>NC_036860.1:25204587-25213877 GCF_002910315.2 Salvelinus sp. IW2-2015 | reverse complement strand
TATATATATATATATATAGTTGAAGTTTAAGTTTACATAAACCTTAGCCAAATACATTTAATCTCAGTTTTCCACAATTCCTGACATTTAATCCTAGTAAAATTCCCCGTCTTAGGTCAGTTAGGATCACCACTATTTTAAGAATGGAAATGTCAGAATAATAGTAGAGAGAATGATTTATTTCAGCTTTTATTTATTTCATCACATCCCAGTGGGTCAGACAGTTTACATACACTCAATTAGTATTTTGGTAGCATTGCCTTTAAATTGTTAAACTTGGGTCAAACGTTTCAGTAGCCTTCCACAAGCTTCGCACAATAAGTTGGGTGAATTGGGCCATTCGCGCTGACAGAGCTGGTGTAACGAATCAGTTTGTAGGCCTCCTTAATCGCACACGCTTTTTCAGTTCTGCCCACACATTTCTATAGGATTGAGGTCAGGGCTTTGTGCTGGCCCCTCCAATACCTGACTTCGTTGTCCTTAAGCCATTTTGCCGCAACTTTGAAAGTATGCTTGGGGTCATGGTCCTTCTGGAAGACCCATTTGTGACCAACGCTTTAACTTCCTGTCTGATGTCTTGAGATGTTGCTTCAATATATCCACATCATTTTCCCCCTCATGATGCCATCTATTTTGTGAAGTGCACCAGTCCCTCTGCAGCAAAGCACCCCCACAACATGATGCTGCCACCCCGTGCTGCACAGTTGGATGGGATTCTTCGGCTTGCAAGCATCCCTTTTTTCCTCCAAACATAACGATGGTCAATATGGCCAAACAGTTATATTTTTGTTTCATCAGACCAGAGGACATTTCTCCAAAAAGTACGATCTTTGTCCACATGTGCAGTTCCAAACCGGAGTCTGGATTTTTTATGGCAGTTTCAGAGCAGTGGCTTCTTCCTTGCTCAGCGGCCTTTCAGGTTATGTCGATACAGGACTCGTTTTACTAAGAATAATAGATACTTTTGTACCTTTCCTCCAGCATCTTCACAAGGTCCTTTGCTGTTGTTCTGGGATTGATTTGCACTTTTCGCACCAAAGTACGTTCATCTCTAGGAGACAGAACACGTCTCCTTCCTGAGCGGTATGACGGCTGTGGGTCCCATGGTGTTTATACTTGGGTACTACTGTTTGTACAGATGAACGTGGTACCTTCAGGCATTGGAATTGCTCCCAAGGATGTATCAGACTTGTGGAGGTCTACACATTTCTTTCTGAGGTCTTGACTGATTTATTTGATTTTCCCATGATGTCAAGCAAAGAGGCACTGAGTTTGGAGGTAGGCCTTGCAATACATCCACAGGTACACCTCCAATTGACTCAAATGATGTCAATTAACCTATCAGAAGCTTCTAAAGCCATTACATCCTTTTCTGGAATATTCCAAGCTGTTAAAGGCACAGTCAACTTAGTGTATGCAAACTGCTGACCCACTGGAATTATGATACAGTGAATTATAAGAGAAATAATCTTTCTGTAAACAATTGTTGGAAAAATTACTTGTGTCATGCACAAAGTAGATGTCCTAACCGACTTGCCAAAACTATAGTTTGTTAACAAGAAATGTGTGGAGTGGTTGAAAAACTAGTTTTAATGACTCCAACCTAAGTGTATGTAAACTTCTGACTTTTTTTTATTTTTATATACTGTTGTTTTACACAGGCTATCTGTACGCTAACTAGACAAGAATGTCTTTCGATTTCCATTGTCTAGCCTAGGCTGCTCTATTTTGGCCGCTACCCGCCGCCAAGGGGCTGTCTATTACCCGTAAGGCACCAGGCTCTTTGTGCTGGCGCTGGCTGTGTATGTATGATTATTCCAAGCGTGCAGTCAGTCTGCAGAGAGAGGCACACACACAGTGACAGAGGATCAATATTCATTTTAACTGACGAGGGCATTTCTGGGAATGAAGAGGAGGGGATGGGGAAGAAGGAGGAGGGGAGGCTTGGCAGTCCCTCCGTCTCACTACAATCTAACTAATTTTCAGACCTGAGGGGAACCAACTGGGAAGAAGTTTCACCAAACAACTGATACAGGGTCAGATCATATTATCCCAATTTGTATCCCTTTAAGGTTAAAAGATAGGATTGGGGTGGGGTAATCTGATCCCAGACCTGTATTTAAGACCACAGTCCAGTGTCTTACCTGCCGTTGAGCTGGATGCGGTCAGCCAGCTTGGAGAGCTGGTCAGGTAGCCTGCGTTGTTTGATGACGCCCTCGGGGCTGACCGACACTTCACAGAGGGAGTAGTTCTCCGGGGCCGCGCTCAGGCCAAACTCGTTGACCACGTGACTGACCACGTCCTTGGCCGTGGTGTCCTTGCTGATGATGATGTAACAGCTCTGCTGGTCGGCCTTGAACACCCGGATCACCTGGTCTGGAATGTCTGACGAGCGGAGGAGAAGAGCTTCGAAGACTTAGGATGGACGGAATACCAGAATGCACCGGATGCGTCCCAAACGGCACCCTATTCCCTACAGAGCGCACTCCTTTTTGACCAGGACCCAAAGAGCTCTGGTCAAAAAGTAGTGCACTATAATATAGGAAACAGGGTGCCATTTGGGACGCAYRRCTCTTTCATACAGAAGCGTAAATATAGTGACCCAAAATAAAAGTCTCCAGCAACAACAAAAAAAGTTTACAATTTCCATGGTAACCCAAAAGTTAAAAATAAGGAAGCAAACCGCCCTCGTGGCTAAAGGATACGCACGCGAGATGCATTTCCCAATATGCCAAAGGGAAGAAGCACTTCAGACTTTCTCTGCTTGCACATGAAAGTGCTTGTGGTCCATTACACACACATCAGCAGGGTAAAACAACGAGACATGAATAGCGGAGGACGCTAAGCGGTATGGGTGGAGGGGAAGAGCGTGGATAAAGGTATGACATTGGAGGGAGTGAGTACGGGGGGGGGGGGGGGCGGAGAGGGATCGCGCTTCCTGGATGCAGTCATGCAGGGAGCCTAATGACTTCAAGAGGAAAACATAAATAAAAGGGGGAATGGGCTTGGCTGACAGATGACCGTATTGAACACGCCACTGCTCCCTCCGTGTTTCCCAGGGAGTAGAGTGAAGCGTGCTCAACGGACTGTGAGGCCACAGCCATTATGGAAGCTATGTGCTCCTCTCTGGCCTCGTCTCTCACTATGGCTGAGCCCATAACTAGAAACCCCATTCATTATTCCCATTACAGCAGCAAGATCGGGCAGAAACAAATCACTGAGCCACACCAATAACACTGCTGCAGATGAGTCTAAATACAGTGCAGTGGCTAAGCCATAATCAACCATTTCAACCTACTTAAACTAAAAGTGAGGGGCGATTTGTGCCGAGGGTCTAGACTAGAGCAATCATATACCCTCCAATCATATCTAATAATTATCTAGACACCTCCTTGACAGGACTAATGCCGCCCTAAACGAATGAAAACGATTTACAAAACCAATTATTTATTGTATCGTGAGAAAGATGGCGGCCACACAGGAAAAGCCCGTTTTCCACTGAGAAAAGACTCCTGGCTCTTGGGCGGTGATCTTCGGAAGTTTCTGCTGACGCAACGCTATTAGGGTTCCTACCACCCCCCCCAACAGCTAACGCCCCCCTAGGCCTGCCTGCTAAGCCTTTTTCCTGTTCCCTCTGTCACAGAACCACGAGATTTAAATCCCACCTAAAGCAGCATTAGCAGACAGGGGAGGAGCAACAGAGCTGGGAGGAAAGCACAGGGCCAGACGCACAGGGCCAGACGCACAGGGCCAGACGCACAGGGCACTTTAACACAAAGCTCCTTTAACATAAAAATAGTCAAACACATTCAGCCATCGCGAAGGATAGGTCCCAATTAGTTGCACTACATTTGACCAGGTCCCATAGGTCTCTTTTCAAATGTAGCGCACTATGTAAGGGAACAGTGTGCTATTTGGAACGAGGCCCAAGACCTCCACGCAGAGCCCAACTTAGACTGGGGTCCATGACGTATGACACAGAGAGAGAAGGAACTCGAAAGCTCATGAATGAAGAGGGGAAAAAATGACGGGAGGGGAAACTTGGAAGCATAAACTGAATGTTGCCAAAACGAACACAGCCCCGGTCGTCCACTGAGACTGGGAAGAGAGCACGTAGATACTTACAGTAGAAGCCCACGGCTGGGGAAGCAGACAGAGGAAAGAGAGAGAGAGAGAGAGGGAGGGAGTGAACAGTGGTTGGAAACATGGAAGAGAAAGAGAGGACTTTGAACGACAGCTTTCCCGTTGTGGGAGGACGGAGAACGTCAGCGGGGCAGAGGGACTTTCACTAAGGCCATTCTTGTTTTAAATCGGTCCCATCAATGTAAAGGAGAGAGGTGAGGCACAGTGTGTTGTGCGAGACAGAGAGTCTGCGGATCTGAGTCTGGCCGCAGAGTTTTGTATCTACATCTACACACACCACAACACACAACACGACAACACACACAGCACGACAAAAACAAAGCTTATTTACAACCCAATCAAAGGCCTAGATGGAATAAACACCGTACTTAACTCCAAACTCCAGTTTCTCTGATCCCCCCCTTAATCTAATTTGAGGCCAGGATTTGTGAGGGATTACTCCCCACACTGAGAGGGCCGCTTTGAAATGAGTGGTTGGGGGGTCTACTGGGTGGTGGGGGGTCTGCACTTGTCCGTGAACATCCCCCCCCCTACCTACCGTCAGTCACACAAAGAGCCAGAGCGCGTCGGTCGGTGGAGAAGAGAAATGGCACAAATAGAAGAAGATCATCTCCTCTATCTCAGTGGCTTGGCGGAAGGGGGGGGGGCGGGGGGGCAGTCTTTAAGGCGTGCGTGATATCATTGGGGCTGCAGACTGACCCTCTGACTGCGCGGGCTGCGCTGAATGACAAATGATTGGGCAGTAAATCAAAAGTATATTCCCCCCGCCTCCCCTCTCCTCGGGGAGGCCGGCTTAGGTTGTTTCATAGTAAATGGGCTCTGAAATTCGTCAGCGCGTTTAATTATCCCTCATATGGCTCTAATTGGGTTCATGTCCGAGCTCTTGAAATGAAATGCGCTTGGCGACACACTCTAGCGCATCCATTCTATCTCATCGTCGATCCTCGACACAAGAGGATCAGGAAACGGAACACAGTGTGTGTGTGTGTTGTTCGGTCTTATGTGTCTATAACTGATGTGGTGCGACGTGCGCTCGATTTAATGATTCAATTCTGTGATTAACCCGAGGGCCTGCGGGGCAGAGCAGTGTGAGGAGTTTCTCCAAGCAGGAAGTGCTTTCACTCTCTGTGAGAAGTATTCCTCCCTGAGTAATTACTGCTGTTTTCCCACCGCACAGCTCCACTGTTACGCCTATTGCCAACATAACCGGGTCTGAAGAGGGCCACGCGCTTGAAAAATGAACAAGATAAACACTTGTGTAAAGTGCGCCCATCTTCAGTTGGTAATTGTCTCAGTGGAGTAGTGCGCAGTCTTCACTACCAAGCAGTGATCGCCGTGTGGCGAGCACGAGAGTGAATGGTCAGATGTTGGCCTAGCGCCAGTGAGTGCTTCTGCCTCTGTGTTTTTATCTCACCCTTATTTAACCAAGAAAAGAGTGTGTGTGTGTGTGTGTGTGTGTGTGTGTGTGTGTGTGTGTGTGTGTGTGTGTGTGTGTGTGTGCGCACGTCTTTCACCTGCTGGATTGGAGAAGTCCAACACATTAGTGGCTGGCTGCAGCAGGTCAGGGCTGCTGGATGAGAGGCTGCCAGGGATGGGCATGATGGCCACGCTGTGCCTGCACTGCTTAGTGCCCACGATGCTGTCATCCTGAGACTGACCCACGCCACCATCACTGTGGCACAAGAGAGACAGAGAGAGGGAGATGAGAGGGGATGTCAGATCACTTACGATAATGGGCTCGAGTTTCCCCTAGTCAGGAACTCCTGGCCCCGGAGCCATATTCAATCACGCCACATTCAAATAAACAGTTAAAAGAAGCATTCCTGGTCTTCTTGATAGCTCTACAGCGCACGGCAATCACAGCAATCCTTTCATAGGTAGTGATGGATACTCAAGGGGTTGGCAAAGATCCATCCATGAAAGATCACATGAATGATGCGGCTGACGAGCAGGGRGCACCGAAACCCAACACAAACCGGGCCCAGGAATGATGGTGACAGCCCAGTGAGCACACATACACACATACACACATCAACAAGACACGCACAGACACCCAAACAAACACTATGCATGATTGATGGCAAGGATGAGGAGCCTTTGTACAGACACCGAGAAAAAACAACCTTTATGCGTGACATTCAATCTAAGACAGACATTTCAATGGGTCTGGGATGAGAGGTCTGCTTGCCTGGCCTGCCTCTCGGTGAGTATGTCTAGAGTCAACTCTCGAGGGTAAACAGGGACAGAGAGAGACATCAGCATTAAAAGGGTCTGATATGCAAATGGGATCCTTTTGACGAATGGTCTCATTACGATGGGGGGGATGCGGTGGTGTCTTTGTGGCTGGATGCCACTCCCCTGACAGTGTCAGAACACCAACATCAGGCCTCCAGGCTATAGCTCTAATTGACTGTGTCCGTACTAAACGGCCCTCACAGCTGCTGGAGACGGAAGGGGACGTGGCTGACGTGTAAAGCGATACTTCAGCCTAGGCCTAATTTCCCGAATTGGTTAAAATTAGGTTACGGTCAGTAAGAATTTGGCTTATGGTTAAGGTAAAGGTCCGTTTTAGATTTTGGGATGCTGGTCCACACACAGGTGGACTAACTGATTGACACTTCCAAGGCCCCTCCTCCCCCAAATGACAAACACAGACTGATACGGGACCAACATAGCCTGCTGGTCCCAGATCCTTTTGTGCGGTCTTGCCGACTCCAATGGTTTGGCGTGACGATGACCATAGGGCTTGACAAGACAGTACAAAGAGACCAGGGACCAGGCTAGCGCGGTTAGCAGAGCGCACATCGAACAGACAAACTTACCGACATAGACACACCAATAAAACCAAGACAACACATATCAGACATAACAACTTACCGACATAGACACACCATAAAACAAGACAACACATATCAGACATAACAACTTACCGACATAGACACACCATAAAACCAAGACAACACATATCAGACATAACACTTACCGACATAGACACACAGAAACATAACGCGTCACAGATAGGAATCTATCATATGTACTACCGCAGAAAGTCCTAATGCCAATCACATTCCTCAGTAACTTGTGATTCAACCAAACGTTTAAACTCTACTTCCTCATACCTCAAAACTCAGTCTTAGCGCTACACGGCCAAGGTGATTCAGATGTCTACATTACGCCTAGGTTAGGTACGTGAGCACTTTTCAGAATACTATTATAGGCAAGCACCTTATGTTACACTCCATTCCCAATCAAATTCATACATGCCATGTCCCTTAATACAACGGTGTGTTGCATGCATGAAGCACTATGGGATGTGAAGCCGACAGATGAGAAGAAAGCTGCACATGGAGGCACAAACGAGTGTAGAATCGCATCACCCTGAACTCGCACACATACTTCACCGCATTCTCAAGCTCTACTCTAACCGACCGTGAAGCTGCAGAGAATGCTACAGAGGGGAATAAACTGGTACGGTAGGAACAGCAGAGAACGTCTACACGTTCACGGAGCGCTTGAATCTGCCTCGGTAGCATCAGGAATGCGTGCAGAGATTCTGAAGGATTTTTTCTCCGCATGAAGATCCCAATGCAGTCCTCCGGGCTTTCCGTTAAAAAGGTCATTGCTGAATTCCTCCCTGCCTACAATGACTATGTGCGCCCGCGTCAGATATGGCACCCTATGCCCTACGTAGTGCACTGAATGCCCAGGGCCCATATAGGGAAAAGGGTCCCATTTGGACACATACTGCGTTTTCCACATTGCCAGTGAATGAGGGAACTAATTACACAACAAGTGTCTTACCAAAGAGTCCCTGTGCAGGTGAGGCAGTTAGAGGAGGAACAGAGGACAGTGAAGCGAGACAACAAAGAACAACAAGGCTGCAGTACAGTGTGCCAGCGGCATGTTAGCACTGAGCAGCAACAACACAGACAGGCAGCAATAATGCAGCACGATTGGCCTCCCATACGTCGCCATCAGTATCGCAGCGACTATAAATCAATGCCACGTTAGCACTCACGTCATGTCGCTCTTATGGTCTTTACACGAGTCTGTATACCAGTTTGTATCAGCTTGTTAATCAAACGACCACTGAGTATGTCTATGAGATACAGTACACGAATTACTACAGAGCAGACTAGACAGTATCAGACGTAGAGCATAGGAAAGTATACAGATCTATGAGAGACAGACAGAGATGCACAAGACAGCACAGAAGACAGGTACCAAGAGAATGAGTCTAAGTTAGTACGTAAGGAAACAGAGAACACGACAGATCTGAGAGAGTACATGTACAGGACATCTGAGACGAGGATGGAGTGCAGGAAAAGCACACATGTCTGAAAGATCCTTAGAAACCACGTTCATGTCAGATACAATTGATTTCTATAAATAGTTCTGGACAACTTCTAGACAAGAAGACACGATACTAGAGAGAAGACAGAGAGACAGACAGAGACTAGACAGACAGAGACAGACAGAAAGACAGCTAGAGACAGACTAGACAGAGAACAGAACAGACAAACGATGATGTACAAGACAGACAGACAGAGAACAGACAGACAGATCAGAACACTGGAGTCAGTAAGATGGGGGTATCTGTTCAGTGGATGGCCCTCGCTGGTATGCCTGGCACACTAAGGTGCTTGCTAATAGATCAAAAGCCTTCGGCTGGAGAGAGGAGCAAGAGAATTGGCAACGTCATCCAGGTGTCTCCTTGATACCCAACAGTGCCGTCCACGGATTCCGCTCCAGCGCGTGTGACCACGAGTCCATCCTCCTGCCAATTAAGGTGCCACCTAACCCCTGGTGATGAGGTTGATGTTTGTGCTTGTAGCACACTGTCTTCAGTGCCGGAAAACAAGCACGCCAACGGACACAGAGAGAAGCTTAGAAGGACGAGGAGCAGGAGTTGACTTACATCTAATTATATTTACGTTGACACTCAATGCATCATTGACTCTAACTGATAACCCACTCCCTAGACAATCAGTCGTGACACATGGTTGTTATTTCTGCACCTCAATAAAGTATTGAATTATAACATTTAACATCATCCAATAAACGAGTGTACAACATAGAATGACCAGGTGAATCCAGGTGAAATCGAATGTTCCTTATTGATTGACCATCTCTCTCCAACAACAAAG
>NC_036860.1:25193054-25204562 GCF_002910315.2 Salvelinus sp. IW2-2015 | reverse complement strand
AGACAGACAGACAGTAAATGTACCTCAGTGGAGGCTGCGGAGGGGAGGACGGCTCATAATAACGGCTGGAACAGAGCAAAGGGAATGGCAGCAAACCAGGTGCTTGATACCATTCCACGGATTCCGCTCCAGCCGTTACCACGAGTCCATCCTCCTGCCAATTAAGGTGCCACCAACCTCCTGTGATGTACCTACACACATCTCAGTCAAACACACACACGGACACAAAAGTAGTGAAAAACGATTGTTTCCTTATTTAGTTGAACCAATCATCATTGACCTAACTGATAACCTCACACTAATCAGATATACTAAAAGTATTGAATATACATTTACACATCCAATATACACTGAGTGTACAAAACATAGAATGACCAGGTGAATCCAGGTGAAAGCAATGTTCCCTTATTGATGTGACCTGCTAAATCCACTTCAATCAGTGTAGATGAAGGGGAGGAGACAAGTTAAAGAAGAATTTGTAAGCCTCGAGACAATTGAGACATGGATTGTGMAAGTGTGCCATTCAGAGGGTGAATGAGCAAGACAAAAGATTGAAGTGCCTTTGAACGGGGTATGGCAGTAGGTGGCAGGCGCACCAGTTTAAGTGTCAAGAACTGCAACGCTGCTGGGTTATTCACGCTCAACAGTTTCCCGTGTGTATCAAGAATGGTCCGCCACCCAAAGGACACCCAGCCAACCTGACACAACTGTGGGAAGCATTGGAGTCAACATGGGCCAGCATCCCTGTGGAACGCTTTTGACACCTTGTCCATGCTCAGACGAATTGAGGCTGTTCTGAGGGTAAAATAGGGTGCAACTCAATATTATATCGTAAATGTTTTGTACACTCAGTGCACATTTACATCAGGAAACCCACAGGACAGCCTGCTTTTGACAAATGGCTGATATATCTACTTATACACTTTTAAACACAGATAATGAGTATAAGAATGAGAGTTTAAGAGGTTAGATGATACATACCCTGGCTATCCCTTGCAGTCGTCTCGTCAAATCCCCACCATTCWTGTCCAGCTCAAACTACCTAGTCTATTGGCTGCCAATGGAATCCCAGTAAATCAACTGGTTGATCAATATATGACCCAGCAGCAAAGCCAGGCAGTCATGTGACTTGCCTACTGTAGAATACTGCAGGGAGTAGCCTACATTKTTWTTTTTTTWATATATATTTATTTTACCTTCATTTAACTAGGCAAGTCAGTAAAGAACAAATTCTTATTTTCAACGACGGCCTAGGAACAGTGGGTTAACTGCCTTGTTCAGGGGCAGAACGACAGATTTTTATACCTCGTCAGCTCGGGGATTCGATCTTGTAACCTTCCCGGTTACTAGTCCAACGCTCTAACCACTAGGCTACCTGCCGCCACTAGGCTACCTTCCCTGACCTGTCCATCCTCCTGCTACCATCGCCATCAGAAAAGGCACATGACTCAAGTATCACACAAGTGGAATAAAGTTGGAGACCTGTGCTTGCCCTTTGTACGGTCTTCACCACTGTTTATTACACTACGCCTGGGTCCCAAACGGTTCACCATTCCCCTATGGGCCCGGGTCAAAACAAAACGCACGGAATAGGGTGCCGTTTGGGACACAGCCTAAGTAGAGAGAAGAGGACATGTTCCATCACATCAGCAGCCCAATGAGTTGACAGCATAAGGCCAAGCATCAGAAGTGACTGACGTCTTAAATCATACACTGACTTCATTACCCCAGCACGAAGAACAACCACACACAAAGCTGTTGATGACGTGTACCGTAATCGCTAGCTACTAGCATCCGCCGCGGTGCGCTACTACCACGTTCTATCACATTATTGGTCTATAATAGATAGACTACTAAAGAAGCGTGATGCTCCCCAATCAGTCTCTCATTTCCACTCTCTCTAAGTCCTCGCAGAGTAAATGGAATGAAACATGAATGAAAGCAATGTGATTTAGATACAGTTGTTGGTTGGCTATGGCAGATCAACGGCTCAATGACACTAAACGGTTTCGTGAAATGCAGGTTGATTACACTAGAGCTGACGGAGCAGAGCGTGCGTCGAGGGGAAAGGCAGAACTTTACGTGAGAGCGTTGCCAACGTCTCCCTGGGCAAGTAACACAGTTTCGTTCTCACCCTGCACTGAAACAGTACGGATCATAATGAGTCCAATGGAAGGTATGAAGGACTAATATTTCATGTTTATGTTTTCAAAGAACAGACCCTCCCCAAAAAAGCTTTTCCTTTAATCTACAATAACTTTAAAAGCTTTTAAGGGTAGAGCGAATGAGAATGGTCCAGCTGTCGCTGATATGGAGCGAAATCGAGGATGATGACGATGACTCCCTTTTACCTTAAAGCCCAGTGAATACAAACAAATACAACACAATACTCTCCTACCTGAAGGGTTTAGGTGGTAGGATGCTGAAGCGGGTCTTCTCTAGCATCTTCCTGATCTTGTTCCGTCCCCCAGAAACAGTGTTGGCCTTCATCTTCTTGGTGGCCTTGTGGTCTGTGGGGAACTCCATGTCTCCAGGCAGGTCAGGGATGGAGAAGCGGTTGCCCTTCTTCTCCTGGATCTTGGGGATGTGCGGAACGCCATTCTTCTTCTCGTGAACGATCCGGCTCAGCAGCTCTTTGAACACTGGGGAGAGGAGAGGAGGGTTAGTGGGTGAATGGCAAGACGCAGGTCACAGAACTAGGGTTGTAAAATCCTGGTAACGTTTGCCAAATTCCCAGGTTTTCCAGAAAGTACGGTTGGAAGACTTGGGAAACTTGAGAAAGTTACAAGCATTTTGCAACCCAACACACGACCGGCCACAGATACAGACACAGACACAGACCCAGGTACAGACTACTGTTGACATCTGGCATTTTAATTGCAGATGGTCCTGCATCGTTAATGAAATAATCCTAGTTATGGTAAGAGGGCAGATTGTACTAACCGAAGATGTTGGTCTTGACTGTGAGGGAGAGGTGTGTGTTGTTCCTCAGGAAGTCCATAGCTTTGACGTAGGAGATGTTCTCAAAGTTCTGACCATTGATCTCCATTATCTGAKCGAGGAAAACACAAGAGYGCTTCGAGTCAACTGCACTTGTTASTYAAACTACACCCACAAAGGGCATCTGAACAGCAATCTAAACCGTATGAAATGGAAGAAAAAAACATGGACTTCAAAAAGCAAAAGCAACACCGTTTTCTTTGAATATTAAAAGTACAACATAAAAACATTACAACACGAGTAAACACTTCCCCTACCTGGTCTCCCCGTTTGAGTCCAGCCTCCGCGGCCTTGCTGCCCCCCTCCACCGACTCCACGAAGATGCCGAAGCCCCTCTCGCTGCCCCCATGCAGGCTGAAGTAGAGCGGGGACTCTCTGGACGGTTTCTGCAGAGTGATCTGCCTCCACTTGGCCTTGGCTGCACAKGCTATGTTCAGTAGCCTCAGGTGACCCTTCATTTTCTAAAAGGAACAGAACAGGCTTCAACACCTACTCACTCACTCACTCACTCAACTGATCTGGGCTAACAGCTAACACATCTGGCTCAACCGCAGAGTTGTTACACCCACAGACAGAAGTTCCGTACGTCTGTCTGACCACAGAGTGAAGCTGAAGGTGTGAGACTTTAGTTCAGTGACGGTGTGAACACCTATTCATTATATAGTGCACTACTTTTGACCAGGGCTCAATAGTGCTTTGGCCAATAGTAGTGCACTATAGGGAATAGAGTGCCATTTGGGACGCACCGTTAAGTATAGACACAATATGGGAAAGGTGATCTTACTGTGGTTTCCAGCAGCTTCTCAAAGTCTTCAAGGAACCTTGTCATGGCTGGGTCACCTTCAAAGTCGTTGAAATGGTTGTTCACCCATAACAACACTATGCGTGTCACCTGCACAGCGAAACAAGGCTGTCAAAGCTTAGTCAACAAAATTCATAGAGAATCCTGTATATTTTCTGAAAAGCAGCAAACTCCAAACTTGAAACATTCAATTTTAGCAGAGGCTAAAGATACCTCTTGACTTATTCCACACTTTGTTGTGTTACAGCCCGAATTCAAAATGGGTTAAATATATGTTTCACTCACCAATCTACACACAATACTCCATAATGACAAAGTGAAAACACGTTTCTAGAAATATTAGCAAATGTATTGAAAATTAAATACAGAACGATTTCACTTACATTTAAGTTTTCACATCCATTTCTACTATGCTACTCCAAATCGAGCTCGGGTGCACACAATTTATTTTGATCGTGCGTGAGATTTCACGGCAACTTGATTAGAAAGAAAAACACATGTCTATATAAGATCCTACAGCTGACAGTGCATGCCAGAGAAGAATCTATACCATGAAGTCCGAGGAACTGTCCATAGATCTCCGAGATAGAATTGTGGGAAAGGGTATGAAAACATTTCTAGTGTTGAAAGTTTCCAAGAGCCCAGTGGTCTCCATCATTGGGAAGTGGAAAAAATATGGAACTACACAGACTCTGCCTAGAGCTGGCCGTCTGACCAAATTTAGCAACTGGGAAAGAAGGACCTTGGTCAAGGAGGTAACCAAGAATCAAATGACCACTCTGACAGAACTACAGAGTTCCTTGACTGAGATGGGAGATCCTCTCCAGCACTTCACCAAACTGGGTTTTATGGGAATGTGGCCAGATGGAAGCCACTCCTGAGAAAAAGGCACCGTTTGTAAAAAGGCACGTGAAAGACTGAGATCATACGGCAAAACATTCTGTGGTCTGATAAAACAAAATCTTTGGCCTGAACGCAGAAAACCAGGCACAGCTCATCACACATCTAACACCATCCCCACCGTGAAGCATGGCGGTGGCAGCATCATGTTATGGGGATGCATTTCAGCGGCAAGGACTGGGAGACTGGTAAGGATAGGGGGAACAATGAACGGAGCCAAATACAGGTCAATCCTGGATGAGAATCTGCTTCAGAGAGCAAACAACCTTAGACTGGGGCGAAGATTTAGATTCTAACAAGACAATGACCGTAAGCATAGATACAAAGCAATGCTGTAATGGCTTCAGAACAAGAATGTGAAAGTCCTTGAGTTGTCCAGCCAAAGCCCAGACTTTAATCCCATTGAAAATCTGTGAAAAGACTTGAAGATTGCTGTTAACTGCCACTCCCCATCTAACTTAACAGAGTTTGAGAAAATCTGAAAGGAAGAACGGGAGAAAATCCACAAATCCAGATGTGCAAAGCTGATACAGACATACCCAAGACGACTCAAAGCTGTAATCACCGCCAAATGCGCTTCTACAAAGTACTAACACTCAGGGGAATGAATAGTAGATATATCTGCATTTCATTTTCACTAAACTTGCAAACATTTCAAAAAACATGTTTTCACTTTGTCATTATGGGGTATTTGTGTGTAGATGGGTGAGAGAAAAAAAGATATGACATCTATTTTGAATTCAGGCTGTAACACAAACATTTTTGGAATAYGTCAAGGGGTCATAGAGAACTGCYYYAGTTCGGAAATATGCAGWGGCTGAAAAAAAAATAAGAGTAGCATTGTTCCAATCTAAGCAAAGGTCATCTTCGCACACAATGAAGCAACCACACCGCAGACAGAGCTACAAACAGCGACTCTCTCTTTGAAGGGAAGGGCCCCTTTAAGAGGAAGAATGATTACACGACAAATTACATGCCAATACAGACTATTGACAGCACAAGACTAATCTTATGTTAAATCATTTATGCACTATGAGAGTATCTGGACGGGACAAATCCCCCGTACAACCAAGAACGCTGACCTGGCACAAGTTGTATTGATTACTGTGTAGTATACCCACGCCTTCACATAAGGAAGGAGGCACAACACACACACATGTACACGCTCACACGCACACACAGTACTGTACACACCGTGTCTCTGAGGCTGTCGACTTTGAACCACTCGAGCAGCTTCTTGCCGACTTCCATGGGGCTGGAGAGGAAGGTGCGGTAGGTGAGGAGGAAGTCTTCGATGTAGGTGGGGTCGACCACCGATGGCTCCTCCACCAGGTGCAATATCAAACGCTCTGGGGTGCCCTGAGTGGACAGACACACATTAAATCACGACTGCATTCCAACTCTCAATTCAATCCAATTTTATAAGTTCCCTCGGCAGCAATTAAGACAGTATTTTCACCAAGGAGATCAAAGTCATTTTGGATATACTTTAAGAAAAAATGGAATTGGGTGAAAGGATAGCACTTCAAAGCAAACCTTGTGTGAGCAGTCACCTGACAAGAAGAGATCGCCACGGAAACCGAGTGTGTTTTTAGGGCAATAGTAATTAAAGTGAGCCGTTTTCAAATGATTGAAAGACGAGAATATAGAAGTGAGGATCAGATCAGCCACCCATCTGTACTGTATGTGTTTGGGGGAARGAAGGAGTCTTAGGAGATGAAGACAAGGAAAGCAGTCTAGTCCATCAGTAGATCAATAGCTGGCTGTTTACGGAGTCTTGGAGACCGATTAAGGGGCTGGACAATAGGCCGCACGCAAAAACAATAGCGTCTACAGGAGCGACAGCAGAACACGGTGGCAGTCACAGGTAGGTAGTCTCTGCATACATTCAAACAAAGCCAATTATGAACATTTTAAGACGATTTCTCAGACAGATTACACCCTAAACCTAGACTGACATGTAAACTCAATGGGGGGGGGATCATCATTCAGGACTAGGGATTGCCTAATCTGTGTCCGGGAAAAAGGCCTTTTAACTCTTATATTTTGTTCCTCACCTTGATGACGATGTGTCCCTTRCTGGTGCCGCTGCGGTCCAGCTCGCGATGTTCCTTCACCATGACGATCTCTCCCTCCTCCTCCACCTTGTGTGTGTTCTTCTCCACATGGTTGAGGATCCGCCAGTAGTCCTCTTGGGCGATGCACACAAACTGGTCCACAATGACATGGGGACAGCGGGTGAACTTATAGTACAGGAGCCTGGTGCTCKGCACTAGAGCTGGGTACTCAAACAGTAACACGGAAGAACCCCGGGAGCAGGAGAGAGGCATGGCAGGGATGGATGACTGGTGGCTAGTGCTACTGGTCCAGCAATGCTAGTCTACAAGCGAACAGACTAGCTCCACTCCCTTGGCAACTGGTCCATCTATGATAGCATACTGCGGCTAGTGTTTACTATCTTGGTCCTGCTACTCTCCCCTAGCTAACATTCACCTGGCTGAAAGGTCAAGCTACACACCCCTGGCTGGCGTTCACCTTTCTGCCTGCGGCCGTCTCACTGAGCTGTCGTTCCGGGTGTGAAACAGTGACAGAAAACAACGCTTCTGGTGAAAGAGCTCTTCACGGAACTAGACATTGTTCGTGTAGAAACTGGGTAGTGACGGAGAGAGTAGCTCAAACCACTTCTCGAGCGGCAGGCTACTTTTACAACTGCTGTCTCCCATCTCTATATTAAGACCTGGTTCCCCTTCTGTATGACTAAGCAACAGCTCTTCAACCTAGCCCTCCTTTTGCTTGTGAAAGTCAACACCGTTTTAAAAGAGATTAAACACTATCTTAAGCACTTACGAATTGGAATTTCCTAACATATCATATGAATTGCAGATTGTAATATTTCTATTGCAGGACGTGACGTATCATAGAAATGGAATACGTCGTACACAATTGTGCTCAATTGCCGGGGACCCATTTTGGCTCTTGGGTGCTACTTTGAAAACTACTGGCTGAAATGATACAAAACCTCTGTAGCATCACTTACATTTACACCATAGATCCCAACACTACGTTTATACCACCCATCTCTGTATTCGCAAGGAATACAAGAACACCGCCTTCTTAATCATCATACCCTATTGTCAAAAGGGAATGAAAAGTTCCCATTTCATTTCTCGATGAGGCTGCTCCTTGCTCAGTATAATGGGGTTATCATAGCAGTCTGACAAGAGGTCGAGCGGGCCGCCTCGACCATTCACAGTGAAATGAAAGTCAGCGCCCCCCAAACCGCAACCCTAATCACGATATAGTGTACTGCTTTTGAGCAGGATCCATTAGGGTCCCAGGGCCCGTAGTGCACTATACAGGAAATAGGGTGCGATTTGAGACTCAGGCCTAGGAGTCCAGACGCTAGGAGTCCAAATATCTCTGTGAGAGAASAGCAACTCACCTGGCAGTCGTCCCCCTTGGTGCGCACCACTCCGCTCATGTACTGCTTGTCCAGGGAGGGGGAGATGCCGAAGCTGTTGCCCATGCAGAGGGTCTCCATGCGGCTGTCTGGGTGGCTGATCTCCACCGCCCCGTTCAGGATCACATACCACAGGTCCAGCTGAGAGGGGGTGGGGGGGGCACAATGATGACATAAGCAGCAACGCCAAACACATGACCATCACAACAACAGGAAATGAATGGCTGATTGGCTGGCCTTCATAATAGAGATGATTTTCTGGACCTTCACCCCAAACAATCATTGGTGCCTGGTATTAGAATGTGTCTATGTGGTATACAGAGCTCGAGTGAATAGAACAGGTGCTTCACAAGTGTGTTTTCCAACTTTACGGATCTAGAGAATGTGTTTAGAATAGAACATACCCAAGTCCCATAGAAGACTGCAGACTACGTGTGAGGTGTGTGAAGAACCCCGCAGGCAGGGAAGTGATCGTCTAAGAGATCCATCGTACCTCCACACTGACTCAGACTGCTGGTCGTGGCTTTCAACCATGAAGGCAATAGAGGCTTTTCAGAGTGACTGACAGACTTCTATCACAGGGAAGCATTGTGAAGGAGGGAGATTGAGGAAATGTGATGAGCTTCCTAGACACCCCCCCCTCTCCTTTTTCTTCCTCTGCTCCCTCTCCCCTCATTGTCTCATAGGATTGCTAAGGACGCTGCAGTGCAGTGAAGACTGCCTGATTCATTCTGACCTTCACACCAACCCACTGTGATAGGAGATAGCAACCTGTCTGTCATACTGAACACACAGTCTCGTGTAGCTGTCCCCTGCTTTACACGCCTGTGTATGCGTGTGTGTGTGTGGTGTGTGGTTGTGTGTTGTGTGTGTGTGTGTGTGTGTGTGTGTGTGTGTGTGTGTGTGTGTGTGTGTGTGTGTGTGTATGTGTATATATATATATATATATAGACACCTGCTGCCTCACTTTAATAACGCAGACTCCACCACTTGTGCTAAAGTAAGCGTGAGGCAATTCAATGTAATATACTATGCTGTCGGCTGGGCAACCGCCTTTTGCAGACAGCGTGAACGATTCTTTTTCCCCGGGATGTAGCGTCATTCATTCGTTCTGTAAGTCTGGTTAAATGACTGAAGGCTGCTGCTCTGCTACATACTTACATCCCATTCACTGGAGAATGAAACCTTGTGACTACAGGGTGAAACGTGGTGCTTTCGAGATGCGGTTGTGATCACTGGTGGCTGCTGTCATAGGCCGGAATAACGTTTACCACGTAACCAGACCAGGAAAACTCTGGGCCCTAGCTACAGCCCTTACTCTTCAACCCCGGTAAACGTCACATGGTCAGGGAAAACTCCCAGCTGTAGTGAGGTGAGTGGTTGAATCGGGGAGGTGTGTTGTTCTGTCTATGGCCCCGTACCTCCTGTTTGTCCTTTAGGATCGTGGTCCCCGCCTGCTCCACCACTCAAACACCATGACAGTACACAGGTCCGCCGGACCGACATGGTCATGTTGGCAAAGGCTGGCAGCTGGTGCATGAACTCCAACAGTTGTTCTGGAGGGGGAGGGGGGGGGGGGAGAACATGAGAGGAGAGAGCAGGGTCAAAAATGGGCTTAGCGGCGTGGCAGGGTGCTCGGTCGGCGCAGCTGAATTTGAGAGAACATTCTAGAGGCCCCCCCCCCCCATCGTGGCGGTGTAGATTTGTATTTTTTTGCATTTAAGCCAATTTCCTGCAATTCTACCAATTTCTCCATGCAGCGGTGAGAAAACGTTGCCGTTCTAAAGCTAATTTGGCCATGGCTAATGCTGTGCTCTTTTGCTCAAACACAATAACAAAATCTATACTGCTAAGTTCATTGTCTTGGGAATTTTCATTTCTCCCTGACTGTCTAACTTTTATTTTGGTGATTGTTAGTTCTCAAAGATGACATACAAAACATTGTAGGCCCGTTATCATTTCTACATACTTTATATCTGGTTTTGGTCTTTAAGTTTCCATCACCTTTTTAGGCGACCTGAAAAAAACGCTTAGGCGGCCCGCCCAATGAMTTCAATGGRAGAAAAATCCCCAGAGAGAGAGTAAGAAATGGAGAGAAGATATGTGCCTACTGCCTAACAAGCCAACAGCAAAGGAGACTTTCAACCCATGCATCCCACAGCCTCCCAGGAAGGCCTCTCTCTGGGTCCTCTGATGTGTGGCCATGCAGCTTTCCCCCTCCCCTAGGAGGTCCCCTGGACTGGTCTGCTAATGAGGTGGCCCAGCTGATTGCCCGCGCAAACATAAAAATTAAAAAGGGAAGGCCCCGAGTGAGTGAGTGAGTGAGTGAGTGAGTGAGTGAGAGTGTGAGTGAGTGAGTGAGAGAGAGAGGAAGTGTGAGAGAGGGAGAGAGACCGCGAATGAGTAAAAGGGGGCATTCAGTGGAGAGTGTGGCGTGCAGCTCACCGATGTCGTCATCGTTGCGGTCCACGGGGTCCTTCTCCAGACACTCCCGGACAAGGTCTCTACCCAGTAGGGTGTCCGACGTCCTCTCCAGGTCTTCGTCCTCTTCCTCCTCCTCCTCAGAGTCCACCGCTGCCTCCGGGAGCCCAGACAGATCCACGTCACCCATCTCGCTCTCCGTGGCCTGCAGAGGTGACAGACATAACCATGGTTATTGTTTTAACTTACACAACAACAAAAAACATAACGTATGAACAGACACCCTGTGCAAAAAAACAAGAGATTGCCAAACACGTCGCTAAGCATTACGCATACGCTAATTATTCATATTGCCCATTTTCTCCATGCTGTTTGGCCAGATGGTTGGGAGGGTTGAAAGGAGCTGGTTCTGAGGCCTACGGTCGTTTCAGATCAACTGGGATTTGAACCCACAACCCCAGGTTAGGAGACTAGCTCTCCAGTCACTGTAGCAATATTGCATGCCATCTGTCTGCCCCCTAGGAGACAGTAACAGAGACTACACCTAGCTGCTCTGCTCAACTCAACAGCTTCCCTTAACACTAGAACCGCTAAAGCAGTCATTTTCACTGCTCATCAATACATTTTTTACACCGCCATTTTTAAAGTCATTCCCCCCTCCATCCATTACTTTGTCTAAATAAGTCTATATAAGACACTGCCGTTGTAAGAATCGTAGTATCACAAGCAGAACTGGAGTTATAACCCCGTTTTAGAAGGGCATTGCATTTTTTCCTGCGCTGCCCCTCCTTCTCCCGACAGTAGGGTTTGCTCCGCTCCTTCTCCCGACAGTAGGATCTTCTCCGCTCCTTCTCCCGACAGTAGGATCTGCTCCGCTCCTTCTCCCGACAGTAGGGTTTGCTCCGCTCCTTCTCCCGACAGTAGG
>NC_036860.1:25141963-25185329 GCF_002910315.2 Salvelinus sp. IW2-2015 | reverse complement strand
GAGCAGATAATAACTCACTATTTTGGACCGCTGTTCATAGAGACACTTTTGATCTGATTTCCACAATTTAATCAAGCACACTTGGCGCTTACAATTCCGTTTAAGCTACTGATGTTCTCATTTTTACATATAGCCTACAGTAACATAAACTAATGAAAACACTAATGTCTTATTTGAAATAAACAAAACCTGCAAAACCTGCACCTGCATTCAACCTTCATAAACACTACCAGATTATTATTTTAGCAATAGCATATAGGAAACGTATTCAAGTACATTGCTGACTGAATGACTGCTCATTAGCTTGAAGGTGGAGGGAGGGGGGGTCCCTCGAGGCCCAGCAGTTCTAGTGTTAAGGTCCAGGTATGAGTCTAAACACAGTCCTAGGTTGGATGATTGACAGCACGGTGAGGGTGCACGACTCAAGTCTTTATCTGGGTCAAGCCCTCCTATGATCTACTTACAACCAAAGTAGCCCTATTGAAAACGATCCATATATCCCCCAGTTTGACTGAAGGTAGACAGTGCTTCCTGAGAAGCACAAAAACGGTAGCGCACCGTTTTTTGAGATCTTACAACTGCCTTACAAGAGTTTACAATGGCCAAGTAGAGGCAGACAAGAACTAGGCTAAAGAAAGACTGTCTGTACAGACGGTGTGAAACCCTGAGAGGATCAGTGTCCTCTTCGCCTCTCTCCTCATCTCTGGATCCCTTGTGCTTTTGTCTGGGTGTCAGACTTTAGAGCAGCTCGGTTCTTTCAGCATGTGGAGGAGGAGGGAGAGCGAGAGAGACCCAGAGAGAGACCCAGAGAGAGACAGAAACAGAGTGAGAGAAAGAGACAGAAACAGAAAGAGAGAAACAGWYAGAGAGAGAGAGAGAGAGAGASACACACACACAGAGACAGAAAGCGAGAGGGAGGGAGGGTTTGGGCCCATGCAGGTCTCAGAACAGTTACCGGGGCAGCTCTAAACTGACAGGYACATCAGTTCCTGCTTGTGCAGGAGACTGAGCCAGAGCCATCACATCCGCCAGAGAGAGAGGAGAGCGAGGAGAGGTGGGGTAGAGGTACGGCTGGGTTAAAAGTATATGTAATGATGAGGGTTGGGGTGGACTGGAGTTAAAGGTAAGGGTGGGTGGGGTTAGCAATGATGATGCAGTAGGAGTAGGGCGGGGTCCTGTGTGCTCTGACCTTTAGCACACAGCGCTACAGGAGGGACAGAGGGGCCCCTCAGAACCACAGGAAGCCCAGCCAACACACACTATAATTAACAAACCTGGACGGAAGGGAGAGGAGGAGAGGACGTGTTCTTTCCACCATCGCTGCCATTGAGCTGGAGAGGCAGGGGGTAGCCGGGGAAGYGTGGGGAGAGGGATGAGGAGTGGCAACAAGAGGGCTAGGGAGAGCGCTTGGGGAGAGCTGGGTCAGTCATGCTGGGGAAGCCTCTGAGATGGCAAAGTCAACACCTTTTCTTCCTTCCTGCTTCACATGCAGATCCAGTACATTCACCAAGAAAGCATTGACTGACTTCAAAGTCATACAGTATTGAGAGAACAAAAAGGCTAGGAGCATTACTTAAAAATAATGGAACTTCAAAAGCTTTTGAAATGGGATGTTACAGGCCTACAACCAGGGTGGGAAATTAACTTTTGGGTCCACCAGCCACTCGGATTAAAAACTCTACAAGCCTTAATTACACCAAAAATGTAAATAACGATGAGCATGCTTTCTAATGTTTCAAAAACAAGAAACGTATAACTAGTAAGAAGTAAACAGGGTATATAGCTTCATTTCATTTACTTTTTGAAACCAATGTATGTTAAAATAAATCATTTACATCCAATAATAAAAACAGATAAATACTCCTACAACTGAGCATCAAGTCCTACAACTGAACATCAAGTTCTACAACTGAACATCAAGTTCTACAACAGAACATCAAGTGTTCTACAACAGAACATCAAGTGTTCTACAACAGAACATCAAGTGTTCTACAACAGAACATCAAGTGTTCTACAACAGAACATCAAGTGTTCTACAACAGAACATCACGTGTTCTACAACAGAACATCAAGAGCCCTGCTACAAGGAGTACATGATGTGCTCCTAAGTAGAAATGTAGAAGCACACAAATACATCTAGGAGAACGACAAAGTGAGTAAATTCAAGTTTTTGGGCGTGTTCCATGCTCAATCAAGCACAATCATTAGGCGAGACAAAAAATGTCAACTGGCCCTTTAAGGAACGGGCCGTTACCGTGGTAACTTGGGCACTAGCTTGTGATGAAAAAAATATCGGACTGCAATGTCTTCCAAGCAGCAGACAGTTGCAGCCAACACAAACTAACATTGTAGTGCTGAGCGATTAATTCTTTTTGAGGTCGTTTCGTTGGATTATACTTTGATTTTTAAATAAGAAATTATTATATATTTTTTGTTGTTGTTGAAACATTACATTCACAATGCATTATGTGGGTTGAATGCTGTAACAACACCGAATAAAACAATGAATACAAGTCCCATGARGTTAGTGACTGCCCATTACTGCTTATCACTTATTAACCATCATTTATTCACATGACTTTATTTAATAAAATATTTAATTTGTTATGTATATTTGTTTTATTTGATGACTTTATGATTTCATTCTAAGTCATCTCATCTCTACAGAGCTGCTGTTTATGCTGTCTGAAAGAAATCACTATTTTAGTAGTTGTTCAAAGTAAATAAGGCATACTTTTATGACTACTGAATACCAACTATCAATCACTTAGATCATGTATTTTCAGGTAGAGATACCTCGAAGCAACTGCTCTCTATGTATCCCATCTTGATCGCGCGTTCTTCTGTCTCTTAAGTAGCAGGCGTAAAAGAAACACAGACCGGACAAGTAGGCTGCAATGGATTATGGTCATTGTAGATAACTATCACGTTTTGTGTGCTAAACTATGTAGAACATTGGRCTGTTGGAAACTACAACTCCCTACTACATCGCAGAGTTCATGCAGCGCATTAAGCTCAGAGGGAGAYAAAAAAACGAARGAAACGGAATTCAAATAATTGAAGTGATTGTCAGAAAAATAACTGACACTTCGGATAATTGTTCAGCACTYTAACATTGAAAAACAACCTAGAATGTGAACAAAACGATGCAACCGGCCAAGAAACACGAGGACAAAGTCACACTTTCTAGCCTTTCTTGTCAATTCGACCAACTTCTACATGTGGGCAAAACAAACTTAAGCGTTCCCAAACACTCCGTGTGACAACCCGCCAACGTGGCTGCTGAAATATGCATTCTTACCCCACTAATGACAAAATCTACCCGCATTTGGCGGATGATCATTTTAAACCCTGCCTACAACATCAGCTCAGTTGGTGAATGGTGAATTACATAATGTGTGTATAGACCTGGTAGATGTCTGATAGGCTACTGCTCCCCGAATCACTGGCGATGCTGCATCCTGATTGGCTGGGCGGCACATGCATCCCCTGGCTGTGGGGGTGGTCTGTAAGGTGCATCTTGTTGAGGTCTCCGGGAAGCTGCTCAGACACACAGACAGGAAGAGAGGACAGCTGTTAATACCACAGGACACACACAGATGAACACGCGCACACAAATACARACACAGACACACATAGACACACGTGTGTTGTTGCAGGTGCCTTTGTGCGGTCGACTTGGCAGCATGAAGCTTGATACAAGATTTTTTYTTTCATCAAAATAAAGGAGGGGGACGGAGACAAAACTTGAGAGGATTATAAATAATGGGGAGCGCGGGCGGCACTGACCCTCAGTGAAAGGTCATACTTCTTGATGGTTTGAGGGGGAAAAAAAGAGTGTTATGGTTTCCGGATGACCTTAGGGAGACTGCGACAGAGTTGTGACAGTAAATCTGGACCAGTGACTGTGCCACAAATGGCACCCTATTCCCTYTTTAGTGCACTACTTTACACCAGGGTGCCATTTGGCATGCACACACTGCCTGGCCTCCCAAACTCCTCTTTCTTACATTACCTACCCAGGCCCACTGTCTGTCTGTCACAATGTCGGTCATACCGTTTGTCATAGCTCAACAGGCACTGATCAGCCGCTATGATACAGCCCTATCAATATGACAGGCAGCAGCTCACTGAATGTGCCTGGATGCTTTCTCTCACAAACAAACACACACACACACACACTCAAAGAAACACTAAGCAGTTTGATCTCGTTCAAGCTTGGCGACTTCGCTTGGAAGCTAAACGTAAGAACGCTCTTAATTAAAAAACAGAGAAGAAATCTATTTGTCGTGAAAACATTTAGTCGGTTATTCCTTTCATAACAAAGACAGTAAACCAATTTGTCCCCTGGCGAAATGAGAAGGGGATAAAAAAAAAAGATAAGCTGTAATTGAAAGAAAAATGTATCACTGTCGTCGTTCTCTTTCAGGACGCAGATTTGTTCTCTGAGATGGTATATAAACAAACAATCATCAAAGCCATAAGCTAACAACACAACACATCAATACTGATCACCTCACAAAGACTGGAGGACAAGATAAACTGCCAATCAACCTGAATAACGCCACAACAGCCCCGTGTTTCATCAAKCAACCAAGCAAACCATCCCACCTATGAGAGACTCAAGAAACACACTAGTCCACAAAGGCCAATCAATCCAAAAGAGACAAAGAGCYGTCACCAATGCCTTGCTAGCAACCAAACCACACACATCCAACGTGACCCAGTTCAGCTTCTATATTCCATTGATCAGGTATTCTACCAGCTCCAGTCCAGCGTGCCCAGGTCTTACCAGTCCGCAGCGGGTGAGGGAGCTGGTCCGGTTGCGTCGACAGCGGGTGAACCTGCAGCACACTTCCTCCATAACCTCTGCAAGCTTGGCGCTGCCGGCCGGCCAGACAACAAGACACTCACCCAACGCTGGCGCCGGAGCCATCGCCGTGCCACCATGCAATATTAAACAAGTTAAGTCTACGGTATGTACGGGTGGGGGCTGGGCTGCCCCACGACCTCTACAACCCATCCCCCACAGGGCTGAGGAGTAGGGCTGTGACGACAACGGAATTTGGGGTAAAGATTCAGTGTCATGCAAATGTCCGCGATTCATGTCAGAATTGTTATTATTATTATATATATATATTTTTTTTTAAATAATTTCATAATGCATATTTGCAAATTCGCTGTGGTACACCTACACCTAACGAATACAACACAGCTTTGGTGACAACCKCGTCTTCAAAAAAGAATAGTTTTGACCACTTGGAACGTTTGAAAAAMAAGCTTCTCCTCCCATCTGTGCCGTTCTGCTCTTAAAATGATTACCAACTTMACCCTATTCATGTAATAATGAAAACAGATCATGGGTAAAGTACATCTACTTGACTATAAAGTTAAATCTCCCCTTCACCAAAAAATGAATGTATTTAGATGGTTATACTGCAAAAAAATGTTTTGTTATTGTCGGTTATACGATTATACGATAATTGTGGGGGCCCTACTGGGGAGAGCCCATCCTCCAACCATGAACCAGCAAACKTCTCCAACACACACTTTCCAACACACCGCCTGTACAAGGAGAGAGGAGAACCAGTTGCAATCATGAGAACAACACTCTACTCAATAACACCTAGTTGGAGCTGCAGAAATCATACACTGACCAGAAGGTTAGACAAATGGTCATTGACCAGACAGACAGGAGACAGACAAATAGGTCTCCTGGATGGGCTGGGCTCTCCCACCTCAGTTCTATGTAAAGAGACAGGCTAGTGGGGTGAAGAGGTCCAGACGGGGCTGTCAGAGTAGCCTAACTATTAAAAGTGTTGCCAGCCAAACAGGGGCCGGTTAGAACGGACTCTTTCTCAGTGTCTCTATCAGCGCTAGAGGGGCGGTCCATTCTGTTTATTCCACAGCCAGGTGGGTCAATATTGATTCCTTTATGATGGGGTCAGGTTTACGACAATGGCCAATCTCCCCCCCTGCATCCATTAAACAAATCTATCCGATTCCCAGAGGACAAAATTAATGTATGCATCCATCCTCCATGGCCTCCAACCCATGGAAGTACATATGGAACATATAGGATCTCTATGCGCCAACCACTCAGGTTAAAACTCACACCGTCAAACCACAGCAATAACAATGCTGCAAATATCTACAATCAGGAGCATTAGTGGTGACACCAGAGCGGGTGTTGATGTCACGGGGCACGGCAGCCAGAGTCTCTTATCCTGTGGATGAAGTCTGATGACATGTGGGCGGGTGGGATTGGCTAATGAGGGRGCCAGGAGGACAAACGGACCAATGGAAAGGGAAGACCTCGGTAATAACTGCAGCCTCGTAGAGCTCATTTACATTTCACACCAACAGCAACTTAAATCGCACTCCAGTCCCCTCCCACATACCACCGGCTGGGGAGGGGCTCTCCTCCCATTCTGCTCATGAATTAATGACGGRCGTGTGGGGTGATTAAAAATGAATGATTGCCTCCTGCTGTATGAATTCATCACATCAACGAGGGGACGCGAGTCGAGCCAGGACCGATCCTTTAACGCTCATCTCCAAACATCCAAACATAGTCTGAAGAGTCACAACAGAGAATATGTCATTTATTCACTCGTGTTCTAACCTTTTCTTGAAAATACGACTATTATACTGAACTCATTTCATCTCCGTAGACTGGCTACAGTAATTAACTGTCGCGGGGTTGAACCTGCAGTCGCCTTGTTCCCGTGAGACCTCGCCTACGTCCCAAATGGCACCCTAATTCCCTTCATGGCGCACTACTTTCTGAACAGGTCCCTGTTAGGCACTATAAAAGGGAATKGGGCGCCATTTGGGACGCAGYGATGGTKTAAAGCAGTGAGAAGCCGTTTGGGTGTGATGCTAGTWATGGCTCTGGTTCACACAGACAGGCTAACGGTCCAGAATAGGCCGCTCCATCAGAGGCAGGGGAGTTAAGGCACCGCTACAGGATCCCAGCAGGGGCTCCGTCATTAAAACATAGTGGAGCTTGCCAACTACCAACTAACTGCCTTACTGCTCCAGCTCACCACAGCAAGGGAGGGCTAGCGTTAGCCTATTTACAGAGACTGCTGGGCGCGTAGCGCATTCAACAWGCACGGATCCACTCCATTTCTTTTCCAGTTTTCATCCGGGGGGGGTTCAAAACATCATATTCGGTTTGATAGGAGAAAAATCCTCCCATCCCAAAATGAAAGACATAGGCTGAGAGAGATAAGCCAAAGGGAGAGGCTGTCTTCCTTTTATCACAGAGCCAAGCAGTCCACGGAGACAGAGACACGTTGGCCTGAAGGGTTGGCTGTGCTCGGGGGTTGAGGGAGGTAGGACTTCTGATGATGTCACCGGAGCCATCATCATCTGTCTAAATGATTCACTCCGGCCCCCTCCCCCTAGCGTCAATTACACTCCCAGACAAACATTTGTCACCCGGAGGATTGGACTGTCCCTCCTCCTCCCACATGGCGGCAGGGCGGGCACGTTAACCCTGGGCTGACTTTGAGCTGCCGCAGAGGGTGGGGGGGATGAGATGGATCCATTTTAGATGTAGAGACTGAGAACACTGGTTACCACTGATCTGATCTCCATTTCCTATGTATCAAGACAAGAGGTAACCAGTGTTGACGCTGTATTCATTTCGCAGCAGCGCACTTAAAGTATACACWTAAATGACTAAAACCAGAGAAAGTTTGTAGAAAATATTATTGACCTACATATAAATAATATKATCTTTGAAAACTAGAAATCGCCAAAATAAAAGTTAATGCGATGAAACCAATAAAATAAAACAATGAATTTAGGAGTACTTTTGGAATAGCTGGATTACCAACCGGGATCGCAGGGCACATGCCCAGGTMCCCCAATTGAATTTGTTATAATGTTTAAGCACAAGAACACAGGATGKCCAGTGACATCCCCCACCCCCCTTCCAAGACCCTTGCTAAAAGAATCMAGGGGAAACACTGAAGAAGTACTGGTTTAAGATACCAACAAACTGTCCCAAAGCCACTTCGTCTCAGCCATAGCTATTTGTATTTATTATGGATCCCCATAATAAACGCCCCTCTTCCTGGGGTCCAGCAAAATTAAGGCAGTTTATACAATTTTAAAAACATTARAATACACTCACAGATTTCACAACACACTGTGTGCCCTCAGGCCCCTACTCCACCACTACCACATATCTACAGTACTAAATCTATGTGTATGTGTGTGTATAGCGCATATGTTATCGTGTGTGTGTGTGTGTGTGTGTGTGTGTGTGTGTGTGTTTTTTTTATTTGATCTATTTCACTTTTATTTAACCAGGTAGGCCAGTTGAGAACACGTTCTCAATTACAACTGCGACCTGGCCAAGATAAAGCAAAGCAGTGTGACACAAACAACAACACAGAGTTAAACAAACGTACAGTCAATAACACAATAGAAAAGTCTATATACAGTGTGTGCAAATTAGGTAAGATTAGAGAGGTAAGGCAATAAATAGGCCATAGTGGCGGAAATAATTACAATTTAGCAATTTAASACTGGAGTGATAGATGTGCAGAAGATGAATGTGTAAGTAGAGATACTGGGGTGCAAAGGAGCTAAATAAATAAAAATATGGGGATGAAGTAGTTGGGTGGGCTATTCTACAGATGGGCTATGTACAGGTGCAATGATCTGTAAGCTGCTCTGATGCTTAAAGTTAGTGTGGGAGWTATGAGTCTKCAGCTTCAGTGATTTTTGCAATTCGTTCCAGTCATTGGCAGCAGAGAACAGGAAGGAAAGGCGGCCAAAGAGGAATTGGCTTTGGGGGTGACCAGTGAGTGCGTGCTACGGGTGTGTGCTGCTATGGTGACCAGTGAGCTGAGATAAGGCAGGGCTTTACCTAGCAAAGACTTATAGATGACCTGGAGCCAGTGGGTTTGGCGTTGAATATGAAGCGAGGGCCAGCCAACAAGAGCATACGGGTCGCAGTGGTGGGTATTATATGGGGCTTTGGTGACAAAGTGTGATGGACTGCATCCAATTTGCTTAGTAGAGTGTTGGAGGCTATTTTGTAAATGACATTGCCGAAGTCAAGGATCGGCAGGATAGTCAGTTTTACGAGGGTATGTTTGGCAGCATGAGTGAAAGATGCTTTGTTCCGAAATAGGAAGCCAATTCTAGATTTAATTTTGGACTGGAGATGCTTAATGTGAGTCTGGAAGGAGAGTCCACAGTCTAAACAGACACCTAGGTATTTGTAGTTGTCCACATATTCTAAGTCGGAACCGTCTAGAGTAGTGATGCTAGACGGGTGGGTAGGTGCGGGCAGCAATCAGTTGAAGAGCATACATTTAGTTTTACTTGCATTTAAGAACAGTTGGAGGCCACGGAAGGATGGCATTGTATGGCATTGAAGCTCGTCTGGAGGTTAGTTAACACAGTGTCCAAAGAAGGGCCAGAAGTATACAGAATGGTGTCGTCTGCGTAGAGGTGGATCAGAGAATCACCCGCAGCAAGAGCYACATAATTGATGTATACAGACAAAAGAGTCGGCCCAAGAATTGAACCCTGTGGCACCCCCATAGAGACTGCCAGAGGTCCGGACAACAGGCCCTCCAATTTGACACACTGAACTCTGTCGGAGAAGTAGTTGGTGAACCAGGCGAGGTTGTCATTTGAGAAACCAAGGTTGTTGAGTCTGCCGATAAGAATGCGGTGATTGACAGAGTAAAAAAAAGCCTTGTCCAGGTCAATGAATACGGCTACACAGTATTGTCTTTTATCGATGGCGGTTATGATATCATTTAGGACCTTGAGCGTGGCTGAGGTGCACCCATGACCAGCTCGGAAACCAGATTGCATAGCGGAGAAGGTACGATGGGATTCAAAATGGTCGGTGATCTGTTTGTTAACTTGGCTTTCGAAGACTTTAGAAAGGCAGGGTAGGATAGATATAGGTTTCTAACAGTTTGGGTCTAGAGTGTCTCCCCCTTTGAAGAGGGGGATGACCGCAGCAGCTTTCCAATCTTTGGGGATCTCAGACGATTCGAGAGGTTGAACAGGCTAGTAATAGGGGTTGCAACAATTGTGGCGGATAATTTTAGAAAGAGAGGGTCCAGATTGTCTAGCCTAGCTGATATGTAGGGGTCCAGATTTTGCAGCTCTTTCAGAACATCAGCTATCTGGATTTGGGTGAAGGAGAAATGGGGGAGACTTGGCAAGTTGCTGTGGGGGGTGCAGAGCTGTGACCGTGCCCAGGGGCTATTCGATGCTAATGCAGTACGCCACAGTTTTTGTGCTGGTCGAGGGCAGTCAGATCTGAGTGAACCAAGGGCTATATCTGTTCCTGGTTAAAATTTTTTTTGAATGGGGCATGCTTATTTAATATGGTGAGGAAAGCACTTTTAAAGATAACCAGGCATCCTCTACTGCGGAATGAGGTCAATATCCTTCCAGGATACAACGGGCCAGGTCGATTAGAAAGGCCTGCTCGCTGAAGTGTTTTAGGAGCGTTTGACAGTGATGAGGGGTTGGTCCGCGGACCCATTACGGACGCAGGCAATGAGGCAGTGATCGCTGAGATCCTGGTTGAAGAAAGCAGAGGTGTATTTAGAGGGCCGGTTGGTCAGGATGATATCTATGAGGGTGCCCGTGTTTACGGATTTGGGGTTGTACCTGGTAGGTTCCATGATAATTTGGGTGAGATTGAGGGCATCTAACTTAGATTGTAGGCGGCCGGGGTGTTAAGCATATCCCAGTTTAGGTCACCTAACAGTACAAACTCTGAAGATAAATGGGTGGCAATTAATTCACATATGGTGTCCAGGGTGTGTGTGTGTGTGTGTGTGTGTGTGTGTGGTGGTGTGTGTGTGTGTGTGTGGTGTGTGTGTGTGTGTGTGTGTGTGTGTGTGTGTGTGTGTGTGTGTGTGTGTGTGTGTGGGTGTTATGCCAAATGGTTGGCACATGCAGTTGTGCCCGTATATCATGCAGTTGTGCCCGTTTAGCTTAAATCCACCCAACCTAAATCAGGTGGGTTAGAATAGAGTGGATCTCTAGAGGTGTCTGCTAGTCAGTGACGCGAGGGCAGCCATCGGACACACGTGATGAGTGTTGTTGTAGGTAACAGGCTTGCCAGTTTTAGGACCGGGCAGCAGGGCGGAGCGTTGCAGGGCAGAGCACTCAGAGTGAAAGATCAGATTATTGATATACAGTCGATTTACTCCACTAGCCTGTCAGCTTTCCATCCCTTCCACGAGACCCAAACACCTAAAGCAGTGCTGGTAACAGAAAGAAAATGAGCGTCAATCCTGGCTGCCACCCCCTCTCATTAGGCTAACCTTTAATGGCCCAATAGACGGATGCACCGGAGGTAGAGTCGCGACGTAGCAGAGGACGGAAGGTGGAGACTAAACACTGAGCTGAGTCTCAAACACTGGGGCCCCTGCAACACAAGAGTCATTATGCATTCTATTTGGGTGGCGGAGAGTCATGCTAATTAGCAGCTTATTATGGACCATTGACTGCTGAGTTCTACTGGAGGACAGAAATGAGTACACACTAAAACCAAGGGATGGTTGTAGAAATGGATTGGCCAGAGGAGCCATTTAAATAAAAAAATTGCCTGTAGAAGTTGTCATTCTCTCGGGAATTGGAACGTCCGAATAATGACGCCACCACAACGTTAGAAAGGGACACGACATGAACGTCAATGGCACGCCAGTACCCATGAACCCAAAAACCAGAGTCCAGCGTGTGCCAACCACTTGGCAAACAGTGTCATTGTTAACGTCATCATCTCAATTACAAACCACGCAAACATACTGAGAAAGAGAACAAATCTCCAGTATTTCAACATGTTACACAACTGTTATAAAGCCAACCTAAGTTGAGAAAACAGTACAAGGCACACGCTGTCGTTCTCCTTTGATGTCGGTCAATTCTGCTCCAGAGTGGCGCAGCGGTCTAAGACACTGCACCTCAGTGCAAGAGGCGTCACTACAGTGCCTGGTTCGAATCCAGGCTGCATCGCATCTTTGCTGTGATTGAGAGTCCCATAGGGCGGGGCACAATTGGCCCGGGTTTGGCCGTCATTGTAAATAAGAACAAAGTCTTAACTGACTTGCCTACTTAAATAACGGTTCAATAAAATATATATTCATCCCATCTTTATTTAGAGATCGCCCTCTTCCACTCACGGCATCACAGCCAAATGGAGCTAAATGCTAAATAAGTGTAGTCAGAAGTCAGGTGTGAGCAGTGCCGAGAAGGCGCACACGCGCTCCGAGAAACGCACACACACACTCGGAGAAACGCACACACACTCCGAAGAGCACACGCGCACACACACACAGTCGGAAATTAGCCCTGCGGCTACAGACCGCTTCGGTTGGCTCAATGGTGTTACAGAGGTACAGTGGACCGAGCGCCGGTATGACGTCTCACACGTTAAACTCTCTGTGAACCAGCCTGCCCTGAGAGCATCCCGACCCTCCGCTTCCTACCACCCTGACCTTTTCCCCCGCTCCCAAAACACCTGCTGCACTCTCACACAACAGAGCTATAGAGCGAACTAAAGTCTAGATTAAGATACAGTAGAGGGAGTAAGAGAGAGCGAGAGAGAGAGAGAGAGAGAGAGAGAGAGAGAGGGAGAAGGGGGGGTAGTATTCTCTTTTAAGAACCCCCTTTCCTCCTCCCCCGCTCCCTCTGAAGTGAACACACGGGGCTTCGGCAGAGAAGAGACTGCGGGTGAGAGAGAGGCGTAATGAATTGAACTTGGAATTGGAGGTGACGCGTGCGAAGACAGGCGAGGCGGGCAGGGCTGGGCGAGGGGGAGGAATAGACAGCGAGAGAAACAGAGCGAGAGAGCAGGGGCCGTGCCACACGGGGAGACGAGAGGAGAGTAGGAAAAGGCCGTCAGGAGAAGACCCTCACATCTCTCATTCATCTCTCTCCCTCACCCCCCGACGTAATGAGGACGGAATCAAAGGGGTGGGTAGTTACTCTCTGTGCCCCTTTGGTTTTACGCCAACGCACAAATCAGAGCCAGCAGCATAAGCATGACAATCAAAATAGTGTCACATTTCATATCACAGCCTGGTCATCATAATATCGCATTTAACTCTCATCTCGAGAGGCTGCTCCTTGCCCAGCACGAGTGTCACAGTCCGCCTGGCCCCAAAACAGGAAACAGTAACACCAAAATATTGTCATTATCCTATCTTAGGGATGATGTTCCTGGTCCTAAAGAGATTCCAGGGAGCTGAATCATCCCCTTCCTGTGTTGTAACAGAACAGAGTCAGAGGAGGAAGGGTTGGCTTCACTTTGGAGCGGGCACGGCCAGCATTGTGATAGCCAGGATGTTAAGTGGCGGCCTGGTGCTGATTCTGGCCCCGCCAGCTAAGGGCTTTGACTTTTGCCCAAGGTAGAGCCTGGAGTCAGTCAGAGTGGCAGCCAGAACTGACTAACAGACAAACAGACAGACAGACAGACACAGCGACAGTCTACGGGTGATGCTGTCTCTGTCTCAGGTGTGACAACAGTGACTAATAGTGTAAGGGCCATCCATGTTTAATCACCCAGCTGGAATTACACTACACAATGGAATACCAGGTTGTGTGTGTGTGTGTGTGTGTGTGTGTGTGTGTGTGTGTGTGTGTGTGTGTGTGTGTGTGTGTGTACAGGTTTAAAGGCATTGCGTAATCACTCATTTCATTTACTCTCTTCTGCTGGTCAGTGAGAAAATGACATGAGGTCAAAACTTTAAAGCGAAGTGTTCCTGTATCATCCCTCTTCAGGAATGGTTACATATTAAAATCTCCTGGTTCGTTTACATCAGTGTGGGGGTGAGGCTGTGCTCTGTCTCAGAGGGATGGGTCCAGTTCCCTGCCAGGGAGGTTTGATGTGTCTCCAACATGAATATTCATGATGTGGCATGGCTGAGACCTATCGCAAACCTCCTCCCTCCTCTTGCCCTGGCCTGTGTCCCATACTCAAACAGCACTGGAAGGGAGAGAGAGGGAGGGAGAGAGAGTGAGAGAAAGAGGGAAGAGAGAGAGAAGAGGAGAGAGAGAGAGCGAGAGAGGAGAGAGAGAGAGAGAGAGAGGAGAGAGAGAGAGAGAAAGAGAGGAGAGAAAGAGGGAGAGAAAGAGGGAGAGAGAGAGAGAGAGAAAGAGGAGAGAGGAGAGGCGAAAGAGAGAGAGAGAGAGAAAGAGGGAGAGAGAAGAGAGAGAGAGAGAGAGAAAGAGGGGAGGGAGGGTGTAAGAGGAGAGGGAGGATGTGAGAGAGAGGGAGGATGTGAGAGAGAGCAGCAAGATGTGTGACCTGTTGCCACAAAAAAAGGGCAACCAGTGAAGAACAAACACCATTGTAAATACAACCCATATTTATGTTTATTTATTTTCCCTTTTGTATTTTAACAATTTGTACATCGTCAAAACACTGTACTTAGCCGTAATATGACATTTGAAATGTCTATTCCTTTTGAGAGTGTAATGTTTCCGGTAAATTTTTGATTTCACTTTTGTTTATTATCCATTTCACTTCATTTGGTAATGTAAACATATGTTTCCCATGATAATAAAGCCCTTAAAATGAAATTGAGAGAGAGAACAAGAGCGATAGAGCACGGGCCCCAGACCGCCTCCATGTGTGTGTGTGTGTGTGTGTGTGTGTGTGTGTGTGTGTGTGTGTGTGTGTGTGTGTGTGTGTGTGTGTGTGTGTAAGAGAAAAAAAGAAGGTGGGAGTCTGGGCCTCTCAGGAAAGGCGGCCATGGCCAGTGCTACCCGTATGAAGGACACAGGAGGCTAAACACGGTATTTTAACACAGCCCAATCCGTCCGGCCGCCCAGCCAAACCCAGCGAGAGGTCACTCCAGAGCCCCCTCCTAACCCCCTCTCCTCCCAGATGCTTCCTGCCCTCGTACCCCCCTCCACCCCCTGCCAGGCACAACCACAATAACAACAACAGGCCCAGGGAGGGACCACCGGACTAAAACAAGGGGGACCAGCCTGCAGGACAGTCAGCCACACCCTTCTGTTCTCGTGTTGTTGCTGGAGCTGGACCCTGTCCTCCACAGTTGGTACAGTCCTCACGGCCCTCCAGATGGTGGAAAACACCGCAGCGGAGCGAGTCCTGTCTGACAGCTTAGTGTGGAGTCCTAACTAACAGAGTGGATCGTGTGGATAGCAATACAGTCCACACAAACACACTTCACAAACATCCTTCCTCAGTGGGAAGAAATCCTACTATACTTCCAAATCAAATCAAATTTTACTTGTCACATACACATGGTTAGCAGGTGTTAATGCGAGTGTAGCGAAATGCTTGTTGGGGGTTTAACTGGGTGTTGTTGGTCGAACCGACACCGGGCTGTATGCGGGGGTTGGGTATACAGGCTCATACAGGCCCAAGGATCACAGTCAATTAGTACTGTATGTGAACCCCTGTAGGAGCAAGCAGACAAAGACAGGTCTAAACTCAATCTGCCTGGAAGGACAGGCACACAGCGCTCGCATTTTTGTATTTATAAATGCCCTTGAAAATGATCCAGAGAGAGAAGGGCCTGCTATGTATAGGCCTACCCAGTGGCGGAGAGAAATCAATAGCACTAAGATAATGGAAACAGCTGGAATGCTGGAATGGGTGAAGCTACTCTGGCTGAAATATCATCAGCGCCTGGGTCTGGCGGGGAGGGGGCACATGGATGACAGAGCTGTGGGACTGTGGAGGGGGCTCTCTCTGTCTGTGTGTGTGTGTGTGTCTGTGTGTGTGTGTGTGTGTGTGTGTGTGTCAGGGGGACGGCTAAGTAATGGGATCATCTGCAGTTAGCATGTCTTTGAGGCTCCACTAGTAGTCTGAGGTCATTGGGTCCTATAATGGCAGCACTAGCAGCACAGTGGGCATACCAATGAAGAGGGGGGCCAGGGATGCATCCAAAATTGCACCCTATTCCCAATGTAGGGGACTACTTTTGACCAGGGCCCATATGAGTCTGGTCAAAAGTAGTGGACTATATAGGATACAGGAAGCCATTCGGGACGCAGGCCTAGATCAGAGTACTCAACAACGCTCATCATCACATTTATTGGACAGCAATTACACAGGCCAGAGAGCTAGACAGTGTTTCTCATCACGKTACCAAATCTCTTCCACTTGTACAAAAAAAAATGAAACACAAAAGCAGAGCTGTAGGTATAASGCTTTCAAATGATACGTCGCTTCAATATTGCAGAGTAGTGCATTATCAAGATCTTACGCATCGTACTGGCAAGGAGGATGCGTTCATGCATGGTTCGAACAAGATTATGCAAGGCGAGAGTAGCTTACAAAGTCCAAATAGGCACACGGTTTCTGAAACAGCACAACTACGACACTTTAACTTTTTTTGTGGGACCAAATCTCATATTTTTTTTTGGGGGGGGGGGGTGTTATAGATTTGTCCAGATACCTTTTTGTGTGATTTGACTTGGTTTTGAGAAACTTACCCCACCACCAAGAGTTTCTCATTGCTCGTTCTGCAGTATGGGGACCACAGATACATTTCCATGTCCGAGCATGCGCGGTTTCTCGTATCATAGCATAACATGCTATTTACATAAAAAAAGAGAGCGACTTGTCATTTAAGGTAGCCAAATGCCTCGTCATCTAATCAGTGGCGTGCGTGAACGGATGAACGAGAGGCATAATTCGAATAATAATACGGATGAATAATAATACGAAAATAATAAAAAGGACAATTTCAGGCTAGTTCTTTTGTTGTTGTTGTTACTTGAAACATCTTAATATTCGACTGACAACAGCAGACGGAGAGAAGCTCTGGTCTGGGCTGGTAGACAGCTTTCTGTGTCCAGGGAGGTCTAGGGTGTCATCTGGACAGGAAGGCGATAAGGATCGATACGCCATGCATTAGGCTTTTCAATAGTTCCACAGCCCAAAATTCTAAAATGCTCATAAAATATTCATGAAAACAAAATATTTGCTATTCGGTCTTCATTTAAGATTAGCATTAGGCYTGAGGTTAGCGGTGAGTGTTAAGGTCAGGTTTAACATTGGATTGTTAAGAAATGAAATTGAAGAAATAAAAAAGGCAGGGTTTCGCCATAATTATGACCATGCATTAGGCCTCCGGCCCATCCCTCGTAATTAACCATTCACAACATGGTTGTGATTTTGACAGGTGGAAAGGTGTTCCTAATGTTTTGTACACTGCATAGGGCCTTTTCAGACTCACAACACACACAGCAGAGAGACGGGGTGTGTCAAAAATAACACCCTATTCCCTACGGTGGACTACTTTAGTAGCCTCGCAAAGCCGCCTGATCCCGCGAGCTTACATTGAATGTTGCTCCACAGATATCAGCAACATTCGTGTAAGGTCGCGGGATCAGGTGGCTTTTTACGAGGCTACTAAAGTAGTCCACCGTAGGGAATAGGGTGTTATTTTGGACACACCCCGTCTCTCTGCTGTGTGTGTTGTGAGTCTGAAAAGGCCCTATGCAGTGRACAAAACATTAGGAACACCTTTCCATGACAGACTGACAAGGTGAATCCAGGTGAAAGCTATGATCCCTTATTGATGTCYCCTGTCAAAACCACTTCAATCAGTGTAGATGAAGGGGAGGAGACAGATGAAATATTATTTTTTTAAAGACAATTGAGACAATTGAGACAATCGAGACAATCGAGACAATTGAGACATGGAGTGTAGGGTGTAAGTGTGCCATTCAGAGGGTGAATTGGCAAGACAAAAGATTAAAGTGCCTTTGAACGGGGTACGGCAGCAAGTACAAGTTCAATGCGTATTCCTCTAGACACATGTAAGTATAAGGGTCAATCAATGTACAGTAATCAAGTATTTGTGAATTAGGATCATCTTTTGCACATTGCGGCTTCACAATGAACTMCCATGTTATTGAAAATGATTAATTGTACCAAACAAGTGTTTAACAATCTTCCATGGCCAATACATCACAGCGGCAAAGATGTATATAGATTTTTCACATTTTGATTTCCAATACTTTCCCCCTCATCTAAACCTACCTAGAATACTCTTATATAATACCTCGGATAGGATCTAATGCTTCACATCGGACTTCATCCGTCCTGATAATAATAGAATATGATTGGATGAGGTCCACATCCAGTGAGAGCCAGAGCCCGGTCTCATAGACTAGACGTAACCTAGTAAATGTAAATCCGGAACACTCAAATTAGTATGTGTTACATTTGGTATGGTTACCTAAGACAGACGMTTACTTAAGGCAAAAAAACTAAAGTAGGATGGTGGGTCGGGGTGGGTGGGCGTATAACGGGAACTTCTAGCGTCCCAAAAGGTTGTAAGTTCGAATCTCAACCCGGACAACTAACGTTTTAGCAACTTTGAAACGGTTTACTACTTTTTAGCTACTTTGCAACTACTTAGCATGTTAGCTAACCCTTCTCCTAACCTTAACCATTTAACCTAACTCCTAAACTTAACCCTAGCTAACTTTAGCCTGGTAGCTAACCCATGCCACCCTAGCCACCTAGCTAGAATTCGTAACATATCATACATTTCCGCAAATTCAGAACATATTGTAKATTTTTGCAAATTCGGAACGTATAATATGATTTGTAATTCTTAACATATCATACAAAACYGGTGATGGACATCTCCAAATTAATACATACCAAACGAAACGTAACATATCATGCTAGGACACCTGTAGCACCCGATGTCACAGGAAGGCCAAAAAGATAATCAACGACAACAACCACTCGAGCCACTGCCTGTTCACCGCGCTATCACCCAGAAGGTGAGGTCAGTACAGGTGCTTCAAAGCTGGGACCGAGAGACTGGAAAATAGCTTCTATCTCCAGGCCATCAGACTGTTAAATAGCCCTCACTAGCACCTTAGAGGCTGAAATCACTGAGCACTTTAATATGGGAACATTGGTCACTTTAATGTTTACATATTTTGCATTACTCATCTCATATGTAAATACTGTATTCTATTATATTCTACTGTATCTGAGTCTATGCCGCTCCAACATTGCTAGTACAAATATTTATATATTCTTAATTCCATTCCTTTAGATGTGTGTGTGTATTGTTGTGAAATTGTTAGATATTACTTTTTAGGTARTACTGCACTGTTGGAGCTAGAAGCACATGCATTTCGCTAAACCTGCAAATGTGACCAATATAATTGTATTTGATTTAAATGGAGTACCTTGGATTTACGTACGAAATGCACTGAGACCAGGCTGGGCTGAGAGACAGTTACCCCACCAAGAGAGCCTGTCGATTGGGCACCCTCCCTACCTGACTGCCCTGGATCCATTTCACTGCAGATATTTCTCCCCTCCGCTTCCATTACTATTCAAAGGGGCATCAATCCAAAGTTCTGCAAGCCCATTGATTGCGGAGGTAGCAAGACTAAGCACTCTGCACTTGAGCAGGGAAACACTCTCCCCTGAGGGTAGGAAAGGCATTCGGTGGCCAAGTAGATAGTAAACACCTCAACGCAGCAGAACAGAACAAGGCAACAAGCCTTATCAACCCGKTGACAGCTGTCCTGATCCCAGAGCAGAGCCGTCAACAGGGGACAATGGATGGACGCTAAAAGCTAACGCGCTCCAGGCTCCATTAATAACCCTCGACCAAGCCTGCGCCCCAAATGGCACCCTATTCCCTATACAGTGCACCACGTCCGAACAGGTCCCATAGGGGACAGGCTGCCATTTTGGGACACAGCACAAGTTACAGGAGATGTCCAGACGGGATGGCCAATAGTAAACAGGAGGAGGCTTAAAGATGCAGGGGAGCAGCACCCCACAGCAGCAGCAGTCCCCATTACTGTGGCCCTGGCCGGAATTGTATGATTGGAGACCATTGGTCTCTCTCGGGAACCCATCAAAACAAACTACAGCCTCAGGCAGTCAGACCAGGAAGTMTACAGTGACACAGAGGGATGGAGACAGGCTCCAGGGAGGTTCACGGGGTTCAGGCCAGGGAAAACAGTGGGCCGGATATTGGCTTCTGTCATCCGAAGCCATCCACAGTGAATCAGTGGCACTTTCTACTTGCGTCGCTCACTTGTTAATCTTATTCCAGCGTGTTTGAGTATTCATTAAGGCATGACCTGCTATGTCAACATTGAAAACCAACTCATGAGCTGTTGAGCAGCCAATAGTGCTGTTTTTGCATGCTCCAGTTTGGAAGTAGCTAATTCATTCGCAATAGCATTCACATAGTAGTCTAATACGTGAAAAGAGTTTGTCCAGCACTGCCACAGATGAGAAGGACTCCGGTCGATGAATGCTGGCAGTGACCATCTTGTTCAGAGGAAAAATGGAATGGCGTAACAAGACCACTTCCCAACCACATAACAGTAGATCAAAAGAGATGGGAGTCAATACCCCGGACGGCCAACCGTAAGTGAGGGTCAGAAACTCGCTCCTCAGAAAGAGGTAGACATGAATTCATCAGCTTCCTCCTTGGCTCGGGCACAACACAAATGATCATGACCTTCATGCTATTTCTGTCCATACTGTAGCTTCCGTTAGTCTTGTGCTCGGGCTGATGGGCTCGCAGGGAAACTTCATTAACCTTTCTCCTCAGGTCCGCTCGTCTCATCAACGACGGGCGGCACACGTCGACTCTCATTAGCCACGTCTTCAAACAGGCTGCTTCTCGTCTCAAACAGACGGATGATACACAAGACTCCACTGTGGATGGAGAGGTCTTGTGCGCGATGACGGGATGTGTGATCTCTTATCTCCGATCATAGACGTGTCTTAGTTAGCAGTATAAATGCAGCCATTCCAAGTTCTTTTATCAAAAAAAGCAGTGGATAAGATACTTTACTAGGCCCCACACGAGTTGGAAATTTGTCTTCTGCGTTTTCCCAACCCCCTCCAAGAAACACACACACACGTTAGCGCAAATGGTGTGCGCCTAAGGTCAAATGTTTTTCACAACACCGCGCTCAGAACTTGTGGTGCGCAGACCGAAATTAAAGGGCAAAGGCCTAACATGATCTACCCTTTCCATAAATCACACAGACATTGATTTCGGAGCATTAGCTTGTGGTTTAGGCTATGGAGCCATTTATTCATTRCAATCAACGCAAACATTTAGTCAATCTTTCGCAAATTCTGAAGAACCACAGAGCCTAAAAACACAAAATGTCGAGAACCCATAACTTGGTCAAAAGGAGTTCAGCGGAAAATGGAGTAACTTGGAACGRAGACCTGGAGTGACAAGAGATTGGCATTAACGTGTCAACCATCTTCACACCCCTCCCTCATTAAGAGAGTTCTCATAACGAAGACAAGCAATCTTGGAAGCTCTCAACACCAAGATGTCTGGTCCCTTGGCGACACTGTGATTTTACTGTCAGTTGTCTGTCAGGACGCCTGAGTAACCTGTGATTAGGGGCCCTACTTGGCCCTCAGGCTGGATGGATGGACACCTTAGCACAGGAGAGAGAGACAGACAGCCACCGGTCCTGCAGCTCAGGTGGGCAAAATGTTGTCAGACAGTCAAGTAAGAGGAGAATCAACCAGCCCAGAAGAGCCCAACCAGCATAGTGACAGAGCCATAGACACTCACTCGCATTTACCTTTCATGCTGTGCTTTCCAAATTCAACCTCATCATGCATAGCGTAAAGACTCATTTCATCATTCACACCATTCAAAATAGGACATGGGCTCTACCACACAAACCTGTCATTCGGTATTTTTTTTTTAAGCAGAACGCATTGTGAAATCTGAATGTCCAATTAATAAATACACGCCCATAATCTAAATAATGCATTTGAATTTACAGCAAAGCATGCATGAATAAATGATAAAAGCAGCGGTTGATTGAGGGCTGTACAGTTCACACCTAAACGCAGAGCATCACACACACAGCATCCTAACCCAGCAGAGTGCGCTGGCCACAGAAGGGATTACGACATCGCTTACTTTGGAGGACCACGGCTGCAAGCAGTTGGCATAGCAACGGACAAGGAAAGCCATGTTCAGAGCGAGAGCAGGGAGGCAAAGTTTCCCCTTTCGACACCAACAGACAGGGGGGAAAAGGAAAAMAAGGAAAAGAAAGCAGACGCCGATAAGACTGAGGCTTCTTTCGAAGGGGCGAAAGGAAATCCAATCCTCAACGTTGTCCAAATGTCCTCGGGCGTTAGTTGTCAGTTTGCTATTGTTCATTCAGGTTCTGGCAGTGACTGTCACACGTCAATCAAGAGGGAAGCCAATGCCAATGACGAGAGAGGCATTTAGAGGATCACTAGTGACCCTCCACATTCAAATTAAGAAATGTATTTAAAAAGCTGGACTCAGAAACAATTATCCATTCGACATCTCCAGAGTGCTAAATGCATTAAATCCCAAAGACATAGCAGGTCGCATGGCCACAGCCTCAACGATCAGCGATCCTGCAAACTTGCTCAAGTTCAGTCGTGTTGTAAAACTGCAGACAGGAGGATCCTTAGAGAGAAGTCAAAGGGTTGAGGAAAAGTCATTTAAAGTCCCTGGTAGTTTTCTTTCCAACCTGTTTGTAACTATGGCTGACAGACAGCCTGTTCTCCAGGGCTGAGCCAGCGGTGCTGTCACTAGTCAATAGTCCCAGAGAGAGAGAGAGACCACTAGCAGGACTTCCAGTCAGTCAGCATGCACTCATCTGTGTCTATTTCCCTCCTCACACCGCCTGGCTCACTGCAGCTCTCTTCCTCCCTCTCTAGCTCTCTCTGTCTAGAGCGCTCCGACAGCACGTGTGTGTGTGTGTGTGTGTGTGTGTGTGCGCGTGCGTGCCCGTCCGTCTCCAGAGGGGCCAGACTGCCTGCTCCCGTTCCCCAACTCAGAGTGCACAGACCCAGGCTAGCGCACTGCTCCCCCCCCACCCGGAGAACCTCCCATCGATTTGACGGTTCACCGCAAAGAGCCAACAGCTAATAGGCGGAGGGAGGGAGGGGGGAGGGGAGCCCGGCTGAAAAAGAATGACATCACCTGGGCAGGGAGAGGGATGGGAGGAGGGATAGATGGAGGGAGGAAGAGGAGGAGAGCGCGAGTGCCAGGGGGAAACTGCATTAGACCGATTGGCTGGGAGCGGAGAGAGGGAGACCAGAAAGAAGAGGAGCGGGAGCATCTTTATTGATCAGGCAGCAACATAAAGCCTTGTGCATTCAGCCACCTCCACTCCTTTAAATAAATGGCAAAATAACTAAGGGGGAAAAAAAACATAAATCACAGCACGTTATCTGAACCCAGAACAGAGGGCGGCAGCACACAGCACGKGTCTGCTTGGGAAATATGCTAATGCCTTTCACAAACGCCCCAAATCAACGGCCTGGTTGTGAAATAGGATTTGAAATAGAGTAAATGGCTTTGATTTTGCAGCGCAGGCGCATTATCCCAGTTGCACTGTGAAGCACACTGAATTATACCTGGGCCAGAGACTGCGGTACCAAAGCGAGATACGCGAAAATGTGTACTACTAAAAGGAAGAGTACTAAAKCCTTTCGCTGTAACAAAGAAACGCAAACCTATACAACCACTACTCCCTTATGGAGAGATGCAGAATGCAGCCGGCGGTGAGGGAGGAGGATGTGAAACTTTGTAAATCATTAGGTTCTCTGCTTCAGTCTGCTGTCGAGTAAATGTGTCCATGTCGGAAAGTCTTCTCTCCCTGCACCACTGTGCTGAAGAGAGGAATAACTCAAGCCCGTTTCCCCGCTCCGCGCGCTACCGCGTGCTGCTAAAGGATGACATCATTCTTTTAGAGAGCAGCCAATAGGAGGCCAGCACATAGAGCCTTTCTGGGAGCGCTGTTCGTAAAGAGGAGAGATATTTTTCTTGGGGATCTCTCCCTCCACACCCACTCCTACCTGACCCCAGCCCCTCAGCGTGAATAAAATGACCTTTCATGTAATTGATTAGAGGTTGGTAGACGAAGMAGGGGAGGGAGGGAGGGAGACAGCGAGCGGGAGCGTGTGTGACGGTGAAAGCCAGCTGCAGCCTCGTTCAGAATTGTGTGGGGGCTCTCCCCTCCTTTTTTTWATATTTTTTTTATAGGAGGCACAAACACACCTCAGCAAAGCCTGTTTTACCATCCACGACTCAAAACACAAAAACAAAGGGAGGCATTCTGCTAATCACTGAATTCCTTCTCAAACAGTCACAGAGGAACCTTGAGGAGTGCCTTTTCATGCAAATCCTTCCAACCCCCCCCCCACCACAAACACAGTCATCAGTTGCATCTACTAGTTAGTAGACCAACACCATTTCACAGCCTTTTCTCTGATTCTGAGGCAGTCAAAAGGCGGCAGAGAGAGAGAGTTCAGGCAGGATGTACATCCTGTGTGTGTGTGTGTGTAAGAGAGAGTAATTTGAACAGATAAGCCTAAGCCTAGCAAGATAATGAACAATACCAACATGTCCATGATCTAAAACTGCCAACGCAGGCAGGCAGCCCCAAGGAGACACTTATTGCATCATTCCACAGGCCAGTCATCAGGGGACTTCAGTCAAACAACTGGTCTCCAGCTGCAACAGCGCTGCTTGTGAACACTCCATTAGAGTATGTATTGAGAACCATGAAGGAAGCTATATGCAGTTGAAGTCGGAAGTTAGCCAAGTACATTTAAACTCTGTTTTTTACAATTCCTGACATTTAATCCTAGGACAGTTAGGATKWCCACTTTATTTTAAGAATGTGAAATGTCAAAATAATAGTAGAAGGAATGATTTACTTCAGCTTTTATTTCTTTCATCACATTCCCAGTGGGTCAGACGTTTACATACAGTCAATTAGTATTTGGTAGCATTGCCTTTAAATTGTTTAACTTGGGTAAAACGTTTTGGGTAGCCTTCCACAAGCTTCCCACAATAAGTTGGGTGAATTTTGGCCCATTCCTCCTGACAGAGCTGGTGTAACTGAGTCAGGTTTGTAGGCCTCCTTGCTCGCACACGCTTTTTCAGTTCTGCCCACAAATTTTCTATAGAATTGAAGTCAGGGCTTTGTGTTGGCCACTAAAATACCTTGATTTTGTTGTCCTTAAGCCATTTTGCCACAACTTTAGAAGTATGCTTGGGGTCATTGTCCATTTGGAAGACCCATTTGTGAACAGGCTTTAACTTCCTGACTGATATCTTTAGATGTTGCTTCAATAAATCCACAAAATAGATGGCATCTTGAGGAAGGAAAATTAGGTGAAGTGCACCAGTCCCTCCTGCAGCAAAGCACCCCCACAACATGATGCTGCCTCCCCCATTTTCCACCAAATCTAACAGATGGTTAGGCCAAACAGTTCTATTTTTGTTTCATCAGACCAGAGGACATTTCTCCAAAAAGTACAATCTTTGTCCCCGTGTGCAGTTGCAAACCGTATTCTGGCTTTTTGATGGCGGTTTTGGAGCAGTGGCTTCTCCTTGCTGAGCGGCCTTTCAGGTTATGTCGATATAGGAATCGTTTTACTGTGGATATAGATACTTTTGTACCTGTTTCCTCCAGCATCTTCACAAGGTCCTTTGCTGTTGTTCTAGGATTGATTTGTACTTTTCACACCAAAGTACGTTCATCTCTAGGAGACAGAACGCGTCTCCTTCCTGAGCGCTATGACGGCAGCGTGGTCCCATGGTGTTAATAGTTGTGTACTATTGTTTGTACAGATGAGCGTGGTACCTTCAGGCATTTGGAAATTGCTCCCAAGGATTAACCAGACTTGTGGAGGTCTACAATTTTATTTCCTGAGGTCTTGGCTGATTTATTTTGATTTTCCCATGATGTCAAGCAAAGACGCACTGAGTTTGAAGGTAGGCCTTGAAATACATCCACAGGTCCACCCCCAATTGACTCAAATGATGTCAATTAGCCTATCAGAAGCTTCTAAAGCCATGACATCCTTTTCTGGAATTTTCCAGGCTGTTTAAAGGCACAGTCAACATAGTGTATGCAAACTGCTGACCCACTGGAATTGTGATACAGTGAATTATAAGAGAAATAATCTGTCTGTAAACAATTGTTGGAAAAATTACTTGTGTAGATGTCCTAACCGACTTGCCAAAACTATAGTTTGTTCACAAGAAATTTGTGGAGTGGTTGGAAAACCTAGTTTTAATGACTCCAACCGAAGTGTATGTAAACTTCCAACTTCAACTGTATATATTGTACAATGGCCATCCCTGCTCTGATGAACAAGATTGTGACTCTAATTGTAATGTATAGAGAATGTGTGTGTGTGTGTTGGGATTTCTCCCATGGGACTCATTGTCCCTGCAGTGCTCAGGAGAATGACAGTGGCGAGACGGGATCTTTCGATATCCCTGAGCCATAGCAAGGCTCAGTGAACACTGAACAATAACACACACTAGGCCGCCTCTGTCTGTCTGTGGTGTGTGGGTGTTGTTGTGTGTGTGTGTTGTGTGTGTGTTGTGTGTGGTGTGTGTGTGTGTGGTGTGTGTGTGTGTGTGTGTGTGTGTGTGTGACCATCAAGCTATATTGGGTATGCTATCACAGACAAAAGTGCCGCGCGTGTGTGTGGGGCACCGGGCTTACATTCACAGCTAATCAGTTGTGTGCGGAAAATTAGAATGTGTGAGCTGCCGAAAGCCCCTCCAGCCTGTTCAAAATAAATGGCCAGCAAAGCAGAATGCTGAGTTCTGTGAAAAGCTGTACAACTTCCACACAGATAAGTTTTTTTTCTTTCTTCACCAGCCACTTGCATATATTTTGGACCACTGCCTATTTCATTAAATGCAACAACAACAAAAAAATAATGAATACAATTGGTTCTCCCCAACTAATCTTCCCCTACCAAATACCTCCTGCAACAGTGAACGCAGAAAGTTGCTATTCTAATAATTGGTGTTACACATTTRTTTTTTTTTAAGAGCTTAGACCAGTAAAATGAAACATGCCTTTGGTCTACAGCTCTTTATAGAATCCGTATTATACAAAATAATCCCACGCTTGAGAGTCCAGACCACCGTCCCTCAAATTATTTGGGGTACTYAGCAAATGTTTGGTCTTGTGAGCGGAAACTTGAACGTTGTGAGAATTTTGTGCAACTTCCAGCGCGCGTTTACAGTGAGGCCGTACCCTTACAATTTTAGACAGTAGCCAATTGTGGTTATTTCTGCATAATGTAGACCTACCAACAAAACCAATGGAGCAAATCCCAGAACATTTTCACATGGAAATAGCTTCTATGATATAGTCTACAGTAGCCTGTATGTGGTGGTCAATGCAGGTCTACATTGCATAAGACTTCATTATTATTACGGMTTTTCTCCCCAATTTCGTGGTATCCAATTGGTAGTTACAGTCTTGTCTCATCGCTGCAACTCCCCTACGGACTTGGGAGAGGCAAAGGTCGAGAGCCGTGCGTCCACCGAAGCTTCTTGACACACTGCTCATTTCACCCGGAAGCCAGCCACAATGTGTCGGACTGTGTCAGTGTGCACAAGGACTGGCCGGCCAAACCCTCCCCCTAACCCGGACGACGCTGGAACAATTGTGCGCCGCCACCGGGTCTCCCGGTCGCGGCTTGTTGCGACACAGCCCGGGATCAAACCCGGATCTGTAGTGATGCCTCAAGCACTGCAGTGCCTTAGACCACTGCGCCACTCGGGAGGCCCGTTTTGACATTATGAAGAGCTTGACATGAATTCATGATTTTTTACTTGGTCTGTAACAACATGGGCCAAATAGGTGACTGTAAATTGTATTTTGTTGTGTTGAATGATGCAACAAACCACTTTACAAAATAAAATCTCTTATTATTACAATACAGAGAATTATACAATGTAGGCTATCACTCTGCATATTGGCTCATTTGCATATTCAAGACTGTCTCTAAATASAYCACTGCCCCTTTAATTAATACATACACTTTTTACCTGACTGGCTTTTCAAAGACAGCTTGAAATGTAGCCTACACGTTGTAGGAAGCAGTAACTCCCCATTGCTGACCTATACTTATCTATAACTGGGCTAATAACTCGCTAACTAGCAAAGAATATCAACAAATGTGCACACACACGGCTCTGAACAGAAAGACCGCCCATGGGCTACCCCCGCCGATAGAACTCTACTTCATTGTACGCCGTCTCTGCCTACAACAAAATCACAGTCTCAGTCTTGCAAAGTTAGATTTGTGTTGGTTTGTTGCATTGAAAAGGGGCTGATATAATGTTGATTCGATCACAGAGAAAACGTTGATCTATACAGTGCAAACTAATGGGGGGGGAACTCAGCCAAGTTCAATGTCTTGCGTCTGTGCACGGCCTGGCATTTCTTCTGCGTGGCAGTCCTGGAGGAGCTTAGAGGGAACATTGGTCCAGACCACCAATACTCCCTCGGTTTAAACAGGCAAGCCCCTTTGGCCATATGAATAGCTGATGAAGGCGCCATCATCTTGTACTTGGCCGTCACAATGCTTTCCTGCTCCACTACCCACACAAAGTGCTCCAGCAGACCGCTGTGCTGTGGTATGGTGTACTGTACTGAGTACAGGTCTCCGGCTCGGAGCCCACTTCTCTCCTGCAGGACAGGAATTCCTTCCTTTTAACAGGGCCTTCCCTTCCCACCCAGTCCCTGTAGGGAGAGTGGGGAGATGAGAGGGAAGAGAGGGGGGGAGGAGAGGGAAGAGAGGGGGGAGGAGAAGGAAGAGAGGGAAGAGGAGAAGGAAGAGAGGGAAGAGGAGAAGGAAGAGAGGGAAGAGGAGAAGGAAGTGGGAAGAGAGCGGAGAGGGAAGAGAGCGGAGAGGGAAGAGAGCGGAGAGGGAAGGAGAGCGGAGAGGGAAGGAGAGCGGAGAGGGAAGAGAGCGGAGATGGAAGAGAGCGGAGATGGAAGAGAGCGGAGATGGAAGAGAGCGGAGATGGAAGAGAGCGGAGATGGAAGAGAGCGGGGAGGAGAGGTAAGAAAAGAGAGGGGGAGAGGGAAGAAAAGAGAAGGTGAGGGGGCAGTGAGAGGGGAAGAGGAGAGAGGAGAGAGCAACGAGAGAAGGATAGGAGAGAGAGGGGAAAGAGAGGGGAGAGAGAGGGGAGGAGGCCTGGAGGGAATGTGTTGCCTGCGTGTGAGGGTGCATGTCTTGGACTGGTGATCCCCGAAGCCCCATGGTAAAGTGCTTGCCTGGCTTGAGCAGAACAGTCCGGCTCCATAGCACTCCAAGTACAATGAAAATAAGAGCCTTTCCCTGGAGGGAGGGAGGGAGGGGAGGTTCAGCAAGGCTGTCATCTTAGCTACGATGATGTAATCACTAAAATTAGCTCCAGAGGCAGTGGCGGGCAGCAGCGGTACAAGCAGCACAGAAGGAATGACGTTAACATTTAGATGTAGGTCTGGCCTGGATCGTAGCCTGCGGTATCTTCTCAGGTCCCAGATCCACCTGGTCTGCTTGTTCCCACCGCCTCTCACCGGTTTCACATGGCACACCATRTCCAGGGCTTTCACTTGTATATACCGGTAGTCAAAGTGCCTGGCCTGATAACAGTGTTTCACAGTGTTGTTGCTACAGCTGCTGTGCTCTTATTATGGAATATCAGAGCAGTTAATTACAGCGTTGTTAAAAGCCTTGTAGTGTTTGTATAATGGTACATCAGCTCAGGCTGGTGTTGTGTGTGTGTGTGTGTGTGTGTGTTTGCCTGGTGTGCTGGGGCTGGGAGGCTGAGGGGTGGTGGCTGGGTGGAGGGGGGCTGGTTCCAGAGGGGAAAGACATGATAAATCACCCAGCAGCCTCAGGCCTCAGTAAAGGGGGGGAGCATGGAAGTGAAAACCCCCAGAGGTCTCCTCTGCTCCCAAACCCCTCTCCCCCTTCCTCCTCTCACCACTGGCCAACATCCCTGCTCTATCCCTCACCCCAGGGGCCATTTGGCTCTGACAGAGGGGCACACTACGACCCCTGCCGCTCGGGGGTTAAATGTGCATTTTGATAGGACGAGACGGGATAGCGCTAGATGGAGAGATGGAGCGAAGTGGACGTGTGCCACAACACGTSACATCCCAGACAAGGTCGCGGAGAGTAGGGGGGGACAAGACAGAGAACATCAAGCTCACCTCTAAAAGATGACACGAGGGTCTCTGTGACAACAAGTCAGCGAGCAGCCATTTGCAGCACGACGCCATGAGACACATCCCAATGTCATCATGACCTACAGTATCTACAGAGCCCGGCGGAGATGTGGAGCTGACGTGTAAATTAGCACTGGGATCAGGGTACAGACTGACAGCCCTCTATGTAATGCAACCCAGCCAGCAGCGCACTGACTCATCTCTAATGGCTGAACACCTCAGACTCTGTGATGATCGTGAGACCGAAATACACAGAGATACAATATCCGCTGAGACCTGAGGATTAGTCACTAACCAACGAGCGACTAGCGTTGAAGCGACGCTAAAGCGAGGCTGCGTTCCATTAGCCGTGAATGTTTCCACACACGTAGATGCTAACGCTAGCTACGTGACTGGTGGAGGTGCTGGTGCCGGAGAGGTTAGAGGACAGGAAGGGTAAGAGGAAGAGAGGCACAGCCTGCAGCAGACGTCTTGCAGACTGACAGGAAGTGAAATACCGCAGACCGTTGACTAGCCTAGCGACCTGCTTCTGCTACTAGCTGGGTGTCATGCGCCAAGACAAAGCAGAGACGTGCAGACGAGTGATCATCTCTCTCCAACATGAATGCAGCCTAGTCATTCTATTCAGGCCAAGTTGAGACATTCATGGGTCAGTTACCGGGTAGACCAGGTCTCGTAGAAACGTAATGATCCATGTAATAGTGTCTTGGCTAGGAAAGCACTTAGTACATAATTCTGAAGGCCAAGTGAGGTGATGTGTCCTTTTAAGGCATTGTGTGTGTGTGTGTGTGTGTGTGTGTGTGTGTGTGTGTGTGTGTGTGTGTGTGTGTGTGTGTGTGTGTGTGTGTGTGTGTGTGTGTGTGTGTGTGTGTGTGTGTAATTGAGTAAGGCAAGTAGGCAATTGATGTCCTAATAAAGTGGGGCAACGGAGTCATCCTTCCGTTCATTCGTCAGCATCCGTATATTAAATCCCATGGTGCATCATGCTAGTAATGCACCCCAGGTCTCCAGGGGGCTAGCCTGGAGGAGGGTGATATTTCTGGATCAATGGCAGTCAATGTCAACAGCACGTCATAGGGATACTCATCAATTAGGGCCAGGCGTAGACACAAAGACACCGCTTTTGTCTGGTATACACAACATAGCCTGACGGTCCAGTTTGTTGGCGCTTTAGCCAAGTCCTCTCAAAATCTATCCTGGCGGACCTTACGGGTCCTTGAGGCAAATTTGTTCAGCATGAGGAAAGACACCTAGACACACAGTTTCAAGTATCTAGGTCAAACGGGCAGCGGATGTGAGCGTGTAAGAGAGACATGCGTAGATTTCTTCCCCCCTGTGTTGTACAACAGCTGATGAAACATTTTGTCAGTGTTATTTCCTGTCGATGGTTGAAAACACAATCTACAATGGATCTTCTAATCAGCAGGTTTTCATACGTTTTCGGGTTTTTCCCCTCCCCACTCACAGACAATCCTAGCAAAATTCTTGTTTGAGAAATAGTTATTTGCTAAAAAAGCTTTTGCGCCCATTTTAATAMAWAACAATTACAGTAAGGTACTTAATTGTTACCCAGAAATGACTTGATATCTGCATTGGGCCTTTAACATACACCGCCACACTCAGTGAAGAAGTCAAGCTTCCAACGTACCTGGTTATACGCATAATCCTAAAGGACGACCACAGCAAGCATCAGGGATGGAGAGGGAGAGATGGAGGGACGGAGAGGGAGAGATGGAGGGACGGAGAGAGAAAGACAAGACATCAGGAGGATCAACAGAGGGACAAAAACATAACTTGAGTTAAATGCCTTAACAGTGAAGTCATAAGTTATCAGTTTGGCTCTGTGATCAGGTGGCTGGTGGTGGGAGGAAGGGAGGCTATGTTTAAGCCAGACTTTATTGACTTTCCCTGGACATCCTTCCGGAAGGGCTGGGCTTCAACAATCCCAGCAGGAGAGGGGATGGGAAGGCGCGGAGATGGGGACGTCAACCGCCTTGTCAGGGGGCGTGATGGAGCATGGGCCGGGGTGATTACTGAGAACAGCAACTGAAACACGGCAGTGCCTGCGCCCAGCGATACTATCAGCAGCATGAGGGAAACTCCCCCGTCTGACAGGAGGGGAAACCAGGGAGCTGACACACACAGATGCAGATGTATCACCCACACAGGTGTAACAGACACACATGGATACAGAAACACACACTCACTCATATGCTGCACTCACACGCAACACACACACCCCAACAGTTCCCACACTACTTGTCAAACACAGTGTAAAGTACTCACACCCCTTGACTTTTTCCACATTTTGTTACGTTACAGCCTTATTCTAAAACGAATTAAATCGTTTTTCCTCAGCAATCTCCACACAATACCCCATAATGACAAAACAAAAACAGGGTTTAAGAAATTTTCGCAAATTACAAAAATAAACATAAACAATACCTTATTTACATAAGTATTCAGATCAGTTGTATGAGACTCGAAATTGAGCTCAGGTGCATCCTGTTTCCATTGATCATCCTTGAGATGTTTCTACAACTTGATTGGAGTCCACCTGTGGTAAATTCAATTTATTGGACATGATTTGGAAAGGCACACACCTGTTTATATAAGGTCCCACAGTTGACAGTGCATGTCAGAGTATAAACCAAGCCATGAGATCGAAGGAATTGTCTGTAGAGCTRCGAGACAGGATTGTGTCYAWSCACAGATCTGGGGAAGGGTACCAAAACAWTTCTGCAGAGTTGAAGATCRCTAAGAACACAGTGGCCTCCGTCATGCTTAAACCGAAGAAGTMTGGAACCACCAAGACKRTTCCTAGAGCTMGCCGCCCGACCAAACTGAGCTATCGGGAGAGAAGGACCTTGGTCAGAGAGGTGACCAAGAACCTGATGGTCACTCTGACAGGTCTCCAGAGTTCCTCTTTGGAGATGGGAGAACATTCCAGAAGGACAACCATCTCTGCAGCACTCCACCAGTTAGGCCTTTATGGTAGAGTGGCCAGACGGAAGCCACTCCTCAGTAAAAAGGCACATGACAGCCAGCTGGGAGTTTGCCAAAAGGCACCTAAATGACTCTCAGAACATGAGAAACAACATTCTCTAGTCTGATGAAACCTAGATTGAACTCTTTGGCCTGAATGCCAAGCGCCACATCTGGAGGAAACCTGGCACCATCCCTACGGTGAAGCATGCTGGTGGCAGCATCATGCTGTGGGGATGTTTTTCAGCGGCAGGGACTGGGAGACTAGTGAGGATTGAGGCAAAGATGAACGGAGCAAAGTACAGAGAGATCCTTGATGAAAACCTGCTCCACAGCACTCAGGACCTCAGACTGGGTGAAGGTTCACCTTCCAACAGGACAACGACCCTAAGCACACAGCCAAGTCCTTCAGTGGCCAAGCCAGAGCCCGGACTTGAAACCGATCAAACATCTCTAGAGACATCTGAAAATAGCTGTGCAGCAACGCTCCCCATCCAACCTGACAGATCTTGAGAGGATCTGCAGAGAATAAATGGGAGAAACTCCCCAAATACAGGTGTGCCAAGCTTGTAGCGTCATACCCAAGAAGAAGTGAAGCTGTAATCATTGCCAAAGGTTCTTCAACAAAGTACTGAGTAGAGGGTCTGAATACTTATGTAAATGTGATATTTCAGTTTATTTGGAATAAATTAAGGCAAATTTCAACAACAAAAAAAATTTGCTGTGTCATTATGAGGTATTTTGTGTAGATTGATTAAATTCTGTTAAATACAATTTTAGAATAAGGCTGTAACGTAAAAATGTGGGAAAAGTCAAGGGGTCTGAATACTTTCCGAAGGCACTGTACTTTCCTCACAGCACACATACCCCATTTCATACTGACACGAATAGCAAGCAAGCCCCCTGCAGATCATGGAACAGGCTTTATATAGCCGCGATAGTTCAGCGTAGATTAAAATGTAGAATACAGGCATGAAATCTACAAAACAATCATTCCTACGTATGTATCCTGGACACATTGGAAGCTGTAGACCAACATCTCAACCACAAACTGCTCTTTAACCTTTAACTACAACATAACAAGCAGTACTTCGTTAAGCCGTGTGTCCAACCTTCATAACAGCAGTCAACTCTACTTACTCCACACAGAGACCTAAGTACACCGACACCTTGGCTTTTCCACACTGCTGTCAATGGTATCGTCCTGTCTGAGCCTAGTAGACGTCCTTTAACTTCAGCAACTGTGATAGTGAGTAAGCTATACATTAGCGTTAGTCCTTACCGTGGGCTCCTGGCCGTCAGTGATCAGTTCCCGCTCTCCCCGGGGGTTGACTTTGCGAAAGCGTCGGCGGGAACGTCTCTGGGACGCCTCCCTCTGCAACGCCCTCTCCTCGACCTCGCTGGCATTGTCCACCTGAAACACATGACCAAGCTGGGCCTCAGCGCTAGAGCTCTGGGTCGGGAGCGCACAGCCTCCACCACTACTAGACTGTCCCTGTTCTGAGCTCAGCGTCAGCTTTTCTGACTGATCACAGTTCTGACTGGCTGCTGGTTCTGAGATCTGATTCTGGATCTGGTCCTGTTCAGGCTCCTGGTTGAACATCCAGTTCTTCCACAGCACAGAGAGCCTGTGCAAGCGCAGCGTCATGGGGACGGCATCCACAAGACAGGCGAGAGAAGAGACGATATAGACGAGGACGGTATGAGGCGCTCTCTCTAGCTCTCTTCGAGGCTGTGACGAGAAGAGCTCTAGTCATTCTGTCTCGGTCTGCTGTCTAGAGTCGGGAGGCTGTTGCTGTACAACAGAACTCACAGTGAGGCCACAGTTTCCTGCAGGAAACAGTCAATATACAAATATCCTCTCTGAGCAGAACAGAGGAAGAAAAAAAAAGAAAAGAAAAAAGATTCCGGCCATACAATTAATTCCTGTGCGCTTTGTACTACTTCGCTGTTGTTATTGCTGGGGAATATGTTTCATTTTCACGTTATACACTGAGTGTACAAAACATTATGAACACCTGCTCTTTCCATGACAGACTGACCAGGTGAATCCAGGTGAAAGCTATGATCCCTTATTGATGTCACCTGTTAAATCCTCTTCAATCAGTGTAGAAAGGGAGGAGACAAGGTTAAAGAAGGATTTTTAAGCCTTGAGACATGGATTGTTGTGTATGTGTGCCATTTAGAGAGTGAATGGGCAAGGCAAAAGATTGAAGTTCCTTTGAACGGGGTATGGTAATAGATGCCAGGCGCACTGGTTTGTGTCAAGAACTGCAACGCTGCTGGGATTTTCACGCTCAACAGTTTTCCGTGTGTATCAAGAATGGTCTGCCACCCAAAGGACATCCAGCCAACCTGACCACTGTTGGAAGCATTGTTGGAAGCATTGGAGTCAACATGGGCCAGCATCCCTGTGGAACGCTTTCGACACCTTGTAGAGTCCGTGCCCCAACGAATTGAGGCTGTTCTGAGGGTAAAAGAGGGCACTCAATATTAGGAAGGTGTTCTTAATGTTTTGTACACTCAGTGTATAACCAAAGCTGAGCAAATAGTTTACATTTGTGAGGTGATTTGTGAAACGGAACTATTGAAAAACATTGAAACTATTAAAAAAAATTGAGGAAGAATGCTTCAACTGTTTAAGAGTCACATATTTTAAGAGAGTTTTTTCACTAGAACAACAAAGCTTTTTTGACGGTCATTGACATTCGGTGGGATTTTGCCTTTTTTTTTTCTTTTTAAGTCAGTGTTGTTTGAGAGGAGGCTTTACGTGGCCAGAGAGCGGGTTTATCGGGACAGTGGAGGAGCTGATGTAACCTTCCAGTCTCTGTGGTGTGTTTGTAAACCCATCAAATTCTGCTCGTTTGGACACAGTGAGGGCCAAATGCCTCCGCCGACCTAGCTGGAGGAAAGCTGGAGCCAAAAAATAAAAAAATAAAAATGAAACTCAGTTAACAGAAAACATCTGCACTCGTCTGAACAATGCTGGGCTTCCCCCCCCAACTCCTCCCTCTCTCGCTTTCTCTTTCCTTCTCCGAGTCGTGAAATCCCTGCTCACGCAAATCAACTTTTTCCACTGTATTTTACGCATCACGGGTGAACAATTACGTACGCAAGAACACTTTTTATTGCCGACTGTTTCGCTACGCTCAATGACTTAGATGACATTTCTAGTTCATATAGGAGTGGGTGGGTAAAACCTCTGAGCCTGGAGTAGAGTGGGATTGAGGAGGAGGATCAGAGAGGGGAGGGTAGTCTGCAATATACAAACCCAACCCAGAGAATCTGTGTGTGTGTGTGTGTGTGTGTGTGTGTGTGTGTGTGTGTGTGTGTGTGTGTGTGTGTCTTGGTGTACAGACTGCAGGGCTGTCATCTCTGTGAGCTCCAGTCATCCATCAGGATGTAATGAAACACATGATGGGCACAGAGGATGAGAAGAGATGGGAGAGGCATGACAAGGGTGTGGCCCCGGACCCCTCTCCTCGGCACATCAGCTGGCCGGGACAGACGGTAGAGACTATATGGACACTGCTGACCTGCAAAACGACTAACCACAATCTGAAACTGACCCTTAACCCCAACCAAAACCTTAAAGGACAAGTCTGCCATTAATAACCAGTTATTATGCTGGTAGTATTTATGCACTACTGTAAGTGCACTACTGCACAATTCCTTGTTATTGTCATTTTGAAAAAGCCTGTAGTGCCGTCGTCTACAGCATACACCGATTCCCAGGGTGCATTCCGTCTCCCATGACACAATTCTCTGCCTAGTTAGCCTGCAGTTAGCTGTCAGGCCCGGACGACACTTAGTCTAAATATATTGCTCATGTCATAAGTTATGAGTGGACTTCACATTACTTTTGGGTTGTAAATATATTATAATGCTTGCATGAACGTCTTGCTGAACAGATATGTTCATGTCATTACCATTACAATGGTGCAATACACCATTTATTTAAATGTTTATGCAGCGACGCTCCGCATCCAACCTGACAGAGCTTTTGCTTTGTCATTATGGGGTATTGTGTGTAGATTGATTAAGGGGGCAAAAAACAGGTTAATACATTTTAGAGTAAGGCTGTAACGTAACAAAWTGTGGAAAAAGTCAAGGGGTCTGAWTACTTCCKGAATGCACTGTARATTTCTCGAGCGGGTAAAGCTACGCGTGTTGTGTCGCGCGCGGGACTCAAGCAACTTCGGCTTTGTTTAGACTACAGAGAAAAGGCATTAAAGGAGATAAATGGACTCTGACAATAGGCCTACAGTAAAAGGCACGTTGTGTTGGGCGATGTGGTAAAGTCCGTTGCATTTTGAAAAGTAGACGGTGACAGCGTTGTGTGTGTGTGGCGTTCCCTTGTGCGTGTTGTCGCGCGCGCAGGAGGCCCACGGCTGTCGTTTCCTGCTTGCTTGGCAGAGTTCGCAGAAAAGGTCAAATTGGGAACCCCGTGACCCAAATTGATCACATATCGACTGGGCTCGCCGAATTTAGTACGTTGGCAGTGACAGAATGCTTATTTTTCGTCGTCGTAGATTTGCAGCATTCCACAAAGTTCTATCTGGCGCTGTAGCGGGGGGGAGGGGTGGATAACCTTCTGACCTCGCTCTCGCTCTACCTCCCTCTCCCTTAGTGAGACAGGTGCACACTTTGACAGACAGTCCAACACGAAGTCAGAGAGGCCTTTTCCTGCAGAGACCACTCCCATTTGTGCGTGCGTTAGCCACTAACGCACAAGCCACTAACGCGCGTGTGCGACAGCAAGGGAGAGGAAAGCCCACACGTCAGGGCCGTGCTGTAAAAGCCTGGCCATTTTGCCTGTCACTAGAGATTAACAGAGAAACGGACCCCGCTGTCACAGATACGAGGCGCAAAGATTTTCTGTCATGGTTGAAATGTACTGAATAACAACTCTAGGAGGGTTTGGTTTATGGAACAGCACATACTGCTGTAATGAAAAACCAACCAGACTGACGGCCTAACAGTGTTATCACTGCAACGTCATCAACAGAAGACTGACTGAGCATCTCAACCTAACATTAAAAACACTCTAAAGACTAATAACTGTAATGACACACATACTAGTAAACAGAACGTCTCAACTGTGAACAGTGTTGTTCACAAAGAGTCTGTCCACGTGGAGAGATATTTCCTGCTTGGACCATTAACAAGTTATCTCCTGGATGAGCCGGTCTCGGCGTGTGAACTACAAGGCTCCCTGACAAACAGGCCGAGAGAGACAGAGACAGACGAACAGACACAGAGACAGAGGATGGGTAAAATGCCATACATCGCCAACGAGTCCAACCACTGGCCTGGCTACGCAAATTACGTGAGCAGTTAGTCTGTGATAATTCCCCAGGCCTCAATTAGCTAATTGGTTGGAATGTGAGTGATTTGACTGTGGTGCAGCAGCCTGAGTGAGTGAGTGAGTGAGTGAGTGAGTGAGTGAGTGAGTGAGTGAGTGAGTGAGTGAGTGAGTGAGTGAGTGAGTGAGTGAGTGAGTGAGTGAGAGAGTATGTGTTTGTGTGTGTGTCTGCAGTGGCTCCGGTTCCCTCCATTACTACCCCTGGAATATTAAATGGGAACAAATTTCCTTTTCAGTCATGCAACATAGCTTCATTTGAACACACATGCAGTGGCTAAGCAGTAGGCACGGCTAGGCTGTTCAGGAACGCACTGAGGCCCCAATTGGGTGTGGGAATGATGCAAAACGCATGTCCATTAAAATAGTCAGTCATGTAAAAGGTACTTGATTGACACCTTTGTCAGTTTAGAACTCAAGTGATTATTCTCCAATAACTTTGCTACGACGCCATCATTCCCAACAGTCCCTGTCTCATTTCATTCTCTCTCTCTCTCTGCTGCCCGTGTGGACCGATCCAACAGCACCCACAACACTGCCTGTGGTTATTATCAGTCCTATGGACGATAGGGTGAGGAAATGGGCGGATAGGAACAACAAACAAACAAGCAGCTTACGTAATGGCCATTCCCCCCAGCCCACCCCCCCCCCCCCCACGTCCTCCCAGGCACAGGTAATCAGCCAGTCCATCTGCACACGGTGAAGACTTTCATTTCCCCCCCCCCATACCCCTCCTCTAGTGGATGATAACCAGCGGACGGACAGAGGACTTAGGCCAGCAGGCCAAATCTAATAGAGGAGCTCATTTCCTGCTTCCTCCCTCCCTCCCTCCCTGCCTCTGCTTCAGAAGCAGCGGTGCGCCGTGCTCGCTGGGCAGGCCTGCTCAGGGAGATGGCTCTAGTAGATTTGCTGTACCTGCCCCGGCCTCTGAACGGTGTGCTGGAACTATGACGAGCTGTAGCTGCCTTGCGGACAGACAGACACACGTCAACGTAGGCCTACGCACTGATCGGGTGACRTTGTGGGCATCGCATCGAGTTGTATTATTGTCTTCCTAAGATCAAGGCTATAAGGCCTCGTTCAGACGAAGCTGATAAACTCCTGGAGAGGAGAGCTTCGGGACAACAATCTAATTCTCTAGGAGCTGTGTGCATTTCCTCTGCCTGGCGACCCAGACTCCTCGCTCCGGCCAAACGCTACGCCACGCGCCCATGGATGTTCATTTCTTTCCCGCAATGAGTCCGGATCCGAGAACGCCCCCCCCTCCCCCAATGATTTCTAGACCGCACGTGGGTAAAGCGGCTTCCTACCGCCACAAGTCACTGTTTTTGTTCTTGTCTTTCTGTACTGAGTCGGTAGATATGGAGAAAGGGAGAGAGAGAAAGAAGAGAGAGAAAAGAGAGAGAGAGAGAGAGAGAGAGCAAGAGGGACAAAGCGGCGGCTCAACTCACCACGATCATTTCTGTCGGCTCTAAAGTGATGCATTCACAGCCTCGCCTGCCCCCCAGCTGCTTGCCAAAGCTGTGGGGAGAGAGAACACACAGCACAGAGGACACAGAGTGTTAAACCAAGAGGCAGAGAGACATCTGTACATGGCCAAGGTTGCACCCACCCACGTCCTGTACTACACTGAATACACTTTGACAGCAAATTAGAGATGCTGTTTTTTTAGTGGCAGTTTCAATGTATTTTGCAGATTCAGTCAATACTGATGTCTGTGTCCACGGATGCAAAGTTCCAAAACTTCCAATTCAAGCAACAATAGGCCTATTTCTAATAGTGATCCAGAGAATTCAACAATCARTCTCCGCTAAGGCATTGAGTTGAACTGGAATTTGTCATTTAGTGCCAGGCTAAAGTTGAAAAAAATGTATTCACCTTTAACTAGACAAGTCAGTTATGAACAAATTCATATTTACAATGACAGCCTACCAGGGAACAGTGGGGCTAACTGCCTTGTTCAGGGGCAGAAAGACAGAGTTTTACCTCCTCAGCTCGGGGATTCGATCCAGCAACCTCTRGGTTACTGGCCCAACGCTCTAACCACTAGGCTACCTGCCGCCCGCTCTCTCAGTGGGATGTTTTTTTAAACAAACAGAGTTAATGCTTGTTAACAAATAAATAATTGGTAGAAGGAAAGGTTCACAGTGAGTCAACAGCTCCCCTCTGGACAACAAGCTCATGTTCGACTAGGATCACAAATTAGCTTATTGATCTCCACACAGCACTGGGCAGCGTCCCAAATAGCCCGCCAAATTCCCAATATAGTARACCACTTTTGACCAAGGCCCATCGTGCACTACTTTTGACCAGAGCCTACGTAGGGAACAGGGTTGCCATTTGGGACAAACGACAGGACTCAACCGTTTTGCTGGTTGCGCAACACCAATACACAACAGGCTGGCTCGGATGGCATCCACACTTCTCCTTTCAGATCAAACCACACGGTATAATAGTATCACATTAGACAGCCAAGTCACTTCCCCATTCACAGGAACGGAGCGGTCCTCTGTACCATGAGATACCAAACCAGTCACTAACTAATTCAACCCAACGGGAAGTGTGCGAGGAGAGGAGATAGAACACAATCCATCTGCAATCAGAAAGAAGCAGATTGCGCCGAAAATAACTGCACTCCAATTAAGAGCGAAAGCYAGGACTCAGCACTGTGAAGCTACTGCTCTGTGAGACTCACTGATTCTAATTACGAGACGTGTGCTGAGCAAGGACAGTCCCGTATCGTACCTTCCTACTCTCCTTGTCGTGGACTGTGGGCCGATGTGATAAGTCATTTAAGCGTGTTCTCCCTATCCCAGTCTGTTGTCCTCACTTGCTTCAAGATGTCCACCATTGCTCCTGTACCCAAGAAAGCAAAATGTAACTGAACTAAATGACTATCGCCCAGTACCACTCACTTCTTTCATCGTGAAGCGTTTTGAGAGGCTAGTTAAGGATCATATCACCTCCACCTTACCAGGCACTCTTGACCCACTACAATACGCATATCGCCCCAACAGATCCACAGACGACACAATCGCCATCGCACTGCACACTGCCCTATCCCACCTGGACAAGAGAAATACCTACGTAAGAATGCCGTTCATTGACTACAGCTCAGCCTTCAACCCCATAGTGCCCTCCAAGCCCTGGTTCTGAACCTCRGACCCCAAGTGGTTGGGCGTTATCCAGATTTTCATATCGTCATACCATCCTTCTCTCATCCCGGGATTTAGGGTATTACCAGCTGAGTACACAAGGGGGCACCATTTTTTTTTTTTTTACGCAAAAAAGCCCATTGGGCGTCTATTACCAGAATGCTAACAAAATTATATAGCGAATTTCTATGGAGGCTGCTAGCTAAGTATGCTAACGAGCGCAAACAAAAATAAACTAAATTGCAAAGACAGCCACAAGAGCATTTTTTTAAAGTGTAAATAAGAATAGGATGTTTCAAACCACTTCTACATTAATATGGATGTGGTCATGATTACGAACAGTCCTGAATTAATTGTGAATAATGATTAGTTAGAAAGTCAGAAGCACAAATATCATACCCCTCCAAAAATGCTAACCTCCCACGCTATTGTAATGGTGAGAGGGGAAAGGGGGGGATACCTAGTCAGTTGTACAACTGAATGCATTCAACTGAAATGTGTCTTCCACATTTAACCCAACCCCAAAGGTTAGCATGTCTTGGGGATATGATATTTATGCCTCTAACTTRCTCACTCATCATTATTCACGATTCATTCAGGACTGTACGTAATCATTGCAACATCCAGATTGATGTAGAAGTGTTTGAAAACATTCTATTCGTGTTTACAATAAAAGTGACTCCAAAATGACAATACATTATTTACCATTCATTTCTATTGGGCACAAAATCATCTGAAACGCAAACCAAAACAAACGACAAAAAGCATCCYACAAGTGTGTAGAGTCACAAGCCTGATGTAATCATCGCGTGCTAGGAATCTGGGACCYAATTATACACTTTTGACTACTTTAATACACATAAGTGAATTTGTCCCAATACTTTCATTCCCCTAAAATGGGAGAACTATGTACAAAAAGTGCTGTAATTTCTAAAGGGTTCAACCGATATGGGATGAAAATACCCTCAAATTAAAGCTGACAGTCTGCACTTTAACCTCAAAGTCATTGTATKATTTCAAATCCAAAGTGCTGGAGTACAGAGCCAAAACAATACAAAACATTTTCACTGTGCCAATAATTACYGAGGGTACWTRATATAAWGTTTCTTTATATTCCAGTCTCTGACACTGCTCTTTCTGAATMTCTTRATTTTTTTTATTTCGTGACCAATAAACTTTGATTTTGATTCGATTTGCCTGCGTACCAAAACGGCATCTTATTTTCTACATAGTGCACTACTTTTGACCAAAACGTTTCACTACACAAAAACGTTCAAACCACCCATCGCACTGCACACACACACACAACCACAAAGGAACGATTACGTAAACATTGGGAAATATCAAAGCTTTGTGTGTAAACTAATTTGCCAGGTGAAATGGTAGGTTTCTAACTAAGCCACGGGTCTGGTAGCCTGACGTCATCAACATGGGCAGTGTGTGAGAGACTGAAACTTCCACTGTTGCAATATGGCCCAGAATCCTGGGCAWCATATCGTGCCGGGGGGCACGACTTAAGGCTCTTTTTTATACAGTCAAACATATGTTTACATTGCCAAAGCAAGTGAAATAGATAATAAGCAAAAGTGAAATAAACAATAAAAAATGTAKAGTAAACATCACASTCACAAAGGTTTTTGGGAATAAAGACATTTCAAATGTCATATTATGGCTATGTACAGTGTTATAACGACATGCAAATAAAAAAAAAAAGCACAAAAGGGGAAAATAAATAAGCATAAATATGGGTTGTATTTACAATGGTGTTTGTTCTTCACTGTTTGCCCTTTTCTTGTGGCAACAGGTCACACATCTTGCTGCT
>NC_036860.1:25136339-25138843 GCF_002910315.2 Salvelinus sp. IW2-2015 | reverse complement strand
AGACGCATAGTGACGTGGTGAATGAAGTCGATTGGGGGCTCTGGTGGAAAGGGGCAAGTGTGTTGAGCCTTGGGACAAATTTTAGAGCAGTCCTTTTTGCATCAGGTCTGTCTGTAAAAATGTGCTCCTCAAAGGAGGTGTGTAGGGGTAGGCTGCTTGTTGTAAAAGCAGAAATMAACAACATGGGTTMTGTCTTTATAAWTGTGTATGCGCCTAACACAGGGAGAGAGAGAGGGGTTCTATTTYGGTGTCTTAGACAGGAACTCTCACAGGTAGCGCCTGAGGAGACGCTGGTGGTCGGTGGGGACTGGAACTGTACAATGGACTTAACGAAAGACAGAAAAGGGGAAYAGCCTCATTCAGTGTCAGTGGGAGTGGTAAGGGACTGTCATTAATCAGTTCCACCTAGTGGATGTTTGGAGAACTAAACATCCCAACACAAGACAGTATACATGGGTGAAGGTTTTTGGGGCTAGGGTGAGTACAGCCCGAATTGATCGTTTTTACATGTCCAGGAATCAGAGCAATTAGCTGTTGGGCGCTACCATTCTCCCGTGGGGTTTTCGGATCACCACATGGCCTCGGCAGGCATCCTACTGGAAGATTAATTTAAAGCATTTTGACCAGGTTTCCAGACTTTTTGGGAAAGGTGGGGGCAGCGAAGAGAGGCTCTCTCTCTCTCCTCGCCTAACTCTCTCCGCGCTTCCCCCTCTCTCTCTGCGCCTCTCTCTCTCATTCTCTCCGCGCCTCTCTCTCTGCGCCTCTCTCTCATTCTCTCCGCGCCTCTCTCAATTCAATTGAATTTGCTTTATTGGCATGACGTTACAATGTACATATTGCCAAAGCTTACTTTGGAGATTTACAATATTAACATCATTAAAATAACTATAATCAATATTGTCAACGGGACAACAGTAKGAACACTAATCAAGGGTCAAATTAACCATACAATGAACAATAACAATAACATTGGCACAGAAGAGCAATATGAGGTAGGCTTGCGTCCTCTGACACTGTCTCCCTCAATTTATCTCTCTCTCTCTCTCAATTTCAATTCCTAAATTCAATTTCAATGTCAATTGAAAGACTTTATTGGACATGGAAAGTTCCTTATTACTTACGATCTTGTCAAGAGTACACATATAGGAAAATAAACATGTATAGTTCTATATAAATATATCTATATATTTATAGCATAAATAAATGGTGGGGACCATAGCAGTAAATAGATTAGTATGTAGTGGCAATGGCGATTCTCACCATTAACAACAACAACAATCTATTAATGTACGAACAACAAATAACATAAAGCAATGGTGGTAGACCAGGTGTGAGACGGGACTGAGAAGACATTGACATGGTTGGAAAGAACAATTACCAGAAGGGAATATTATCAACATTATACACTTTGCACTTTTTCCACTGGCTGTTCCCTCGAGGCTTTGGGGCAGGAGACACATATTTGGCTGCCAAAACTGCTACATTTTTGGCTTTTTCACCGAATAAACGATTAGATTTTTTCTCTCATCTTTTATTAGTTCACCTAATCTCTTTGTATTTTGCATTATACTTTTGGGAAAGAATATTCTCTTAGGTCTCGCATTACTTTGTCACAGTGTTAACTAGGAAATGCAGCTCTGCCTCTATCCCTCTCCGCCTCTGGAGCCGAGTGGGAGGCACAGCCTTTGTCTCTTCTGGGTAAGCCAGTTTGTCTGTGACGACCGGTCTCTATAGCCAGACGGTGCCTCACTGAGCACGTCTCATCACTCACTCTTCTGCTATGCGCCTCTCTCTCTCTATGCGCCTCTCGCCTCTCTCTATGCGCCTCTCCCTCTCTCTCTCTATTGCGCGTCTCTCTCTCTCTCCATGCGCCCTCTCTCTCTCTCTCTCCATGCGCTCTCGCTTCTCTCTCCATGCGCCTCTCTCTTCTCTTCCATGCGTCTCTATCCTCTCTCTTCGCTCTCCATGCGTTCTTCTTCTCACCCCCATGCACCTCTTCTCTCTCTCTCTATATGCGTCTCCCCTTATTGAGCCCTCTCTCTCCTAGTCGCCTCTTCTTCTCTTCTCCATGTTCGCTCTACCTCTCTTACTCCTCTCTCTCTCCGCTTATGCTGCGCCTCTCCTCTCTCTCTCTATGCGCGCTCTTCTCTCTTCTCTATGCGGCCTCTGCTCTCTCTTCTTTGCCATATTGCGCTCCTCTTCTCTCTTCTCTCATCTCGCGGCTCTCTTCTCGTCTTCTCTATTCCTACTCTATCTTTTTCCATTGTCTCAGACCTCCTCTCTTCCTTCACTTATCTTCTCCTATTCGCGCCTGCTCTTTGCTCTCTGCTCTTCTCGTCATTTAGGGTCTTTTCTATTCTAAGCGCTGTCCTTTCTACTCTTTCTTCTATTCCTTTGCGCCTCGCTCTCTTCTTCTCAACTCCATTGCGATGCGACCCGTTCTTCTTCTTTCTTCTCTTCCTTGCGCTCTCCTTTCGCTCTCTCTCCCGTCTTAGTCTTCTCTC
>NC_036860.1:25131255-25132264 GCF_002910315.2 Salvelinus sp. IW2-2015 | reverse complement strand
GCAGGAGGTTAGGAAGTGCAGCTCAGTTTCCACCTCATTTTGTGGGCAGTGTGCACATAGCCTGTCTTCTCCTGAGAGCCATGTCTGCCTACGGCGGCCTTTCTCAATAGCAAGGCTATGCTCACTGAGTCTGTACATAGTCAAAACTTTCCTTAAGTTTYGGTCAGTCACAGTGGTCAGGTATTCTGCATGCAGTCTCAATTTGGTGTTTGTCCCATTTTGTGAATTCTTGGTTGGTGAGCAGACCCCAGACCTCACAACCATAAAGGGCAATGGGGTCTACAACTGATTCAAGTATTTTTAGCCAGATCCTAATTGATATGTTGAATTTTATGTTCCTTTCGATGGCATAGAATGCCTATCTTGCCTTCTCTCAGATCGTTCACAGCTTTGTGGAAGTTACCTGTGGCGCTGATGTTTAGGCCAAGGTATGTATCGTTTTGTGAGTTCTAGGGCAAAGGTGACTAGATGGAATTTGTATTTGTGGTCCTGGCGACTGGACCTTTTTTGGAACACCATTATTTTGGTCTTACTGAGATTTACTGTCAGGGCCCAGGTCTGGCAGAATCTGTGCAGAATATTTAGGTGCTGATGTAGGCCCTCCTTGGTTGGTGACAGAAGCACCAGATCATCAGCAAACAGTAGACATTTGACTTCAGATTCTAGTAGGGTGAGGCCGGGTGCTGCAGACTTCTAGTGCCCGCGCCATTCGTTGATATATATGTTGAAGAGGGTGGGGCTTACGCTGCATCCCTGTCTCACCCCACGGCCCTGTGGGAATAAATGTGTGTGTATTTTGCCTATTTTAACCGCACACTTGTTTGTGTACATGGATTTTATAATGTCTTATGTTTTTCCCCCAACACCACTTTCCAACWATTTGTATAGCAGACCCTCATGCCAAATTGAGTTGAAGGCTTTTTTGAAATCAACAAAGCATGAGAAGACTTTGCCTTTGTTTTGGTTTGTTTGTTTGTCAATTAGGGTGTGTAGGGTGAATACGTGGTAT
>NC_036860.1:25122490-25131213 GCF_002910315.2 Salvelinus sp. IW2-2015 | reverse complement strand
CTGACAAACAACAAACCGAACAAGAACACGTCGTTTCTCATGCTTTGTTGACTTCAAAAAAGCTTTAGACTCAATTTGGCATGATTGTCTGCTATAACATAATTGATGGAAAGTGGTGTTGGGGGAAAAATATACGACATCACAAATCCACGCAGAGACAAAAGAGAGGGGGGCGCGGAGGTGAGAGGAGAGGCGGGAATGGAGAGGGGGCGGCGGGAGAGCGGGAGGGAGAGGGTGCGCGGAGAGGGACGCAGAAAGAGGGAGAGGGGCGCGGAGAGGCGGGACGGAGGGGGAGAGGTGGGACGGAGAGGCGCAGAGTGGGACGCCTGAACAAGTTGGAGAGGTGCGGAGAAGGGGCGCGGGGAGAGGGGTACAGAGAGACGGAGAGTGGCGCGAAGACGTTGGAGGCAGAAGAGGAGGGCAGCAGAGGAGAGGGGTGAGATAGGAGGAAGGCGTGGAGAGAGAGGAGAGGGGCGCGCGAGGGAGGCGCGGGAGAAAGCGGTAACGGAGAGGGGCGCGGGGAGGGAAATAAAAAAGGAAAAAAAGAAGCAAGAAAAGAAAGGCAGGCGGAGAGGGGTGCGGAGGGAGAGTGGGACCGGAGAGGGGCGCAGAGAGGGATGCAGAAAGAAATGGGAGGGGTGCGGGGAGAGGGGTAACGGAGCAGGGAGGCGGGTGGGGGAGAGGGCGCAGAAAGATGGAGAAGGGGTGCGCAGGGGAAGAAGGGGCAAATGGGAGAGAAGGAGAGGCCCCGGGAGGAGAGGGGGCGGGGAGGGTAAACAACTTTTCTCTCCAATCTTTTTGGCTTTATAACAAAGAACAAATAGCAGAAACAACATGATCTAAAACAAATCTTAGAAAATAAACTATTAAAGACTACAGAAACCCACTGGATTTCTCCAATTACTTTGAATGAGTCCTACAGGACCAAATAAACCCTCCAACCCAAAAAGGCATGTGGTGTTTGATGGTTCCTCAATGAAAATGAACAATAAAGACAAACAATTCCACAATTGGCTATACTAAAACTCTTAACATCATCCCTTAGCTCTCGGCATCTTCCCCAATATTTGAAACAAGGACTGATCAGCCCCATCCAGCAAAAGTGGAGAACAGAATTTGACCCCAATAACCTACTGCTGGGAATAATAGCTCAACAGCGTAACGCTTGGGAAAAATCTCTGCATTATCATTAAACAGCAAGACTCGCTACATTTCCTCAGTGGAAAACAATGTAGCTGAGCAAATGTACACATTGTGGCTTTTTTACTGCAAATGACCGTACAAGACTCATCGTATTCACGCCTGCACTACACACCGTAATTGACAAACAAACAAACCAAAACATAAGGCAAAAGTCCTTGCTCCATGCTTTGTTGATTTCAAATTAGGGTGTGCAGGGTGAATACGTGGTCTCTCGTATGGTCATTTGGTAAAAAGCCAATTGTACATTTGCTCAGTACATTGTTTTCACTGAGGAAATGAACTAGTCTGCTGTTAATGATAATGCAGAGGTTTTTCCCAAGGTTGCTGTTGAGGCATATCCCACGGTAGTTATTGGGGTCAAAWTGAGGATGATGTTAAAGAGTTTAAGTATACTTAAAAATAAAGGAGAGCCGCACACTCTAGGAGCTCAGATGCAAAAATATTTAATTTACCAATGTTTRGACAGGCAAGCTGTCTTCATCAGGGTACAATGACCTTGATAATTTATTGTTAAAACGAGAGGCTGCMTGGATCTTTAACTTAAAGACCCTTGCTCCCTTCGGTCTTAACGTGGACTTTGATCTGAAGCCATTCTTGTGATTCTTGTGATTGTTGTGACTTTGCCATTGTGGTTGTTTGTAGGCTTGTGTGGTCTTTAGTGAGTCTATGATCGTATGCTATCCATTTGTATTTATGGTATGCTGCTCTTTCTATGCCATTTTAATATTTGAGAAATTAACCAATGATATTAGGCCACTCTTGGCCATGATAACAGACACCTGTGTGTCTTGACACTATATATAAACGAGTCATCCCGCAGTGTCTGTGATTGTACCCTGATGAAGACAGCTTGCCTGTCGAAACGTTGGTAAATTAAATAMTTTTGCATCCGAGCTCCTAGAGTGTGCGGCTCTCCTTTATTTTTAAGTTTTCTACTCCGCTAGCCAGCACCTCGCCTAAATAGGTGTGCYTTTKTTTTTCTTCTAAAGAGTTTAAGTATAGCCAATTGGAATTTGTGGTCTGTATATTTTATCATTTCATTTAGGATGCCATCAACACACTCTCTCAATGTCTCTCTGCTCAGATAGGGTTGGAMGGCTGCTTGGCTTAATCAGCTGTGAGAGCCGGAGGTCAGCCTCGCTTTGACTCCTCTCTCCACACTCCAGTGAGGCTGGGCCTGGCCTTGTGCAGCCTGTCAGCTGATGGGAAATGCTGCCTGCCAAAGCCTTTCTGCATGCCTGCCTAACTCCCTCCATCTCATCCCCCAGGAGCTAATATATGCCTACGCCTCACTCCAGCCCTCCATTATCTCCCCCTATCTGACACTACAGCGCCCCCACCACAGCAAAGGCATCAGCAGCTCTGGCCCCTCGGGCGAGACAAGAGTGACTGGAACACAGAGATCCTATTTTTCTCTCAAAKCGCTGTTATCAAAACAGTTCTGTGGTAAAATAACTGGATTACGGCAAATCTAAAAAGCCAAAAGCAACTMACTGTGTCCTTTAGAGTCCTAACTCTGTGCAGTAAACAGTTTGGGGGTTTTAGGTGTTGAGGGGTTTCTCTCTCCAGAAGATGTCCAGTAAGAGAAGAGGTTCAACCCAAACCTCCTGACAGCTGCAAAGCCTAAGGCCCTCGGTGAGATACTAAAGCCACACACACACACACACACACGTCTTTAAGCCAAATATAGACACTTCTTGAGGTAGTCATATTACCCTCCTGGTAACCAAGCCCGGTCAATAAGTAAACTCAGTTCGGGAACAGCCTGGTTAGAAACGTTAAAAAAAAAACAGAAGTTGTTTAAAAAGACGTTGAAACAGAAGTTGTTTAGCGCCCGTGTCTCCACGGTAACGATGACTAACAGTGAAGAGAGAGAGAGAGCGACCACACACCACTGTCGAGCTAGAGCCGAGCATCTTGCTCTTAGCTCAGACTGTTCTGCTCTCTTGGACAAAACGCCACACAGTCATTAACACTACAGCCAAGACCATGTTGGCTAGCAATAAATTGACCGACATGAAAATATCACAATGCACTGAACCACRAGATAGGCCTAGTTCTCACAACATTTAGAAATACTCATCAACTAGACTAACCCATTTTAGTTACTAGAAATGCATGACTGCTACGTTACAACTACGTAAAAACGTACTATTGTTACTACGCCCAGCAGCAACAATCACAAAATAGCATCAATGTAAAGGGGGGGGGTCGATGAAATTCAAGAAAGTATTTAGGTGAAATTGAGTGTAATTCTATCAAACTCAAGCCACAGGGTTGAATATTGACATTGACAGAAAGGACAGAGGCGTTTTGTTACCCACGAAATACTATTTATATATTTATTTTTATTTCACCTTTATTTAACCAGGTAGCCCAGTTGAGAACAAGTTCTCGTTTACAACTGCGACCTGGCCAAGATAAAGCAAAGCAGTGCGACAAAAACAACACAGWGTTACACATGGGATAAACAAACGTGCAYTCAATAACACAATAGAAAATCTGTATACAGTGTGTGCAAATGAAGTAAGGAGGTAAGGCAATAAATAGGCCATAGTGGCGAAGTAATTACAATTTAGCAATTAACACCCCCATTGATATATGTGCAGATGAGGATGTGCAAGTATAAATACTGGTGTGCAAAAGAGCAGAAAAAAACAAAAACAAATATGGGGATGAGGTAGGTAGTTGGATGGGCTATTTACAGATGGGCTGTCTACAGCTGCAGCGATCAGTATGCTGCTCTGACAGCCGATGCTTGAAGTTAGTGAGGGAGATATYAGTCTCCAACTTCAGTGGTTTTTGCAATTCGTTCCAGTCATTGGCAGCAGAGAACTGGAAGGAAAGGTGGCCAAAGSAGGTGTTGGCGAAGGGGGTGACCAGTGAAATATACCTGCTGGYGCGCGTGCTACGGGTGGGTGCTGCTATGGTGARCAGTGAGCTGAGATAAGGCGGGGCTTTACCTAGCAAAGACTTATAGATGACCTGGAGCCAGTGGGTTTGGCGACAAATATGTAGTGAGGACCAGCCAACGAGAGCATACAAGTCGCAGTGGTGGGTAGTATATGGGGCTTTGGTGACAAAACGGATGGCACTGTGATAGACTACATCCACTTTGCTGAGTAGAGTGTTGGAGGCTATTTTGCAGTAAACAAATTAGRCAATAAAACCACTAGTCTACATTACTGAGCAAGAATACGAATGATGTTTACATTAGAAAAACACAAACAAATGCAAATGTATGAGATTCTAAGGAACCTGCTCCAGTGTCAGATAATCAACAACCTCCGTACATGAGAAGGGCTGTGGTTTCACCAGAATCAAAACATGGAGACATGAGAAGACATGCCCATCAGGTATAGGACCACGTAGTCTCGTGTTCATCGAGGCTGTGGTTAAGTTAAGATGAATCCGTTTATAAGTGAAACTGTGAGTAGAAAGAGACACTTCCAATGGGCTGTCGCTGGCTCGGTAATTTCTTGCTCAATGTGCCTTTCCCTCAGTAGTAGCAGGCTTGTCTTTCAGATGTTGAGAGTAGATTTAAATCGACATAGTACGGTATCCACACAGGCCCGATGGCATCCTGCCAACGTGTGCCTTACCGCAGGGAATTCCAAAACATTTAATACATGGGTTCACGTTCCCATTCCCAACCTTCCTTGATTTGAGGGGTAAATTATTTTTATATTTTTTTTTACAATTCGTGATTGGTATAAACAATCTAAATCGCCGATGCTTTAGGATAAAAACAAAGTGGTAAAATGTCAGCAGGAAGACGCGACTCGGATGCTGCACATGGGAATATCTTTGGTTTGTCATTCAGAAGCCGAGCTGTGTCCTAAAGTAGACGAGTCAAAGACATCTGACTTTCCRTGGGAATAATCTGATTCAAATGTGAGGATCTGTCGCTATCAATTGATCAAATCACTTTCTTTAAAATATGTATCATRCAATTTAGGTTTCATATAAATGACCATAAAAAAAACATTTGGTAGCGGAATAACATTTGGGGAAATCGGGTGTATCGGTTTACTTTATTTTGTATTTAATATAGGCTCTTAATAACCAACCATTCAAATTAAAGGGAGGGAGTAACATTTTTCAAATGTGAAAAGGGGGACTCTTAGGGAAAAATAGGTTGGGAACCACTGATWTAGCCCATAGCAGCATTTAGATTCCCAAGCCGGCTTCAGTCCACAAGCAGAGAGGGGGGAGTTAAACTCCTTAATGACTTACTAAGGCATACATCCACGACTCCAAGTCCTAGGGCTCAACTCCTAACAGAACGATTAACAGAACGAGGAACACGTAAACACCAACCTGACAAACACCTACGTACAGATCTGCTTCTCTGGGTCTCTGAGGGGAGATGATATCCAGCATATCCTCAATTGTTTTGGAAGTAAATAGAATGGTACAGGTCTCGATCCAAACTGTTGTAAATCCAAGTCCAGTCTGTTTAGAGATCCAGTGGGAAGAGGAGGCGAGTCATTGTGGGCTTGAGTCTTTTCTAAGGGACGGAGTGCGTTTTCTCTCTCTGGTCTGTGTGTCCGATGGCTCCAGGGCGTGTGTGTTTTGTGTGTGTGCTCATTTCCTGCCTGGATATGCTTCTGGGCTACATGCTGCTCAGGAACACATGGCCATTCCCAGTCCTGCCAGGAGTTCCGCATTCCCCACCGCCCCCTTCCCTTCCCCCTGCCCTCCTAACCCCCCCTCCGCCCCAACAACCCCATGGACCCCTGCAGAGGCAGCACCCCAACCCCAACGCTCTGCTCCGTCTGTCATCAACTGCCCTGCACATGAACGTGCCCAGACGCCATGTTCACAGTCACGCATAGTCCTACATGCACCGTCACACACACACACACGCATACACATTCCCACGCGCGGGCATAAACACACAGACACACACACACTTCAATATCTCTTCAAGGCAGCCGTGGTTGCCCACCTTCTCCTTCTGCACTGAAGCACATGGCGGTCACCTCATGTGCGCCCAATTGCTGCCAATATGCAGATTCAGCTTCACACAGAGTGTTTTCCAATGCTTTTTGTCCCCATTTCCCATTTGTTTCATCCTCAATGCTTCAAATCTGATATATGCTGTGCAGTAGGGTAGAGGAAGTGGTACCATGTGCAAATTATCTTTCAAAAGCTTTGTGTTTCATGGCTGGGCAGGAGGGGGGGAWGACGGCTGTGTTGGAGAGACCGACCAGGGCAGGCAGACGAACATCATTAATAAAGCGGTGAAAATGGGCCTGGCTGGTGTGTCTGTGTCCGAGACATCTGTACTCAAATCAGCAACACACGCACACACCCCTCATTATCAGTGGCTGCAGTTATTAAAGCCATGTGGTGCTAGAGGAATCTCACACTTGCCTCAAAGGTGCACTGCATCAAAAAGACACGATCCCTACTTTACGTGTGTGTGAGACAGTGAGAGTGAGACCATGAGAAAGTGTGCATGTGTGTGTTAGAGACGTGTGCCTGTCCGGCTCTCCCGCTCCCCTCGCTCTGACAGACGAGCCAGTGAACTGTAGCAGAAGCCCACTCGGTTCAGAGCTCACTCCTTGCTCTATAAAACAGACACTTCATCACAAGCCATCTTATCAAAGCCCACACAGATCTGAAGCACACCGCCGCTTGCTGCTGCTTTCGTCCAGACAGGCCGGGGTCTATCTCCTACCTGGCAGCATCCCAAATGTCACCCTGTTCCCTATATAGTGCACTACTTTTCACCAGCACCCTATGGAACCTGGTCAAAAGTAGTGCACTACATAGGGACTAGGGTGACATTCGGGACGCCCACGGCCTCTCTCTCCTTACCCCGTCCAGTCAGTCTGTGTCTGTGTGAAGAGGCTGTGTGCTGATCAATGGACGATAGATGGTACCTACCAGCATCTAGCCAAGTACATGTGCTCCTTGACGAAGACGGAGCCGGAGAGGAGGATGTACCAACATGTGGCGAGGCTGTCTTGGCTGTAGGGGGAGACAAGATTACAAGAAACATTGTGTTAGTCTAGGGTTCCCCAACTGGTGGCCCCCGCGGGTGGTTTTATTTGGCCCCCAAGTTTTCTGAGCAAATTTAAATAAAAATACAAATTCCTGGGTGTGGAATTTTCATTTCTTAGACATAAGAAATCTGTTCCCAAGTATTCCCATGCATAATAGAGACAGTGATTGTATACAAATGCAAGCAAAGGTTTGAAATGATTCGGTTTTAGTCAAACATATGTTTGGGCTTCTTACGGTCAATTTGCAGAGGACAAATTATTTATAATTATGTTCCGACCGCCCGACCATCCCCTCCAGAAAATAAATTGTTCCGCGTCTGAATCTAGCTGATGATCCCTGGTCTACATATCGCCGTTTATGGACACGTCTGCATGGTGACATCACATGMGCATTATATTTGAAAAGGATAGGCCCTGAATTTTTCCTCAACCGGGTAAAAAAAAAGAAGAATCTGGGCCCTACAAACAAGTCTTGAATGTTGCTTGAGGTGGTACAGTAGATGCATTAGCATCGTTTAAGTAGAGGCTGAATTGCCTTGGAGAAATCCACTTGCACGGCTTCGATAGTCCTGTTGATATTCTGTCCAAACAGGGTACTTCATTAGCCGTCAACCATGAGGAGAGGCAGTAGCYTCTCAGTCTCCTCAGAGAGGGCATATGCAGCCGGGGCAGCCTTATTAACAGATGCAATATGGACGGAGGAGGGTAAAGTTGAATTACAATAAAAGGTACATATACGTTGGTAGCCTAGTGTATAAACCAAATACATTAGCAGGTTCACATGGGCTTTAGTATTTCATAGGGAATCCAGAAATTTATTTTCCATATGCTGTTTACTACCTCCAGTATGTACAGTATTAGAACGTTGTGTCAAGAAGCAGTGCGGCTTGGTTGGGTTGTGTTTCAGAGGACGCATGGCTCTCGACCTTCGACCTTCGCCTCTCCCGAGTCCGTACGGGAGATGCAGCGATGAGACAAGACGGTAACTACTACCAATTGGATAGCACGAAATTAGGGAGAAAAAAAAAGAAAATGAGGGAAAAATTCAACAACAACAAAAAATAAATGGCCAGAGTCGGTCCCCTCCTCAAGAAACTGCAGACCGGTATCTTTACTTTTCTGTTCAACAACCCTTAAGCATGCTGTCCCTGACCAACTCTCTCGCTATCTCGCTCAGAACCATCTTCTTGACCCTAACCAGTCAGGCTTCAAGACGGGGTCACTCAACCGACTGCTCTCCTCTTCGTCACAGAGGCACTGCCAAAGCTGACTCTCTCTTATCTGRTCTCATCCTCCTAGATCTATCCGCTCCCTTCAACACCGTGAACCATCAGCTCTTCATCTCCACCCTCTTTGGGCTGGGCGTCTCAGGCTCTGCACACTCTTGGATTGCATCCTACCTGGCAGACTGCTCCTTGCAGGTGGCGTGGAGAGAATCTGTGTCTGCACCACGTACTCACACTACTGGTGCCCCCCACGGCTCTGTTAGTAAATCAATTCACTCGA
>NC_036860.1:25087801-25121194 GCF_002910315.2 Salvelinus sp. IW2-2015 | reverse complement strand
TTAGTATGAGTTAAAGGGTCTGTTATACTTATGTAATGTGATAGTCTAGCACTACCGGTCAAGAAGTTATAGACACCCTACTCATTGAGCTGTATTCGTGGCCAAGGTACTTCAATAAGAGGTCACCTGAGTAAAGGGTCCTGTATACTTTATGTAAATGTGATATCTACACTACCGTGTCAAAGTTATAGCCACCTACTCATCAACGTTTCCGCTTGTTACTTTTAACTGCGAAACTCCCCAAATACAAGTGTTGCCAAAGCTTGTAGCATATACCCAAGAAGACCTTGATGCTGTATTCGTGGCAGGGTACTTCAATAAAGTAGTGAGTAAAGGGTCTGGTATATTTGTAAATGTGATATCTTACACTACCGTATCAAAAAGTTATACCGCACCCACCTACTCATTCAAGTTTCCTTCCCACCACAATTTGTTGCTACATCTGTAGAATAATGGTGAAAAGACATAACTATGAAATACCAAAACACACATGGAATGCCTATTTCCAACATACGTCTTGAAGGAGTTCCCACATATGCTGGAACACTTGTTTGCTGCTTTCCTTCACGTCCTGGTTCAGTTCACAAACTCATCCCCCCACATCTAATTGGTTCAGGTTCGGGGGATTGTGGAGGCCAGGTCATCTGATGCAGCACTGCCTTGTTGGTCAAATAGCCTACACAGCCTGGAGGTGTGTTGGGGTCATTGGGGTCCTGTTTGAAAACATGATATGTCCACTAGCCAAACCAGAAGGGAGACGTATCGCTGCAGGAATGCTGTGTTAGCCATCCGTGGTGCAGGTTGTTGATTTAAATAATCGCTGACAGTGTCACCCGCAAAGTACACCACATCCATGCTTCACGGTGGAAATACAGCATGCGGAGATTATCAGTTCCTTCACATTCCCCCACCTGCGTGTCGCCAAGAATCAATGATTTGGACTCATCAGACGCAAATGGACAGATTTTGTGCCCGAATCTAATGTCCATTGCTTGTGTTTTCTTGCCCATTCTTCTGTAGTGCAGGGTACATCGTGTGTGTCGCTTTGCTGGTTCTTATCTCGCTTGTTGTCTCCACAGTTTGCCCTGTTTTTCGCCAATAAAGCCTCACAACGGTAAGAACGTGTCGCATCATATTGAGTCATGAGCACGCACACAGTAGGTAGAAAATACACAAATAATGCAGAGACGTAACATAGGTCCGGCGGCTTGAGTACTTCGTGTCATCTGAACAGTTTGAATGTTGGAGCTTGTGTCGTTACTCTGAACTTGAGGCGTTTGAATACTTTGTGTAGGCAACTGTATATTTGTTTTATTTGACTGACTTTATTATTTAATTATAAGTCAGTCCCTCATCTCTATGAAGAAGCTGCTGCTATATGCTGTCTGCAAGAAGTTGTTTCTTAAAAGTAAATACAGCTTACGCTTTATGACGCGTGAATACCAACTCAAGCAATCATGTTTTCCAGGTAGACGATACTGCCACAGCAAACTGCGCCTCTTTCAGTTCTTCTCGATCACTCCGCTTTGTCTTCTGTCTCTTCTCGTTCCGTGTCTGCCGCACATTCCTAGTTATTTGGATCAATGTTAGCTGTGTCTCCGTTATTGGCATTGTAGTTATGACCGTACCTAGTTTTCAATCCTGTGATGGCTGTTAAATACAGTCCCCTGGTGGCCTCTGTAGAGATGGATAGTTGTTTTCAGTCTTCTCGGTCTCCGGCTGTGGATGGGGTTGCATCCCCTGTACCGTCCTCCTGTTCTTCGTACGATGGTAGCGCCCAGAGTTTGTGTGAGAGTTAGTGGCGTCCCGCCTTAGCACTCGAAGACTTTCCAGGTGTCGCGACTTCTTAATTACTTTGATACCCTTCCCCAGCGTATGTTCAGATTTTCTTTCGCGAAGTGTTGCTTGGTAATGCTCTTGATGCTCTGGTAGCTTCTAGTTCGACATGCCAAGTATACACAAGTCATCTAACCTAACAATTCACCTACTACTTCATACACACAAGTGTAGGATAGATGTACATAAGGATATATAATGTAGTGTGGGTAAAGAACGGCGCTAGTATATTGGGTCTGTATGTAACCACATGTTTTCAGAGAACGCATGTTATGGAGTAATTTAGCAGACGCTGTTATCCAGAGCGAGCTTTAGATTGAGTTGAATTTCATTACTTAAGGAGATCATAGGTGGGTAACAAGACACGAGTCTAGAGGCTCTCAGATAGCAAGTACAATAAGTGGCATAGTTTTATTAACGCTTGCAAAGTCGCTATCAGCAAAGGTCTGCTCAGCGTGGTTTGAATACAGTGGTATTGGGGGCGCAGTACATAAGAAATGGCAGAGTGGCGACACTGATATCACATGATTGATAAAAGGAGTGAAATCTGGTGGGGGAGGGGGGGTGCATGTGGGATTATTTAAGATACTCTATGAAAGAGGTAGGGTTTCGGAAATGGTCCTCTGCTGTCCTAGCTTCAGGGGGAAGCTAGTTCCACCATTGGGGTGCCAGGACAGAGAAGAGTTGGACTGTGCGGGAGCTGCCCTCTCCGGGGGGGAGTTGAGGGCTAGAGACAGAAGGTGGCAGAACAGAGTGCTCGGGTTGGGGTGCGGGTTTTAGGCAAAGTGAAAGGTAGGGAGGGGCAGTTGGGTCCTCTTGCTCTCTCCGTAGGCATAGCACCACGGTCTTGTAAGTGGATGCTGAGTCTTCGATCAAACAGTGGAGTGTGCGGAGGAGTGGGGTGACATGGGAGAACTTGGGGTTGAACCCAGGTTGGGTGCTGGCAGCGTTCTGTATAAGTGTTGCAGGTGTTTTTGGATGGCACAGGAGGAGCCCAGGCCAAAAAGCGAGTTTGCAATTGTCCAGATGGGAGATGATGCATCGCATAGCAATGTAAGATAGACAGATGAGGAAATGAAGTCGAGTGAATTTGATTTACTAACAGAGCGTGGGGGGCAACAGTAGTGTGATGTACGTTGGTGCAGACACGCGAGTTTCGTTCCACCCATCGTGCCAAGGAGCAGTCTGCCAGGTAGGATGCAATCAAGAGTGTGCGAGCCTGAGACGCCGCCAAAAAAAAGAAAAAACAAAAGGGTGGAGATGAAAGAGCTGATGGGTTGCAGGTGTTGAAGAGCATAGATCTAGGAGGATGAGACAGATAAGAGAGAGTCAGCTTTGGCAGTGCCTTGTGGACGAGAGGGAGAGCAGTCGGTGAGTGACCCGTTCTTGAAGCTGACTGGTAGGGTCAAGAAGATGGTTCTGAGGAGAGATGCAGAGAATTGGACAGGGACAGCACGCGGTGGTTAAGTTTTTTTTTTTTTTTTTTTTTTTCTCCTCGCTAATTTCGTGCTATCCAATCGGTAGTAGTTACGGTTTGTCTATCGCCTGCATCCCGTACGGACTCGGGAGAGGCGAAGGTCCGAAGGTCAAGAGCATGCGGCTCTCTGAAACACAACCCAACAAGCGACTGCTTTTGACACAACGTTCTAATACTGTCTACTGGAGGTGTAACAGCTATGGAAAATAATTTCTGGATTCTATGAAATACTAAAGCCCATGTGAACCTGCTAATGTATTTTGGTTTATAATTAGGCTACCGAACGTTTACAGTGGGGAGACAAGGTAGTTGATACCTTGCCGATTTTGCAGGTTTCTATTACAAAGGCACTGTAGGGTCTGTATTTTTTAATCTAGCGTACACTTTCAACTGTGAGAGATGGAATCTAAACAAAAATCAGATATCAATTGTATGATTTTTAAGTAAGGTTAATTTGCATTTTATTGGACATGACATAGTATTTGATACATCAGAAAGCAGACTTAATATTTGGTAACGAAACTTTGTTTGCATTACAGAGATATCACGTTTTCTGTAGTTCTGAGAGGTTTTGCAGACGCAGCAGCAGGCAGGGATTTTGCCTGGCATCCTCCTACAGACTTCTCTTCTCAGATCCTTCGGTTTCGGGGCTGTTCGCTGGACATGCAAGACGTTAGGCTCCCTCGCAAAGATTTTCTATGGGTTCTAGGTTGGAGACTGGCTAAGCCACTCAGGAACTTGAGAATGCTTTTAGGAGCATCTTAGTTGCCCTGCTGTGTGTTTTTCGGGTCGTTTGTAATGCTGGAAGACCCAGCCGCAACCCCATCTTAATGCATCTTACTGAGGGAAGGAGGTTTGTTTGGCGAGATCCTCGCGATACATTGGCCATCCATGCCTCCTTAATACGGTGGCAGTCCGTCTGGTCCCTTTTGCAGAAAAGCATCCCCAAAGAAATGATGTTTCCCACCTCCATGCTTCAGGTTGGGATGGTGTTTCTGGGGTTGTACTCACTCCCTATCTCTGCCCCATAAAACGGCAAGTGGAGTTTAGGGAACACAAAGCTCTATTTTTGTTCATCAGAACCACATGACCTTCTCATTCTCTCTGGATGCATGCCAGATGGTCTTGGCAACTTCAGATTAGGCTGGCATGCGCGTGGGCTTGGCAGGGGGCACTTGGTGTGCTGCAGGATTTTTAATCCATGACGGGTAGTGTTGTTACTAAATGGTTTTCTTTTACATTTTACATTTTAAGTCATTTAGAGACGCGTCTTATCACAGGCGCTTACAAATTGGTGCATTCACCTTATGATACAGTGGAACCAACACTTTACCTAGTGGCATCTAAATCTTTTTAGGGGGAGGGGGGGGTTTAGGAGGATTATTTTATCCTATTCAGTATTCGTTAAAGAGGTGGGGTTCAGGTGTCTCCGGAACGGTGTTGATTGGATCCGCTGACCTGGGTCGTGAGGGAGTTTGGTTCCACCATTGGGGTTGCCAGAGGCAGCGACAGTTTTTGACTGGGTCTGAGCGGGAATGTACTTCCTCAGAGGTAGGGTAGGCGAGGCAGGCAAGAGGTGGATGAACGCCAGTGCCGTTGTTTTGGGTGTAGGGCTGAATCAGAGCCTGAAGGTACGCGAGGTGCCGTTCCCTCCAGTCGCGTAGGCAAGCCCAGTGGGTCTTGGTAGCGGATGCGAGCTTCAACTGTAAGCCAGTGGAGAGAAGCGGAGGAGCGGGGTGACGTGAGAGAACTTGGGAAGGTTGAACACCAAGACGGGCTTGCGGCGTTCTGGATGAGTTGTAGGGGTTTAAATTGGCAACAAGGAAGGGAGGCCCAGCCAGCCGAAGTTGGCAGTAAATCCGGATACTCAGACGGGAGATGACAAAGTGCCTGGATTAAGGACCTGCGTGGCGCCGCTTCCTGTGTGATGCAGGGTCGTGTTAAGTTAACTTCACCTTGTTTTGCTTTTCGGCCCTGCGAATGTTTGTAGGGGGCATAAAAAACTAACTTACAAGGTCAGAGGAACGGGTTCAACAAGAAAACAAAGACGTACGGCCTTTGGGATGGTGAGTTGAGAATTATACGACAGGGTGTTGTCCAGTCTCTCAGTACTTTATTGAAGTACCTTGGCCACGAATACAGCATCAAGTCTTCTTGGGTATGATGCTACAAGCTTGGCACACTTGTATTTGGGGAGTTTCTGCCATTATCCTTTCAAGCTTCGTCAGGTTGGATGGGGAGCGTTGCAGCACAGCCATTTTCAGGTCTCTCCAGAGATGGTAGATCGGGTTCAAGTCCAGGCTCTGGCTGGGCCACTCAAGGACATTCAGAGACTGTCCCGAAGCCACTCCTGCATTGTCTTGGGTGTGTGCCTAGGGTCGTTGTCTTGTTGGAAGGTGAACTGTCGCCCCAGTCTGAGGTCCTGAGCGCTCTGGCGCAGGTTTTCATCAAGGACCTCTCTGTACTTTGCTCCGTTCATCATTCGCTCGATCCTGACTAGTCTGTCGCTGAAAAACAACCCCAAAGCATGATGCTGCCACCACAATGCTTCACCGTAGGGATGGTGCTAGGTTTCCTCTAGACGTGACGCTTGGCATTCAGGCCAAAGAGTTTAATCTAGGTTTCATCAGACCAGAGAATCTTATTTTTAGGTGCCTTTTGGCAAACTCCAAGCGGGCTGTCATGTGCCTTTTACTGAGGAGTGGCTTCTGTCTGGCCACTCTGCCACAAAGGCCTGATTGGTTGAGTGCTGCAGAGATGGTTGTCCTTCTGGAAGGTTCTCCTATCTCCACAGAGGAAATCTAGAGCTCTGTCAGAGTGACCATCTGGTTCTAGGTCACCCCCCTGTCCAAGGCCCTTCTCCCCCAATTGCTCAGTTTGGCCGGGCAGCCAGCTCTAGGAAGAGTCTTGGTGGTTCAAAACTTCCATTTAGGAATGATGGATGCCACTGTTCTTGGGACCTTCAATGCTGCAGAAACATTTTGGTAGCCTTCCCCAGATCTGTGCCTCAACACAATCCTGTCTCGGAGCTCTACAGACAATTCCTTCGACCTCATGGCTTGGTTTTTGTTCTGACATGCACTGTCAACTGTGGGACCTTATACAGACAGGTATGTGCCTTTCCAAATTATGTCCAATCAATTCAATTTACCACAGTTGGACTCCAATCAAATTGTAGAAACATCTCAAGGATGATCAACGGAAACAGGATGCACATGTGCTCAATTTCGAGTCTCATAGCAAAGGGTCTGAATAGTTAAGTAAATTAGATATTTCCGTATTCCCCCCCGAGTGGCGCAGTGGCCTAAAGCACTACATCGCAGTGCTAGCTGTGCCACTAGAGATTCTGGGTACGAGTCCAGGCTTTTTCGCAGCCGGCCGAGACCAGGAGACCCACTGGGCGGCGCACAAATGGCCCAGCGTCGTCCGCGTTAGGCCGGCAGGGATGTCCTTGTCCCATCGCGCACAAGTGACTCCTGCGGCAGCCCGGGCGCAGTGCATGCTAACACGGTCGCCAGGTGTATGGTGTTTTCTTCCGACACATTGGTGCGGCTGGCGTCCAGGTTAAGTGGGCATTGTGTAAAGAATCAGTGCGGCTTGGCTGGGTTGTGTTTGAGGACGCACYGCTCTCGACCTTCGCCTCAGGAGTTGCAGCGATGAGACAAGACTGTAACTACCAACTGGACACCACAAAATTTGGGGAGAAAAAGGGGTGAATAAAGAATGTAATTAAAAAATTAAAAATAAATCCGCAGGACATAAAATTAGAGGAAAGATGGATATAAATTGAGACGTAGTATTTTCATACTTTAGTATACACTTTTCAAATTAATATGAAACTCCTGTTATTTTTCTTAGACTTTCACAAAAACAAGTGTAACTCTGAAATGTCAACGGACCACTGAAAGTATACCAAGTTTGTTATTTTCAAAGCCTTTTACATTTAATTCAGCATGTGTCATGCGAATTTCACTTTTTGCGACCTGCGGAAACAACTTTGAAGACAACAACCATAAAATATAAAATCCTAAAAATTTGTTACGAGAAACCTGCACCCACAGCTGTGCCCATGTCCAGACTTTTTGGATATAATGTTAAATGAAATGTTAAAGTAAGACCCCTCTGAATGATTCAGAACATGAAGAATCTTATTTGCCTTGGTAAAAAATCTATTTTATAACATAAGTGAAATTTCATCACCTGGGCAGAGTGGGTGGACACTACCATCATCAAAACTGGGTACGCGACCAATAAATGTATTTGATGCTGCAGACAAACAGAAAAGGAAAGCAATGTTCTTCAAGAGAAGCAACGCAGATGTTTAGGTTTTCCTGTACGTGTGTGTGTGTGTGTGTGTGTGTGTGTGTGTGTGTGTGTACTTACTAGAACAGGACGTGGTTAGCTTCGTGTCTCTCATACCTGGCTGAGGTACACATCGACCTGCACAACAACAAAACATCATCTTTATTATGACTACCAGTGCATACATTATCAGTTTCATACATTACCAGTTTTATAAATTATACGCGTATACATGATCAGTTCATATATTATCAGTGTCATAGATTATACGTTTACACACACGACAGGTTTTTTCTGGAGGTGTAGATAACTTCTTGCAATTTTAAACCAATTTCCTGCWATTCTGAATTTCTCCATGGAGCTGTGAGACATTTTTGCAGTTTAAAAGCTAATATCCTACAATTCTACACATTTTGCCATGGATAATGCTGTGTTCTTTTGCTCAAACATAATAACAAAATCAATACTGCTAATTTCATTGATTTTGGAATTTTCAATTCTCCTTGAATGTGTAGCTTTTATTTTGGTGATTGTTGATTCTCAAAGATTATATTGCTGAAAAATATGTAGGCCCGTTATCATATCTTCATACTTTATATCTGGTTTTAGTCGTTTCAATTTACACTGAAATAAAGTCCAATCAGTGGAGAGAAAGAAAAATATATATATATATATATGTGTGTGTGTGTGTGTGTGTGTGTGTGTGTGTGTGTGTGTGTATATGTGTGTATATGTGTGTACACACACACACACACATATATTTTTTTTCTTTCTCTCCACTGATTGGACATTAGCGACGTGAAAAAACACTTAGCTCAGACACTACTAGTTCATACGTTATCAGTCCATACATACATTTCCTACATTATCAGCTTTATACATTACACGTTTATGCATCATCAGTTCAGATTAGTGATGGGGGAAACAAATTACATAGTTACAATATATTGTTAAAAATAATATCACGATATGTATCGTTTTGACAATATCACAATATTATTTTGGCACTAGTTGGATGTACTTGCACCAAAACTCTGCATAGATTGTTCTCCGTCTTTTTAAATAAGGAGCCAAATCGTCTTCAGCACATTTATTTCCATGACTGATCAAAACTCTCGTCCCTCTGCAGCAGACATACGGTGAGCAATATGTTTGAAAGATCGAATCGCAATAAAAAAAAATCACAGTATCAAATCACAATACATATAGAATCGTAAGAAATCGCAATACATATCTTATCGTGAGTAGTGTTGCCTGGTATACCAGCACCACGGTAATATCACGGTGCCAAACTGTCATGAAACTTATGACGCCAACATTTTAGAATACTSTAGTACCATTTCATACGACACCACCAACTTTTTCAGCCCTACCGATCAAAAGAAATATTCATAAAGTRAGTTCTGTTTATAAATTCAGTTGAATTTAAGCAACAGCCACTGGTCTATTTTATGCGGATTAGGGCTGAGAAATGCCTGGGACCTCACAATACAATATTATCACAATACGTTGGTGCCGATACGATATGTATTGCGATTTAATACTGTGATTTTATTGCAATTCGGTGTTCCAAACACATTACTCACCATATCTGCTAAAGAGGGACAAGAGAGAGCCATGATAAAACTAGTTTGGATCAGTCAGAGAAATAAAAGTGCTGAAAACAAATTGGCTCCCTATTTAAAAAGAAGATGGAGAACAAGCTATGAAGGGAAAAAACGCTGGAGATTTGGCGCAGGTACAGCCGACTAGCGGAAAAATAATATTGCAATATTGTCAAAACAATACAATATATCGTCAAAAAGAATATCCCGATATGTAACTGCATCTATTTTTTCTAGCATCACTAGTTCAGACTCTACCAACTTACAGACGATCAGTTCATATACATGACCACAACCAGACTGACAGCTCTCATATCCGAGTGTTGATTACGTGGAATGGTTGTGGTTAATGTCTCAGTGGTGTATGGCTGCGTGGCCTGGCCTGCACGCCGTCCCCAGTGTGKGCAAGTCAACTCTGTCCTATGTATGAACAGGAGATTGGACTGGAAAGGTCATGTGGATGAGTCACWGAACACTAGTTGCAGCTTCCACACCTGGGCCTGTATTCATAATGCCTCTGAATCAGAGAAGGAGTGCTGATCTAGAATCAGGTCCCCCCCTCCCGACCATGTAGAAAAGCCCAATCTCATTCATGATGTTTTAAAAAAGGACAAACTGATCCTAGATCAGCGCTCCTACTCGAAGATGTGGTGTAGGCAGCTTTAGCAGGGTGGGTGTTCTGGTGTAATGGTTGGACGGAGGTAAATCTGACCTGAGCTGGTGCTCCCTGAGGTGGGACAGGACATCCATGTGGTAGAGGTGACAGTAAACGGTGTGCAGGTCCTGGAGGGGGCGAGATAAAAAAATACACTTAAAAAAAGGTTCAAAACAGACATCTCACCTCACCCAGAGGCAAGGCAACACAGGTTGATTGACAATTGAAAGACTTGAGAAATGCAGCTCAGGGTCAGGCTGTGGTTGGTTTGCCAAAAAGGTCTCTTACTCTAAAGCAGGAACTGGAGACCTAAAAGCGTAAGTCACATGTACACTATAGGCCTAATACTCTCAGATATGTATTGAATGACGGCGCAACATGTTTGGGCACGCAGGCTCTCAGTCAGGATTGACCAAAGAGTCTCAAAACGCTGGAGGATTTGTACGGATTACCAAATGACTGTCAATCAAKCGTTTTTCACAAGACACACAGAACACACATACAGCCATCCCATATCAGAGCAGCACAACGCTCGTAAAAGATTAACCTCTGGCTGCTTAACTAGGGAATAAATTAACCTTTGTACATGATTTTTGTGTCAACTCAGCACTATGCAAACCAGACCAAGGGCACGAGCGAATGTCCATTTTCCTTGAGGAATTTAGGCCCATTGCGTAAAAACATGTTTCCTATCAAATTGACAAATTTAATCCGGAGCGACAAACACTCACTGACACACAAAGCCCTTAAAAACAGAGTCCTATCAAACACAGCTGTTCAAACATTAAGAYCAGAAAGCCTGAAGAACGCATGTGGAAACTTCCATGCGACCATATGGTGTGGTAGGACAAGAGGAGCTATTGAGCCTACGGGCAACTAACATTAACAGGTGTGGCACACTCCCTCAGTGACTTCAGCCAAGCGCGCGCGCGCACACACACACACACACACACACACACACACACACACACACACACACACACACACACCGATGTGTGTGGCAGCAAAACAGCAAGTGCTAGTTAGCTGAGACTGCTGAGGGACAAATTCATTAATAGTATTAAACCTCTGGGTTTTTGTCTTTGTGGACATCCTAGCGTATTTGCTGAGCGAGTCATGGTGTACCGTACTCAGATGTGTGTGTGTGTGTGTGCGCGCGCGCAGTGTAATACAGCTGGGACGATAAACCGAAAAATATCGGACACAGGCCATACCGATCACTTATCGCAGGCCTTTTGCTAATATTAGGTGATTGTTAAATGGGACACTGGATGGCTACAACCATTACAGTTGTAGTAGTAGTTTAAAGGATAATAACAAACTAAAGAATGTTATAAACATATCGTTTTATTCATCATTATCACAGCAATTCGGCCAATTTAAATCGCAATAGGGATTTTTGTCCATATCGCCCAGCTCCTCCGTGGACACAAAATAATTTCTCAGTGTTGAATAGACAGATCCTGCAGAAAACACACAAGAGTCAGTAAAAAGGAAAACACCAGGCAAAGCTGGAATGTGACACAGGAGACTGTAATAAATACAGGGAGGGGTAGAAGTGAGTGACTGTGTGTGTGGGTGTACAGCATAGACCTCCTGTCCGTGTGCGTGGGGTTTAACCATGAATAACAACAACAACAACATCAGAGCCATGGCATGCTGGGCTCCTCAGCATTTAGCCTCTCCTTCCGCTAACGCTTCCTGGGAGAGCTCATCTGGCCTCAAAACCAGAGGCCAGCTAGGATTTGCTGATAGAAACCCTCTGACTGTCGGTCACTCTATACTCCTTCCTTCTACTTCACACAAAGGAAAAATCAGGAAGAACAGGTGGAGGGAGTCCACCTATTGCAGGGGTAGGTAACTAGACTCAGCCGCGGGCCAATTTTAGTCYGAGCAGATGGCCGGAACATAATTATAATAATTTGTACACAACAAATTGACCACAACTATGCCCAAAAAGAGATTGTATTTTCTATACAGTACCAGTTAAAAGTTTGGACACACCTACTCATTCAAGGGTTTTTCTTTATTTTTACTATTTTCTACATTGTAGAATAATAGTGAAGACATCAAAACTATGAAATAACACATATGGGATATATTTTATATTTGAGATTCTTCAAAGTAGCCACCCTTTGCCTTGATGACAGCTTAGCACACTCTTGACATTCTCTCAACCAGCTTCATTAGGAAGTAACCTGGAATGCATTTCAATTAACAGGTGTGCTTGTTAAAAGTTCATTTGTGGAATTTCTTTCCTTCTTAATGCGTTTGAGCTAATCAGTTGTGTTGTAACAAGGTAGGGGTGGTAAACAGAAGATAGCCCTATTTTGTAAAATACCAAGTACATAATATGGCAAGAACAGCCCAAATAAGCAAAGAGAAATGACAGTCCATCATTACTTTATGACATGAAGGTCAGTCAATTCGGAAAATGTCAAGAACATTGAATGTTTCTTCAAGTGCAGTCGCAAAAACCATCAAGCGCTATGATGAAACTGGCTCTCATGAGGACCGCCACATGAGGACCCAGAGTTACCTCTGCAGCGGAGGATAAGTTCATTAGAGTTAACTGCACCTCAGATTGCAGCCCAAATAAATGCTTCACAGAATTCAAGTAACAGACACATCTCAATATCAACTGTTCAGAGGAGACTGCGTGAATTATGCATTCATGGTCGAATTGCTGCAAAGAAACCACTACTAAAGGACACCAATAAGAAGAAGAGACTTGCTTGGGCCAAGAAACACATTTGACCGGTGGAAATCTGTCCTTTGGTCTGATGAGTCCAAATTGGAGATTTTTGGTTCCAACCTCTGTGTCTTTGTGAGAGGCAGAGAAGGCGAATGGATGATCTCTGCATGTGTGGTTCCCACCATGAAGCATGGAGGAGGAGGTGTGATGGTGCTTTGCTGGTGACACGGTCAGTGATTTATTTAGAATTCAAGGCACACCTAACCAGCATGGCTACCACAGCATTCTGCAGCGATACATCATCCCATCTGGTTTGCGCTTAGTGGGACTATGACCCAAAACAATGACCCAAAACACACCTCCAGGCTGTGTAAGGGCTATTTGACAAAGAAAGAGAGTGATGGAGTGCTGCATCAGATGTCCTGGCCTCCACAATCACCCGACCTCAACCCAATTGAGATGGTTATGGGATGAGTTGGACCGCAGAGTGAAGAAAAGTGCTCAGCATATGTGGGAACTCCTTCAAGACTATTGGAAAAGCATTCCTCATGAAGCTCGTTGAGAGAATGCCAAGAGTGTGCAACTCTGTCATCAAGGAAAAGAGTGGCTACTTTGAAGAATCTCAAATATAAAATATATTTTGATTTGTTTAACACTTTTTTGGTTACGACATGATTTCATATGTGTTATTTCATAGTTTTGATGTCTTCACTATTATTCTACAATGTAGAAAATAGTAAAAATAAAGAAAAACCCTTGAATGASTAGCAGTAGCTGTCTAAACTTTACTGGTACTGTAAGTATTTTTTTTTAACTAAAAACTGTTGGGTAAAAAATAAAGTTGCAGGCCGGTTTTGGCCTGTTACCGACCCCTGACCTACAGTGTGACTGAGCCCCAACCCTCCTCCTGATAGTCTGTACATGGAGTAATCTGGACACAAGTCTGTCATCAACTCAGTCATAGTCTGGATAGAAAAATACTTCTTCCAGACAGGGCTGTACTTGGCTATTCTTTAGAAGTTAGGCTTATTTCCTGACCATGTGACCTGACCAGTGAAAAACCCCTGGCCCTATATTATCTAGTAAGATCTGTGTTCCTTATGAGGGTCTTGTTCAAGGAAACTGCTAGGAGGGGTTCCCGGTCTTCCTCCTATAACCCTTATGACCAGAGATTTACAGGCAAGCCTGTATTTTTAGACTATATTACCTCATGTTGAAAAGTAGACCTCTTCATCCATCGGCTTTAAAACACAAGCACCACTGAATTGGATAGGGAGAAGATGCCAAATGACGACCTGAAAACGCACACCACGGRACAATTCATTCGCAGCACTGTCTGTATGAAATAGCCCTAGGCCTGCCCCACTTATAGCTCGGAAGAAAACTACAATTCTTGAAAACACTGGCAGCAGCATACTTACTGTACACCGACGTCTTCGAGCTACTAAAACCGTATTGACTTTCCCTCAGAGCTAACWGGGTTAGCGAGAGCAGCTTCTGCTGTGGCAAGCACTATTCTTTCTGAGGCCAGAGGAGTCGGCCGGGTGAGCGCAGCGGTTGAGTTCCAATTTGGACCCTARTCCCTAAGTAGGAAACTAKTTTTTAACAGGGCCCATATGGATCTGGRCAAAAGTAGTGCYCTATATAGGGAACGGGGTACCATTTGGAACAAGGCCAGTGAGTGCAGTATGGGGCCGGCCGGGCCAGGACCCAGAGGTGACTGAGGCCAGTAGTGTGTTCAGGTCATGCCAGACAGACCCCTGTCCCCTACAGTCAATGTGTCCCACATGACCTGGGGCAGGGATAGGGGTCCACTCAATATGCAGGCGCCACTTTGCGCTTCCTCTCACTGGGGGGGGGGGGGGCAAGGCAAGGCAAGGCCAATGGTCGCCTACATTTAAAACACTGATGTCTATAGGCTTAGGTCTACAACTGGCCTCCTTTCCAGAGTCCACCCCATCTCATCATGGCAACAAAAAAAAAAAGTTTTTACTCTGCTCCCCTTCAGTCATTGATCAGACTGAAACTGATCATCAATAGCCCCAGACAGGATGTCAGAATCACCAGCGTGAACCTTTTCAATAAAATTGTCTGTCTCCCCCATGGAGTGCTGTAACTCAATCACACTACAGTCAAAGTCCAGCTCTCCTGTACTGACAAGGCTGCTTTGCAGGGTGAGGGGGTTAATTATGTTTCAATTAGCCTAATCTAAATAAATTCATGCAATAGACACATTCCAATTCTGTAGGCTATTTAAATGTAACTCACCCCCACCCTGCTTCTTTGACTTTAACTGTGTTGGCGTAAGAAGCACTCTAGGATGACCTTTGACCTATCGTCTCCCTAGAGGTTCACAAAGTGGCCTGACCCCATCTGTGACATGTGACATCATCAGAGTGTTGAACCATCCATTAAAACACATCACCAGCTAACTACAGACAAATAGCGTATCACAAACTGCACATACGATCATCTGAACTGTCAAAACATACCATTTTCCAACATGTTAGTTTACACTAAATCAAATGTACAACGATAACAAAATAATGTTCTTCATTTCACTTAGGCCTATGCTTGACAAAAATGATGTGGTAAAAGATTAGGATTGCCTATTTAATTATTTTTCATCAATCAAAGTGGGCCTAAACATAAAACACAAGAAGCTGCAAAAGGACAGCAGCAATCTTGCAAATGGGATCATACAATTGAACAGCAAATGTAAGCAATGTCCTTTTGTTTCTATGTGTAGAACAGAGTGACATGCAGGTACAGTGTTGCTGCCACCTTCTGGCACATAGGCTGCCTGCTCCTCAGGTGACCCTGTGCAATAATTACAAGCAAGCTCTTTCTCGCTACAGAAGCACCACCCTGGTCTGTAGACTAGAGTTCAAATGGTCTTCCAAGCCTACATAAAATGTACAGTATGTAGACCTTACAGAGGAGGGCATTGTACATAACACCACAGCACAGCCATTCAGGTTGCAGAATAAACATCCTCCTGGACATTTCCATAGACTTCTAAAACTTCAATCAACAGTATAAGAATAACACATCTGAAGACTTCACACATTCACTGCAATTCACCCCGGTATCTTAAACACGACGGGAACACAGCAGACTCTTTATACCTCATTTCATAATACACACATTATTTGAGGCTTGGAGTACGCCCAGGCAGAAACGAGCGTAGGCTAAGGCAGTGAATTAGAGGTCTGTGGACTCGGGAAGGCAACACGTGACCGCTTCACTGTATTATAGGGCCGACTGAAGAGATCTACACACCCGTTCAGGCATTTAAGCATTTCAGATCAAAACTCTAAAACCAGGGACGATGCAGTAGCACTATAAATCTCCTTACTTGACATTAAGAAGGCTTAACTTCTGTGAGAAAAAAAAATATGTTTCCATTAACGGTTTGACATGCACGCCTGTAAGGTCAGATTTGATTGTATTCCCGCTTAAGACCGTTGGTCATAAAGCAGCAAAGTGCTCGGGTTAAATCCTCTCTCCTGTTAGCGCTTCATCAAGGAGTCCCGAGTGGCGCAGCGGTCTAAGGTACTGCATCTTAGTGCTAGAGGAGTCACTACAGACCCGGTTTTGATTCCAGGCTGTATCACAACCGGTCCGTGATTGGGAGTCCCATAGGGCGGCGCACAATTGGCCCAGCATCGTCCGGGTTTGGCCTTCATTGTAAAATAAGAATTTGTTTTTAACTGACTTGCCTAGTAAAAAAATAATCTATTTTTTTTATAAGAGTCAGAATCATGCTTGGCTTTCAGGTAGGAGTACAGCACTTACATTTTGCCATGGTACGGAGCGTCAAACTAATCAAATGATACTTAGCCTAGCCTTTATGCAGTGGTATAAAATACTAAATTAAGTATAAATACTTTTAAGTAGTATCTGTACATAATTGACAACTTTTGGATTACTACATAATCTACTTTTTACATTTTCCCTGACACCCAAAAGTACTCGTTACATTTTGAATGCTTAGCAGGACATGAAAATGGTCCAATTCACACACTTAAGAGAACATCCCAAGTCATCCATACCGAGTGATCTGGCAGACTCATTAAACACAAATGCTCCATTTGTAAATTATGTCCGAGTGTTGGAGTGTGCCCTTGACTATCCGTAAATGTAAAAATAAAAWAAAWATATATAAAAAAAAGACTATTTTGCCATTTGGATTGCCTAATAGAAGTCATTTAAAATGATTTATACTTTTGACACTTAAGTATCAAAAGTAAATGTAATCGCAAAAATATACCTAAGTATATTTAAAAGCAAATACTTTTACTCAAGTAGTATTTTACTGGGTGACTTTCACTTGAGTCAGTTTCAAATAATCCATCTTCACTATACTCAAGTATGACAATTGGGTACTTTTCCCCACCACTGCCTGTATGTGCAGTATGGCGCTTTTAGAATGGGGCAGTCAGGTTCCTTGGCCCCCCCCAAAGTCGATACTTTCAACGCGGTTGATCCCTTACGGTGTCAAAATAAAAGTGGGGCTTTAGTGAAATCCTTAAAAGCCTGTGGGAAAAAAAACAAGAAGTTTATAGAAAGCCCAGGGTAGTAATGTGGCATCATGGAAAAAAGGTAGAGTGCTCCTGTACCACCGCCACACTACAGTACAGCTGTCATCTATCCACCAGCCCCTGTGTCAGACAACACAGCCAAAAGCTCGGCTGGAAAACACAAATCCTGACGTTGGATTTTTTTTTGCCATTATGTAATCTTAACTAATTCGGCAGAGATTGATATTTTAGACTCGACGACGGCTGAAGAGAACAGCAAAGTTATGACAGCAACTTAGGATGTCAAACTTGAGCAAAGGCTCTAACTCCAAGTCATAATCCAAGCTATGAAAAAAAAACTCTGGGTTTACTCTTTATTCAAAAAAAGTTAAGGGCTACGGTTGTTTTCTCTCTACCCATAAGCCTGGAAGACACCTTGTGGGAGAAGCAAAAAGTGGTTCAACTACAACAACAAAAAAAGAAGAAGGTTGAGAGAGAGCAGAGGGCTGAGCTCACTTTGGTGAGGCTGTCGTCTCTCTGCTGCCAGCCCGAAAATAAGTGTTTGAGGGTGGGCGGCTGGGCTTACAGTGTCTACAAAGCATTCACACCCCTTGACTTTTTCCACATTTTGTTATGTTAGAGTACGCATTTGAAAATGGCTTACATTCAGATGTTGCGTCACTGGCCTAGACACAGTACCACAATGTCAAAGTGGAATTAAGTTCTTTGAAATGTTTACAAATGAATACAAAATGAATGGCTGAAAGGTGTGGGAGTCAATAAGTATTAAACCCCATTCGTTATGGCAAGCCAAAATAAGTTCAGGAGTAAAAATGAGCTTAACAAATCACATAATGAGTTGCATGGGCTCACTCGGTGTGCAATAAAATGATTTGTGAATGACTACCTCATCTCTGTACACCACACATACAATTATCTGTACGGTCCCTCAATCGAGCAGTGAATTTCTGACACAGATTCAACCACAAAGACCAGGGAGGTTTTCCAATGCTTTGGAATGAAGGGCACTTATTGGGAGACATTGAATATCTCTTTGAGCATGGTGATGTTATTAATTACACGTTGGATGGTGTATCAATAGACCCAGTCACTACAAAGATACAGGCGTCCTTCCCGGAGAGGAAGGAAGCCACTCAGGGATTTCACCTTGAGGCCAGTGGTGTAACTTACAACAGTTACAGAGTTTAATGGGTGTGATAGGAGAAAACTGAGGATGGGTCAACAACATTGTAGTTACTCCACAATACTAACCTAAATGACAGAGTGAAAAGAAGGAAGCCTGTACAGAATACAAATATTTTTTTAAATGCATCCTGTTTGCAACAAGACACTAAAGTAAAACTGCCAAAAATGTGGCAAATAAATGTACTTATGTACTGAATAGAGGTCAACCGGTTATGATTTTTCAACGCCGATACCGATACCGATTATTGGAGGACCAAAATAAGCCGATTAATCGTACGATTTTTTTGGTTTATTTGTAATAATGACAATTACAACAATACTGAATGAACACTTATTTTAACTTAATATAATACACCAATAAAATCAATTTAGCCTCAAATAAATAATGAAACATGTTCAATTTGGATTAAATAATGCAAAAACAAAGTGTTGGAGAAGAAAGTAAAAGTGCAATATGTGCCATGTAAGAAAGCTAACGTTTAAGTTCCTTGCTCAGAACATGAGAACATATGAAAGCTGGTGGTTCCTTTTAACATGAGTCTTCAATATTCCCAGGTAAGACGTTTTAGGTTGTAGTTATTATAGGACTATTTCTCTCTATGCCATTTGTATTTCATATACCTTTGACTATTGGATGTTCTTATAGGCACTTTAGTATTGCCAGTAACAGTAGCTTCCATCCCTCTCCTCGCCGCTACCTGGGATCGAACCAGGAACACATCGACAACAGCCACCCTCGAAGCAGCGTTACCCAAGGGGAACAACTACTCCAAGTTTCAGAGCGAGTGACGTTTGAAACGCTATTAGCGCGCACCCCGCTAACTAGCTAGCCATTTTACATCGGTTACACCAGCCTAATCTCGGGAGTTGATAGGCTTGAATTCATAAACAGCAGAGCTGCTGGCAAAACGCACGAAAGTGCTGTTTGAATGAATGCTTACGAGCCTGCTGGTGCCCACCATCGCTCAGTCAGACTGCTCTATCAAATCATAGACTTAATTATAACATAATAACACACAGGAATACGAGCCCTTAGGTCATTAATATGGTCGAATCCGGAAACTATCATCTCGAAAACAAAACATTTATTCTTTCAGTGAAATACGGAACTGTTCCGTATTTTATCTAACGGGTGGCATCCATCAGTCTAAATATTCCTGTTACATTGCACAACCTTCAATGTTATGTCAATTACGTAAAATTCAGGCAAATTAGTTCGCAATGAGCCAGACGGCCCAAACTGTTGCATATACGATGACTCTGCGTGCAATGAACGGAAGAGAAGTGACACAATTTCACCTGGTTAATATTGCCTGCTAACCTGGATTTCTTTTAGCTAAATATGCAGGTTTAAAAATATATACTTCTGTGTATTGATTTTAAGAAAGGCATTGATGTTTATGGTTAGGTACACGTTAGAGGAACGACAGTCCTTTTTCGCGAATGCGCAATGCATCGATTATATGCAACGCAGGACATGCTAGATAAACTAGTAATATCATCAACCATGTGTAGTTATAACTAGTGATTATGATTGATTGATTGTTTTTTATAAGATAAGTTTAATGCTAGCTAGCAACTTACCTTGGCTTCTTACTGCATTAGCATAACAGGCGGGCTCCTCATGAGGCAGATGGTTAGAGCGTTGGACTAGTTAACCGTAAGGTTGCAAGATTGAATCCCTGACAAGGTAAAAATCTGTCGTTCTGCCCCTGAACAAGGCAGTTAACCCACCGTTCCTAGGTCGTCATTGAAAATAAGAATATTCTTAACTGACTTAGTTAAATAAAGGTGTAAAAAAAAAAAAAAAAAAATGGGGCAAATCCAACACATCACGGAGTACCACTGACATTTTCAAGAATGGTGGTGGCTGCATCGTGTTATGGATATGCTTGTCATTGGCAAGGACTAGGGAGACTTTTAGGATAATAAGAAACAGAAGAGCTAAGCACAGGCAAAATCCTAGAGGAAAACCTGGTTCAGCAGGACAATTACCTAAAACACAAGGACAAATATACACTGGAGTAGCTTACCAAGACAAGATGTTCCTGATGTTCCAAGATGTTCAAGATGTCCAAGATGTTCAAGATGTTCCAAGATGTTCCTAGTTACAGTTTTGACTTTTAAAATCGGCTTGAAAATCTATGCCAAGAAAATGGCAGTCTAGCAATGATCAACAACCAACTTGACAGAGCTTGAATCATTTCGAAAAGAATATTGTGCAAATATTGTAGTCCAGGTGTGCAACGGTCTTAGAGAAGTACCCAGAAAGAGTCACAGCTGTAATCACTGCCAGAGGTGATTCTAACATGTATTGACTCGGGGGGTGTGAATACTCACGTAAATTCGATGTCTGTATTTCATTTTCAATCAAATGTGCAAAACTTTCTAAAAACATGTTTTCACCGTCATTATGGGGTATTGTGTGTAGATTGGTTAGAGAGAAAAAAATAWTTAATAAAATGTTAAAATTCAGGCTGTAACACAACAAAATGTGGAATAAGTCAAGGGGTAGGAACACTTTCTGAAGGCATACAATACTGTAGCTAGCTACATAGATCAGTGACAGAGGCAAACGACAGGTTCTGTGAGGCTGTGTCCTACATGCTTTTACTTGTCTGAGTCCACAGGCTGCCTGCAAGGCCTAGCTAGGTGTTTAACTTGAAGGCAAATACGCTTCTGTTAAGACATTTAGTCAATAAGTCAAGTACAATAAGATTTTTCCAGACAACCGTGTGGGTGGTGGATATTAAATACACAGAAAAGGACACTTTTTAAAAACAGGGAACGGGGGATACCTAGTCAGTTGCACAACTGAATGCATTCAACTGATATGCGTCTTCCTCATTTAACCCAACCCCTCTGAATCAGAGAGGTGCGGGGGACTGCCTTAAAAATTGACGTCATCGGCATCCGGGGAYCAGTTGTTTGGTGGTTAACTGCCTTGCCGGCTCGGGGATTCAAACCAGCGACCTTTCAGTTACTGGCCCAACGCGCTTAACGGCTAGGCTACCTGCCGCCCGAAATGAACTGCGGTGATATTATAAAAAGGGACGTCACAATAGGGATTAGCCCAAAATTTAAAGAAGAAGAGCCCTCAACCACATCCCCCGGTTTGAATACATTTGCATGGGAAATAAGATGGTATGTTGACTGAACATGGCTCCCGTGATGGTGACAACAGTGTCACTTATCACCTTGGCAGCACAAACATGTCGGTAGCCCTGGGGGAATGGCATCTTATCAGGGGGACATAACAGCATTTGGTGTACTGGGAAYGGACACGCAGAACAACATATTGTACTTCGAGTGCATCTATCGCTTGCTGCTTACTCTTTTGTTCAAGTCCCAAGCAATACATTCTCTGTGCAGGACTGATAGAAGTTCAAGCGCTGAGAATTCTGGAATTGTGATCTTGACACATTGTTACTACTAACATGATAACTGGCCAAGGGTGACGGTTAGAACACAAGGCCCCTTGAAGTCTGTTTAGTTAAGAAATATGAACAATTCAAAAGGCAAACAAACTATACTGAGCAAAAACAAAACGCAACAATTTCAAAGATTTCACAGTTCATATAAGGAAATCAGTAAATTAAAATAAATTAATTAGGACCTAATCTATGGATTTCACATGACTGGACAAGTGTACAGCCATGGGTGGGCCTGGGAGGGTATAGGCCCACCTACTTGGCAGCAAGGCCCACCCAAAGGGGGGCCAGGTCCAGCCAATTAGAATGAGTTTACCCCACCAAAAAAAGGGCTTTATTGCAGACAGTAATGTATCAGAGGCACAGATCTGGGGGAAGGGTACCAAAACATTTCTGCAGCATTGAAGGTCCCCAAGAACACAGTGGCCTCCATCATTCTTAAATGGAAGATTGGAACCACCGTGACTCTTCCTAGAGCTGGTCGCCCGGCAAAAATGAGCAATCGGGGGAAAGGGCCTTGGTCAGGGAGGTGACCAATAACCAGATGGTAAATCAGACAGAGCACTAGATTTCCCTCTGTGGCGTTTTTTATTTATTTATTTAGGTTTTTAGGCAACAGATATTGTTGTCATTTTGTCACTCAAATATGACATGAATACACATTAGAAATGGCAAAATGTATAGAACAGCAACAAAATGTGCTTTTAAAAAAACTGCTAAATGTTCTTTGCACCCCATGACAAAGTCTGTAGAATTGTAGGAAATAAGCTTTTAAACCTGCAACATTCTCTCATGAACAGTGCTTGTGCACAAATGTTCCCCAATGCTGGAAGGGGGGCCCCCAAGTGAAAGTTTGGAAACCCCTGTTCTACACTATACACATTGCTTGTTTTGTCATAAACTGAAATTAGGCGAACTATTCCAATTTCAGCAACCAGGAAATGCTGGAGCGATTTCTGCATATTGCACGTTTAATGTTGTTGAAATATCATAGCTCTTTTGTCATGTCTATCGCATTAACAAATATGTATTTATCATTGTCGTTACACTTTTTTTCAATTTGTCTCAACAGATGTCCCAGACTGTTTCATTCCTGACCACGTCAGTAGTGGTTCACCTGATTAGAAGAAGAGCTGGCTGCATGCCTGTGTCACAAATCGTGGACAGATGTGTCATGTTTGGTGACATCGCTGACATTGCAACCGGCGTCAGAAATACATCCAGGGGCCAACCTCTACAGAGGAAGCATCTCCCATGTCACATTTTCCAAGTTGCAGAAATGTCTACACATACAGCAAAGCAAAATAGAACCATCAGAAAAAACTATTCAGTGTCAGATGCAAGCAGGGGTGTAATCATTATGCCGATTCTGTTTTTAAAAAATGTAGTCTGTTGCAAAACCGTTTACTCCAAACAGAAAACACAAACAAGAGTTTCTATTGGACAAATTCAGGTAGGTCCCTCACCTTTTTAGTTTCTCCATTTGCTTCTGTTTGGTTCTTAAATGGTAAACGGTTTCTGTAATGAATACACTCTGGCCTAGTGAGGGTAAAAAAAAAAACTAAAAAAACATACTGAGGCGAGACTGAGCTTTGGCTTCTTCCTGTCCAACATGCAGGATGCAGTACAGGAGGGAGATGTTGAGGTTATACATTGTAGCTCTGTTGTTCTACAATGCCTATGGTCATAGCCAATATCCCCACTAGCTGGCTACTAGAAAAACAATATAACAGTTGGCCCTAAAGCTTTTTGTAGGGAGCTAAGAAAAGCAACTACTGCATGTATCAGTGATGGACACTAGCTAGAATGTGGTCCAATGCTTTTACAGCAATATAGCTAGCTACTAATACAAAAGCCCAACTTCTTGCACAACACATAAGGTTGTCACTTGGTCAAATCATAAATAATACTATATACACACACCAAATAAATTGACCAACAATAAATATATAACAAGGTATACATAATGTATTTATACTGTATGTTCCTTATCATTTACTTAGTATTATCAAACCTCATGCAGGTACTGCACTACATTGTCGATCTGCATGGAATGCAAAATTACTATTTAGCTTGTATTCTCCAAACAAAAACAGCAGTATACCTGTAACAGATTGTGTATTCTTTAATATACAGTGCATATTCAGACCCCTTGCCCTTTTCACATTTTGTTACATTACAGCCTTATTCTATATTGATTAAATAAATAAAATCCTCAATCTACACACAATACCCCATAATGACAAAGCAAAAAACTTTTTTTTCTTTCGTTTTTTTTTGCAAATGTATTAAAATACATAACTATTCAGACCCTTTGCTATGGGACTTGAATTTAGATGCAGGTGTATCCTGTTTCCATTGATCATCTTTAAGATGTTTCTACAACTTGATTGGAGTCCACTTGTGGTAAATTCAATTGATTGAACATGATTTAGAAAAAGGCACACCTGCCTATTTCCCACAGTTGACAGTGCATGTCAGAACAAAAACCAAGGTATAGCCATAAGACAAGAATGTATCATCGGGGCACAGATCTGGGGAAGGGTACCAAAACATTTCTGCAGCATTGAAGGTCCCCAAGAACACAGTGGCCTCCATCATTCTTAAATGGAAGAAGATTGGAACCACCAAGACACTTCCTAGAGCTGGCCGCCTGGCCAAACTGAGCAATCGGGGGAAAGGGCCTTGGGCAGGGAGGTGACCAATAACCAGATGGTCACTCAGGCAGAGCTTTAGATTTCTTCTGTGGCGATGGGAGAACCTTCCAGAAGGACAACCATCTCTGCAACAATCCAGCAATCAGGCCTTTATGGTAGAGTGGCCAGACGGCAGCCACTCTTCAGTAAAAGGCACATGACAGCCCGCTTGGAGTTTGCCAAAAGGCAGCTCAGACCATGAGAAACAAGATTCTCTGGTCTGATGAAACCTAGATTCAGATTTTTTATAAAATTTGTTAAAACATTTCTGAAAACATAATTCCACTGACATTATGGGATATTGTGTGTAGGTCAGTGACAAAAGAAAAAGAAAAGAAAAAAATGGGGAAAAAGTCACGGGATGTGAATACTTTCTGAAGGCTCTGTACGTCAAGTTAACATTTGATTATTTGTGTATGGAGGTTGTTATTATAGGCTATTGGTTCCTTACTCAGCCCGCAAAGGAAAGATAAAAATCATCCGCTATTGAAATACTGCATGCATCATCAGCTTTTCTGAAAGATCTTGGCCCGGGACAGTATTTTTATTTTATTTGGGCCAGCAACTTTCGTTTGGCACTGGCAAATTTACCTACATTTCAAGGTCTGCAAAGCATGTCAACCTGGGCCCTGCATGACCCAAATGCATTTATAAACTTGTCCGGGCCAGCGAGAGAAAAAAAAGTTAATGTTGGACACCGCAGGGGTGTGCTCTCTTTTCTCAACGGCTTGAATCAACAGACCAGCCTTCTCCATTGAATCGCAGCATTGAAAGAAAAAAAAAACTGATTTCCTCCTCAAGAATGGGAAGACACTTGGGCTGGGCCCCACATGACAGGGCAGGAAGGGGGAGCACTAAGTCACTTCCCAGGTCACAACCTCCGCTCTATGTAGCCCATAGCGACAGGGTCAGTGCTTATAAAGGTGAAAATCTACAAAATAGCTTCCAATACTCTACTCAGCAAACTGGATGCAGTTTATCACAGTGCCATTCGTTTTGTTACTAAAGCACCTTATACGACCCACCACTGCGACCTGTATGCCCTAGTCGGCTGGCCCTCGCTACATGTTCGTCGTCAGACCCACTGGCTCCAGGTCATCTACAAGGCTATGCTAGGTAAAGTGCCGCCTTATCTCAGTTCACTGGTCACGATGGCTACACCCACCCGCAYCACGCGCTCCAGCAGGTGTATCTCACTGATCATCCCTAAAGCCAAAACCTCATTTGGACGCCTTTCCTTCCAGTTCTCTGCTGCCTGCGACTGGAACGAATTGCAAAAATCTCTGAAGTTGGAGACTTTTATCTCCCTCAACAACTTTAAAAATCTGCTATCCGAGCAGCTAACCGATCGCTGCAGCTGTACATAGTCCATCTGTAAACTACCCACCCAATTTACCTACCTCACCCTCCACACCTGTCTCTTATACACATCTAGATGTGTATAAGAGACAGAATGAGAACTTGTTCTCAACTAGCCTACCTGGTTAAATAAAGGTGAAATAAAAAAAATAAAAAAATAAAAAATGAGGAGCTCAATAGGATCCACATAACGCTCCCTGTTGCCGCTCCCATCCTCCTCGTTACCATCCAGCAGCACCAACTAAACAAGGGGCTCCAAAGGATGCGCAGTGGGCTAACTGGAGTCTAAACACAGGAGGACTGAAACCGACCTCATAACTCACACAGCATGGGCAGAGCCTCTGAGCCAGGAGAGGCATAAAGCACGCCGCTGGCTGCATGTAGTGTGTGCTGCTGCTGCTATTTTCTGATAAGAAGATAAAAATGTTAACAAGCATTGGGAAATACATTTGTGTAATCCTTAACTATGTGTCAAAGGGCAGGAAGTGAGGTATCGCGTGGACTTTTACAATACGTCTGAACATCCTGCAGTAAGGTTAGCCTAGGTGACTTCCTTGCTGGCAAAATCATTCCAGTTCACTTTCAACTAGACATTGCATTCAACTTGAGGCACACCTTCATAACAAAAGGTACAAAGCCATGACAACACAAAAGACAACCCAATGTTTTACATGTCTCCATGTACATGTCTATTTAACAGTCTTGGGGGAAAGGTGTGCCGATGCCAAACAATCCAAAGCTAATGGGATTCCCAAACATATAAAGGGTCAACCAAATGACTGTATATGAATGGACTAAAAAAACATTGATCACGTGACACAATTAATTCCTCCCCTTCAGGAGGATGAAAAGATTTGGCATGGGACCAAAGATCCTCAAAAGATTATATAGCTGCACCATCAAGAGCATCGTGACAGGTTGCATCACCTAGACTTGGTGCTCCGGTACGGCTTGCCTTGCGATAGGAGAGAGAACAGTCTATGACTAGAGTGGCTGGAGTCTTTGACATTTTGTAGGTGCTTCCTTTGACACTGCCTGGTATAGAGGTCCTGGATTGCAGGAAGCTTGGCCCCAATGATGTACTTGGCTGTACGCACTACCCTCTGTAGTGCCTTGCGGTCGGATGCCGAGCAGTTGCCATACCAACAGTGATGCAAGCAGTCAGGATGCTCTCAGTGGTGCAGCTGTAGAACTTTGATGATCTGAGGATCTATGGCAAATCTTTTCAGTCTCCTGAGGGGGAATAGGCGTTGTTGTGGCAACTTCACAACTGTCTTGGTGTGTTTGGCCTATGACAGTTTGTTAGTGGTGTGGACGCCAAGGAACTTGAAGCTCTCAACCTGCTCCACTGCAGCCCCGTCAACGTGAATGGGGGCGTGCTTGGCCCCCCTTTTCCTGTAGTCCGCGGTCAGCTATTTTGTCTTGCTCCCGTTAAGGGAGAGGTTGATGTCCCGACACCACACTGCCAGGTCTTTGACCTCCTTGCTGTAGGCTGTTCACCCAGACGTGGGTGAACAGGGAGCACAGGAAGGGACTAAGCACGCAACCCTGAGGGGCCACCATGTTGAGGATCAGCGTGGCAGGTGCATGTTGCCTACCCTTACCACCTGGAGGCGGCCCTTCAGGAAGTCCAGGATCCAGTTGCAGAGGGAGGTGTTCAGTCCCAGGGTCTTTAGCTTAGTGAGGGCACTATGGTGTTGAAAGCTGAGCTGTAGTCAACTAACAGCCTTCTCACATACAGTGGGGCAAAAAAGTATTTAGTCAGCCACCAATTGTGCAAGTTCTCCCACTTAAAAAGATGAGAGAGGCCTGTAATTTTCATCATAGGTACACTTCAACTATGACAGAAAAAATGAGAAAGAAAATTCCAGAAAATCACATTGTAGGATTTTTAATGAATTTATTTGCAAATTATGGTGGAAAATAAGTATTTGGTCAACTACAAACAAGCAAGATTTCTGGCTCTCACAGACCTGTAACTTCTTCTTTAAGAGGCTCCTCTGTCCTCCATTCGTTACCTGTATTAATGGCACCTGTTTGAACTTGTTATCATTATAAAAGACCTGTCCACAACCTCAAACAGTCACACTCCAAACTCCACTATGGCCAGACCAAAGAGCTGTCAAAGGACACAGAAACTAAATTGTAGACCTGCACCAGGCTGGGAAGACTGAATCTGCAATAGGTAAGCAGCTTGTTTGAAGAAATCAACTGTGGGAGCAATTATTAGGAAATGGAAGACATACAAGACCACTGATAATCTCCCTCGATCTGGGGCTCCACGCAAGATCTCACCCCGTGGGGTCAAAATGATCACAAGAACGGTGAGCAAAAATCCCAGAACCACACGGGGGGACCTAGTGAATGACCTGCAGAGAGCTGGGACCAAAGTAACAAAGCCTACCATCAGTAACACACTACGCCGCCAGGGACTCAAATCCTGCAGTGGCAGACGTGTCCCCCTGCTTAAGCCAGTACATGTCCAGGCCCGTCTGAAGTTTGCTAGAGAGCATTTGGATGATCCAGAAGAAGATTGGGAGAATGTCATATGGTCAGATGAAACCAAAATATAACTTTTTGGTAAAAACTCAATTTGTCGTGTTTGGAGGACAAAGAATGCTAGTTGCATCCAAAGAACACCATACCTACTGTGAAGCATGGGGGTGGAAACATCATGCTTTGGGGCGTTTTTCTGCAAAGGGACCAGGACGACTGATCCGTGTAAAGGAAAGAATGAATGGGCCATGTATCGTGAGATTTTGAGTGAAAACCTCCTTCCATCAGCAAGGGCATTGAAGATGAAACGTGGCTGGGTCTTTCAGCATGACAATGATCCCAAACACACCGACCGGGCAACGAAGGAGTGGCTTCGTAAGAAGCATTTCAAGGTCCTGGAGTGGCCTAGCCAGTCCCCAGATCTCAACCCAATAGAAAATCTTTGGAGGGAGTTGAAAGTCCGTGTTGCCCAGCAACAGCCCCAAAACATCACTGCTCTACAGGAGATCTGCATGAGGAATGGGCCAAATACCAGCAACAGTGTGTGAAAACCTTGTGAAGACTTACAGAAAACGTTTGACCTCTGTCATTGCCAACAAAGGGTATATAAACAAGTATTTGAGATAAACTTTTGTTATTGACCAAATACTTATTTTCCACCATAATTTGCAAATAAATTCATAAAAAATCCTACAATGGGATTTTCTGGATTTTTTTTTCTCATTTTGTCTGTCATAGTTGAAATGTACCTATGATGAAAATTACAGGCCTCTCTCATCTTTTTAAGTGGGAGAACTTGCACAATTGGTGGCTGACTAAATACTTTTTTGCCCCACTGTAGGTGCTCCTTTTGTCCAGGTGGGAAAAGGCACTGTGGAGTGCAATGGAGATTGTGTCATCTGTGGATCTGTTGGGGCGATATGCAAATTGTAGTATTGTTAAGAGAATTTTGTTCTCAGTGGTTCATAATACCCAATTGAATTAATTACTCAGCCCGAAACCCAGAATTTGTAAGAAACTGGTTAAAATGAATCAAGCGTAGGCCCAGCTACAATTGTCAGGAATGTTTATTTAGAGAGCTCTGCTTATCATTTCCGGTACATTGGTCTATATACCTCACATTTCGTCATAAACGTCCCTCCTCCTCTCAGATACAATGGCAACATAGTTCACAAGTCTTACATTGTATAACAGGTGGCGGACAATCTACTACAAGCCCAAGGTCTCTCCCCTCCCCGTTATCAGTTTCACAGTGGTCACAAGTTGTCTGCCACAGTTCCTTGCCTACCAACAGTCCCTCTTTCTTATGGACAAACATGATTCCTCAGACAGGATATAATTCTGTTAGTTATAATTCTACGTTAAATGTATACATCATTTAGTCATTATTCATAAAAATTCCCATAACAAGTGTGTCTAGGGTTTCTGGGATGATGGTGTTGATGTGAGCCATGACCAGCCTTTTAAAGCACTTCATGGCTACAGACGTGAGTGCTACAAGCAGTAGTCATTTAGGCAGGTTACCTTCGCTTCCTTGGGCACAGGGACTATGGTGGTCTGCTTGAAACATGTAGGTATTACAGACTCGGTCAGGCAGAGTTTGAAAATGTCAGTGAAGACACTTGCCAGTTGGTAAGCACATGCTCAGAGTACGCGTCCTGGCAATCCGTCTGGCCCTGCGGTCTTGTGAATGTTGACCTGTTTAAAGGTCTTATGCACATCATCCACGGAGAACATGATCACACAGTCATCTGGTACATCTGCTGCTCTCATGCATGGTTCAGTGTTGCTTGCCTCGAAGCGAGCATAGAAGGCATTTAGCTTGTCTGGTAGGCTAGCATCACTGGGCACTTCCTGCTTGAGTGTTTGCTTGTAAGCAGGAATCAGGAGGGTAGAATTATGGTCAGATTTTCCAAATGAATGGCGAGGGAGAGCTTTGTATGCATCTCTATGCGCACGCGATATGCTGATGGAAATTAGGTAAAACAGATTTCAGTTTTTCTGCATTCAAGTCCCCAGCTACTTGGAGTGCTGCTTCTGGGTGAGAATTCTCATTTACTTATGGCCTTACATAGCTCGTTGAGTGCGGTCTAAGAGCCTGATTCGGTTTGTGGTGGTAAATAGACAGCTACGAAAAATATAGATGAAAACTCTACCTCAGGCGAGAAAAACCTCAAGACTTCCTTAAATATTAGAGATCGCGCACTCCTGTTGTTGAAAAATAGACAGACCACCACCCCTCGTCTTACCAGAGGTTGCTGTTCTGTCTTGCCGATGCACGAGAAACCCAGCCAACTGTATATTATCCATGTCCTCGATCAGCCACGACTTGGTGAAACATAAGATATTAAATGTACCGTTGGAAGGATAGTCTCGAACGGAGCTCATCCAGTTTATTCTCCAGTGATTAGACATTCACCAGTAGGACGGATGGTAAAGGTGGATTATCCACTCGCTGTTGAATTCTCACCCCTGTATCGGCATCTCCCCTTCATGCGAATGACAGGATTTGGGCCTCATCTGGGAGGAGCCGTACATTTTTGCCCTCCGATTCGTTAAAGAAAAAAAATCTTCATCCAGTCCGAGGTGAGTAATTGCTGTTCTGATGTCCAAAAACTCTTTTCAGTCATAAGAGACATATCAGAAACATTATGTACAGAAAAAGTTACGAACACAATAACACATACACAGAACAGCACGATTGGTTAGGAGCCTGGAAACCGGAACCCATACCCACCAGTGCCATAATGTCCTTATAACCTTTTCTGTGTGTGATTGTTTTTAAATTGGTTCAAGGACATAGTGCATTCGTAAGGTATTCAGACCCCTTCACTTTTTCCACTGTCAGGTTACAGCCTTATTCTTATTTTTTCCTTTCACCAATCTACACACAATACCCCATTATGACAAAGTGAAAACAGTTTAGAAATGTTAGCTCATTTATTAAAAATAATAAACCTGAAATACCGTATTTACAGAAGTATTCAAACCCTTTACTGAGACTTCAAATTGAGCTCAGGGCCATCCTGATTCCATTGATCATCCTTGAGATGTTTCTACAAATTTTTGGGAGTCTACTTGTGGTAAATTCAACAGATTTGGACAGGATTTAGAAAAGGCACACACCTGTCGATATAAAAGTTCCACAGTTGACAGTGCATGTCAGAGCAAAAACCAAGCCATGAGGTCGAGGGAAATGTCAGTAGAGCTCCGAAACAGGATTGTGTTGAGGCACAGATCTGGGGAAAGATACCAAAAAATGTCTGAAGGTCCCCAAGAACACAGTGGCCTCCATCATTCTTAAATGGAAGACGTTTGGAACCACCAAGACTCTTCCTAGAGCTGGATGCCCAGCCAAACTCAGCAATTGGGGGAGAAGGGCCTTGGTCAGGGAGGTGACCAAGAACCCGATGGTCACTGAGAGAGCTGCAGAGTTCCTTTGTGGAGATGGGAGGACCTTCCAGAAGGACAACCATCTCTGCAGCTCTCCACCAAGCAGGCTTTCAAAGATAGAGTGGCCAGACGGAAGCCACTCCTCAGTAAAAGGCACAACAGCCCTCTTGGAGTTTGCCAAAAGGCACCTAAAGGACTCTCAGACCATGAGAAACAAGATTATTTGGTCTGATGAAACCAAGATTGAACTCTTTGGCCTGAATGTCAAGCGTGACGTCTGGAGGAAACCAGGCACCGCTCATCACCTGGCCAATACCATCCCTACGGTGAAGCATGGTGGTGGCAGTATCATGTTGTGGGGATTTTTTTCAGCGGCAGGGATTGGGAGACTAGTCAGGATCAAGGGAAAGATGAACAGAGCAAAGTACAGAGAGATCCTGCTCCAGAGTGCTCAGCACCTCAGACTGGAGCGAATGTTCCCTTTCCAACAGGACAGCGACCCTAAGCACAAAGCCAAGACAACACAGGAGTGGCTTGAGTACACGTCTCTGAATGTCCTTGATTGGCCCAGCCAGTGCCCGGACTGGAACCCGTTCGAACATCTCTGGAGAGACCTGAAAAAAGCTGTGCATAGAAGCTCCCCATCCAACCTGACAGAGCTTGAGAGGATCTGCAGAGAAGAATGAGAGAAACTCCCCAAATACAGGTGTGCCAAGCTTGTAGCGTCATACCCAAGAAGACTCGATGCTGTAGTCGCTGCCAAAGATGCTTCAACAAAGTACTGAGTAAAGGGTCTGAATACTTATGTAAATGTAATATTTCAGTTTTAGGCTATTGTGTGTAGATGGATGAGGTGAAAAAACTATTTAATCCATTTTAGAATAAGGCTGTAACGTAACAAAATGTGGAAAAAGGGGTCTGAATACTTTCTGAATGCACTGTTCATCTGGTGTATTAGAAGCAATTATTGGTACCATGATTGTCTTCTAAACTTTTTTTTTTACATTAAAAATCCTGTTTTCCCATTACCTATAATGGGGGATCCTGTTTTCTGCAAACAATGCCAGCAGTACAGTGATCAGCCTTTAAATTCTGTGGCTTCAATGAGGGGGCAGTTGTTCTCCTTTGGGCCAAACCATAGACATGAAAACCAGTAGATACTGATAGCGCTGCCTTACTTAGTCACCAGCAGCTCCAGGCCTGATAACTTCCATCACAATGAGTGAACAGCCTGAGGGGTGGGCACTTCACGGAACCAGCTCATATTCCCGGCATGCAAGAGGTGTGCACGTTGCATTCTTGTCACACGCGTCAGCTAAGTTAGGGATTTAAAGAGTCAGTTCCGGTCCAGCTTCATTCTTTCATGTTAGTGCTCTGAGGTGGACTGCCAGTAGAGTCAATGTTCAGAATCGGCGCACAATCTGTGGGTGTGTGCGTCAAGTTGTCAAAATTACCACTTGTAAAGGTATTTTAAACGAGTGTTTTGAAGCAATGCCACCAAAATATTTTTTTTTTTTTTTTGTGTCCGAAAATAGGCTTTTGGAGATGACAAAAGAACGTGTGAGAGGGGGCGGGTGCATAGCCTTGCAATTAAACCAAGAAACAGATGTTCCACTTCCAGAGCATTGTTTAGAGGAGGACCAGACCGAGAGGAAATGTGGGACTGACTGCAATAAGGTATTGTGTTGTACTGAGTGACTCAGCTTTTCCATAGTACCAT
>NC_036860.1:24930878-25087791 GCF_002910315.2 Salvelinus sp. IW2-2015 | reverse complement strand
CGCAACATTGGTCTTAAGACAGTACCATTCTGTCAATGACAGTACATAAAATTGAACCCTAAACAAGATCACTTCAAATAAAAAAGTGCCAATATATGAATTGAAGGGAAAATAAAGGCATCATGGCTCATCAGCTCAGGAAACTGTGGTTGTTTAGACTTGCTGCATGAGCAGTGTTCTACTCCAAATTGTCCAGATCTCAAATATATATATTTTTTTTATATTTAAACTTTATTTAACTAGGCAAGTCAGTTAAGAACAAATTCTTATTTACAACGGCGGCCTACCCCGGCCGAACCCTAAACCCCGGACGACGCTGGGCCAATTGTGCGCCGCCCTATGGGACTCCCAGTAACGGGCAGTTGTGATACAGCCTGGAATCGAACCAGGGTCTGTAGTGACACCTCTTGCACTGAGTTGCAGTGCCTTAGACCGCTGCGCCACTCGGGAGCCCTATCACTAGCTTTTTTAATATAGCCTAACTTCTTAAAGGGAACACAATGCAAAAGAATGGACAAAGCCCAATGTAGACTTCTATGTCCAAAGATACTCAAATAAACTTCACATTTTCCAGGTCCTTCTCTAGTGTACCTGCGCAAGGCTATTGAGTGGAATGTTATTGTGCTAAATTAAGTCTCATTGGGTTGTACGCAGGATGTTTGTGACCTATATATTTGAGCTGCCTTGAAAGAATAGGAGAGGAGTCGCGCCTCGATCAGACCGACATCGTCATTGCATCAATGCCGCGTACCAAACTCTGCAGTCAAACTTTTTTCATTACGTAATCCACAGTTTTTACTGGATATGTATGCAACAGAAGTTCAACATTCACCTTCTGCTACCATTTCTGTCAAGTCTGCACATATATCCAACGTATGCGTCAAATTGTATCTAACCTACGCACCAAAAAGAACACAGAACGCACTGCAACTGCAACGCTGCAAGACAAACGCAGCATTCCATTGGAAATCAGTGTACTTCTGGTGTACCAAAAACGCAATGACGCTGTCGGTGGGAGAGAGGCGTTACAAGGCCCACTTTCCTTTTCTATAACTCACACAGAGGGGAGTCAAACTGACAGACAGGGATTCCAGACCAGTTTCGCAAAGTAATAAATACACTTTAATAAGACTACCAGGGCGACAGTTTTAAAAGCAAGAGCTTGTAGTCTACTTCTCTGGTAGCCCCTATAGAGGGATAAGAACAATAATAGAGACAAACATCAAAATGACAGTCTTTAAAAAACTTTAATGCTGTGAAAACTTCTGTTTGGACACATGCTCTGCGTGTATACCGAACAAAAATATAAAACGCAACATTTAAAGTGTTTCACAAAAAGCTTATTTCTCTCAAATATGGTGAACAAATCAGTTTACATCTCTGTTAGTGAGCATTTCTCCTTTGCCAAGATAATCCATCCACCTGACAGGTGTGGCATATCAAGAAGCTCATTAAACAGCATGATCATTACACAGGTGCACCTTGAGCTGAGGACAATAAAAGGCCACTAAAATGTACAGTAGTGTCACACAACACAATGCCTCATGTTGAGAAGGAGCGTGCAATTGGCTTGCTGACTGCAGGAATGTCCACCAGAGCGATTGCCAGAGAATACAATTTTAATTTCTCTACCATAAGCCGCCTCCAACGTCGTTTTAAATAATTTGGCAGTACGTCCAACCGGCCTCACAACCACGTGTAACCACGCCAGCCCAGGACCTCCGCATCCGGCTTATTCACCTGCGGGATCGTCTGAGAACAGACACCCGGACAGCTGATGAAACTGAGGAGTATTTCTATCTGTAATAAAAGCCTTTTTGTTGGGAAAAACTCATTCTGATTGGCTGGAGCTGGCTCCCAGTGGGTGGGCCTGGCTCCCAAGTGTGTGGGCATATGTCCTCCCAGGTCCACTCATAGCTGCGCCCCTGCCCAGTGATGTGAAATCCATAGGTTAAGGCCTAATGAATTTATTTTAAATTGACTGATTTCCTATATGAACTGTAAACTCTGTGAATTTGTTGAAATTGTTGCATGTTGCGTTTACATTTTTGTTCCGTATAAAATAACAAAACCTTGCAAAGCGGCTACAATTTACTTTCAGGGTGTGTTGTTTTCAGGAATTCAACAGGAATTCCCATTGCTTCACCAGGGTGAAACGTTGACCTTTGTGACTAATGTAGCCTGCCTACTTCAGAGTGGCCCTGCAGCGTCTGCTTTCACTATCAGTACTGGCTCTGAGGGAATATGCCTCTTCACGCCCTGAGTACTGCATGGAATGCTGCTTTACATGCAGGCAGCCTTCACACAACACAGCCATTACAGGCTGGAAATATGTGCTTGTCTTGTACCAATACAAATTTTGAAAATAAATTATATCCGCTTCTTGTTTTGTTTCCTTACTACAATTCTTCCGAGTAGCGCGGTACTGATATCGTTAACAACCCTACAGTAAATCATACAGTAGTGGGCACCTCTACCGACACAGCCTCTTAGTGGATAGAGCAGGATGATTAACAGGAAACTCAGGACACGGACATCATTGTGCATCGCAAATGGCACCCTGTTCCCTAGCGCACTACTTTTGATCAGTAGTTTATTATGTAATATGTAGGGAAAAGGGCACCATTCTGGATGCAGCCCATACCTGCAGCATAAAAGTCACTCATAACGCCCTACATCTGAGAACAACGCGTGCAATGCCTATGTCTGCCTACGAGATAAGCACCAAGACCACATTTTCATTCATATCACTCACCTGACAAACTGACCTTCCTCAATAGTAGTTTTACACAGCTGTTTTGTTTATGTTTGAGGACCAACACATGTTGCTTAGAGTGTGTTGTCACTTTGTATTATGCACTCGCCCTCTCTCAAAAAGGTGCAAAGAGGGGTTTCTGTTCATTGAGTGAAAACAAAACCGTGGATCAGTCTAAGAAATTGGCTTTTGAACTAGGTTGTAGGTAGGATTTAGCCAATTGTGCCTTGAAAAGTGCTTGCAATTCAAAATGTTCTGCAGCTGAACAGAGTAGGCTATTTGGGGGAAATCGTATGGCAATTCCACAGTAACAGAGTGATGCTGAGACTCCGATTTGTACACTTTTAAAAAGTATGTGAAACAAAAACCAAAGACTGCGGAGTTAAACAAACCCTGCACAAGGACTACATTTTACAAAAACATTTACTTGTAGAACAGTGCAAATGAAAAGTTTGGTAACAGAATGATGGCACAAACAGTCATTCTGTTATAAAACTGCGCATCTGAAAATGTTTTTCAAGTATATCTGTTTTAGGTACATTTTCACTCAGTTACTGTGGAATTGCCTTATGGCAAAAGCAATGCCAATTAAACTGGGCTGAGGTTTGGATTGTCAGAGAAGAGCAGTTAATTTAAGCTGAGGTTTAGATAAATAACTTCTGCATCTCTGTGGGATGACAGGGGAAGGAACGAATCATGGATTATAATAGTATTCTTAAAGTAGAATCAAACAAGCACATTCAGAAGTCAGAGAATTTGGAAAAGTTCTATCAAATGGTACATCATATAAAGGCTACTGTTTATAAAGGATGATTGTGTGTGAATGGGGGGGGGGGGGTGTAGTTGCCTTTTTGAAACAGCTGAATATCCTCAGATGATAGATCCCTTGTAATGATGACAGTCCCACAAAACCCTTAACAGTAATGATAGCCAGAGAGAGATACTATTGAACATATGACCGGAGGCCCCCATAATAGAACAGGACAACAATTGCATTATCATTTAATCTTGAAACTGCAACTTTTCAGAAAACTTAAAAGGGAAACCGTACTGAATGATATTTATGACGTCATCTAAATAAAATTGACAACTCACTTTCCATTGCAGTAGTTAGCAAACTTTCTCTCAGGTTGGATAGCTAGCTAGAGTAACTTCAGTGTGTGTGTGTATATATATATATATATATATATATATATATATATAAACACACAAAGGTGGTTCATTCTCACTTTCCTGGAAATAAAACCAACTGAGTGACTGGCTGGGTGAATGGATAACACATTGCTCCTCGTCAACTAGTGCGTTAGAATGCTAGCTAGCAAGATAATTATTCCAGCTAGCTAGCTAACTTTTTTGACATGAGAAATTCAAACCAAGAACACATAGCTAACGTTAGCTTGCTTACCTCTGTTGTCCTTTGTGATGGAGGTTTCTTTAAAGCTTGTTTGAAAGAAGTTTCCATCGATCCAGTCATTGTCACAACTTCACACCAGAAACAAATCCCCAAGAAATCAATGCATTGATCCCATCTCACTTTAGGCCGATGCCGCTATACACCCATCCCGTTGCTATCCCGTTTCTTCGCCCGAGCATGGAGGGAAAAGTCCTTGTTAAAATGAGAACAAAACTAACCTCAATAACGCAACTGGTTCACATCAAATTGACCGAAAGTACATAATACAAAAATGGATATGTGAAAATCCTAGTGAAGAACGATATACATGTTTAGCATCCAGTTAGAAAGTTGCCTCCCTCTGATCAATTCTTCATTTGGGAAGAATTGACTGCTGACACTACTATTCTGCTAGCAGCACTAACGATGATGTCACTTTCCTATGGTAATGTACCTTCGAAATAAAAGCCCGCATTTCAAAACATTGCAAAGAGTATAACTCATTCAAAAGATACTACATGTTAATCGATTTGTATTATGCTTACAATGAAATGCAAGAAGGAATTTATTTTGAAATATGTTTTTAAAACATTATTTTAAGACCACTGTTGACAAATACAATGTTCAGACTGGTATGTTGACAATATAGGGCTTATAGTGAAAAAACGATTATTTGTGCCAATATAAAAGTGGGGTTTGGAGTACTCAGTAGGGTCTGTAGAATCTATCAGTTGAGGCTCCTCAGAGTAGGAAGGAGAGGACCATCCTCCAAAGTGAATTTCATTTTTTTTTAAACAGACCATTTAAAAAGTTAAGCTTTTTAGATAAAACTATACTAAATATAATCACGTCACCTAATAATTGATTAAAACACACAATTTTGCAATGAAGGTCTACAGTAGCCTTAACAGCACTCTGTAGGGTAGCCACATGGTGTAGCCAGAGGACAGCAAGCTTCCATCCTCCTCTGGGTACATTGACTTCCAAACAAAACTCAAGTATTTTTGTTCACCCAACTTAGAATACCTCACAATCAAATGCCGACCGTATTACCTCTCGAGAGAATTCTCTTCGGTTATAGTCACAGCCGTGTATATTCCCCCTCAAACCGATACCACGACTGCCCTCAAAGAACTTCACCGGGCTTTATGCAAACTAGAAACCACATATCCTGAGGACACATTTATTGTAGCTGGGGATTTGAACCTCTATTAGATCGGTGTCCACCCGCTGGACGGTTGAGCTAATGTGCGCTAATGTGATTAGCATGACGTTGTAAGTAACAAGAACATTTCCCAGGACATAGCCATATCTGATATGGGCAGAAAGCTTATATTCTTGTTAATCTAATGGCACTGTCCAATTTACAGTAGCTATAACCATGCTATTGTTTGAGGAGAGTGCACAGTTATGTACTTGAAAATGTATCAATAAACCAATTAGGCACATTTGGGCAGACTTGATACAACATTTTGAACAGTAATTCAATGGTTCATTGGATCAGTCACAAAAAATGCACATACACTGCTGCCATCTAGTGGTCCAAATCTAAATTGTGCCTAAACTGGAGTAATACAGTGGCCTTTCTCTCGCATTTCAAAGATGATGAAAAAAAACAATATGCATATCCTTGCTTCAGGCCCTGAGCTACAAGCAGTTAGATATGGTATGTCATTTTAGGCAAAAATTGGAAAAAAAAGGGTACGATCCTTAAGAGGTTTTAACAAAGCATATGAGTTAAACGCTACGGAAGTTCTATCAACACATTGACAGTAATACTCACAATGGAAAAACATTGAACCACTGCTACTCAACTTTCTAAATGCCTACAAGGGCCTCCCTTTGGCAAATCTGATCACGACCAATAACATTTGATTTGAAAGTGAACTGTGTTTACATTCCGCTGATTCTGTTGAAAAACTTGTCATAAACGGAAGCAAACGGAACAAAACAGGGATGAAGTTAACTGAATATGTCCAATAGAAACTCTCGTTTGCAACTGTTGGACTAATGATTACAACCTATATCAGCTAGATGCAGGCAAGAGTGTGCAAGGCGGTGACTGTCTGGCCTAGGTTGTAGCAACCTCATGATGGGTATAGAGAAAATTTGATACTTACGTATATTTACAGTGTTCCACAATTGTTTACACATGTTTGCTGAATCTTTGGCCCATTTTCCCCAAAACTCTATCTCTAGCAAAAGCAAACATGTTTGTTTTTTTTTGCAGCAAAATGGCACACGCATCATATGAATAGATCTGTCTACGAACCAACACTGATGTGCTCAACACAAAACACTACTATGAATATCCCATCAGTAGGTTCATGCCATTTCAGTGTTGCACTGTAGCCGGTTGTAAAAGATTACAGTAATCTACTCAAATATACATAAACACACAAATGCAATTCAGTAACAAAAACATTTCCAAAATGCTGTGTTTTGTATCTAACACTTTCCATACCCAACAAGAGAAAACCTAGAAAAAAATTCAGTAAGATAAAGGGTTTTCTGTACAAAAATAAGTAGCTCATTCTTTCAAAACAGACAAAAACAAATGCAAAATGTAAGAAAAAAATGACATTAGGCTGCATCCTATTATGGTCTGGCCACAGCACCTCATTTACATCACAAGCGATGTTTCTCCCTGGCTAAACAGCTTGGAAAGAATCTTCTGGAGTGACGGCTCCAGCCGCCGAAAGTCCCCACATCAACTTCACCACATGCATCTGCCATTGCCTGGAGAAGAAGCATGCGTGCGAGGGGATGGCGGTCATACACCTTCCATCGCCATGCCGAAAAAAACTTCTTCAATTGGGTTTAGGAATGGGGAATATGGTGGGAGGTATAGAACAATAAATTGTTTGTGGTCAATGAACCAGTTGCGGACCAGAGCAGCCCGGTGGAAACTCATGTTGTCCCAGATGACAACATACCTGGGCTGCTCTGGTCCACCCCTCTGTTCGGCTAGAATGAGGATGCCATGTAGTGTGTTCAGGAATCTGATGAGAAAGGCGGTGTTGTAGGGACCATGGTTGGCATGGTGATGGAGGACACCTTGCTGGCTAACGGCTGCGCACATGGTGAGATTCCCTCCACGTTGTCCAGGGATATTCACAATGGCCAATAATGTTCCATCCCCTTCTTTTGGCTAGGCCAGCCTCTATGTAAATATAAGCGTGCTGATGCAGTGGCATCCAGCTCCAAGACTCTGAAACAGACAAGACAATATGTGACAGACCTAGAGCAGTCAATACGAGGCACAATACACGGGATTACAGTACTGTGCCTATACAGTGCTGATATGATAGTAAATTCACAGTATAGTACTTACTTGCACATATTCACAGCGCTGTTCTTTAACCCTCCGACTTTCGCTCAAATAGCACCCTGTAGACCCGTTTCATCCAGATTCGGTTGCGCTGTAATACACGGTCCAATGTAGACAAGCCCACCTGGTGAATGTTATTGAATATTGTGTTTGTCTGCAATTATGTGGTTCTGGATTTCTCATAGTCTAATGGTATCGTTTGCCACCACCATGTTCAGAAAACAAGTCTCCTGTTCTGGTGTGAACCGCCGGTGTCTTCCACCATGGCCTGGCCATCTCAGTTCTGCAGAAGATCAACAAATATGATTGGTTACAGTAAGCTAAAATAATCAATTTTCTTTCAATATGACATTACATTACAGTAACATTGGTCAACAATCACTGAGTAACATATGCCTAGTAATATGTCAGACTGCAGTATACATACATAAAGAGCATAGAGTAGATGGTAGGTAACTTACCGGTTCTCATTTCTGGATATACGAATGATAGATGCAACCATGTAGCGGTTCAGGTTGGGCTGAACTCTGCCCAGCCTCCCTCATACTCAATCCATGGTTGAGCACATGGTCAACCAACGTGGCCCTGATCTCATCCCAGCCAGCCAGCCAGCCAGCCAGCCAGCCAGCCAGCCAGCCAACCAACCAACCAACCAACCAACCAACCAACCAACCAACCAACCAACCAACCAACCAACCAACCAACCAACCAACCGTTCCTCTCTCTCCTTCACATCTAGCTCTTGCTTCACCATTGATTTCCTTTTATACTGCTAAAGCTCTGATTTCTAAGTGAACAATTCAGCAACTAGTGTTTACACCTGTGAGGAGTGGGTGTTGCCAATTGGTGTATATAGCTTGGCATTGTGATTGGCGTTGCTTTCCAAAGGGACTAAAGAGGTTTTAATGTTGAATGTTGTGCCTAATGTAGAGAACTGTGTGTAGTGTTTTGCAAAAAAATGTGATATAGAATTGAAAGCTGAGTGTAAAGCAGGAATTGTGCTTGCAATTTTGCAGACTTGGTTTAGGGATTTGGTACATGAGTTTCAGGTTTCGGTGATTGCGTTTCAAGTTCCAATTTTAGTGTGTAAACAATTGGGGAAAAACTGTAAAACCAAATACTTTTACTCAAGTAGTATTTCCGTGCGAGACTTTTACTTGAGTAATTTTCTATTAAGGTTTCTTTACTATTACTCAAGTATGACAATTGGGTACTTTTTCCACCACTGATAGTATACTGCTGCCAGGAGAACGGCAATCTTACGCCACCGTGTGATAATGCGAGCGTTTTTGCAAAGAGCGCTCCATAAACCACACCCCAGTGGGCGGATCTAGGCATGGTTGTACTGGGACACGTTTTAATACAATTGTAGGCCTCTCGTTTTAAAATGTTATGAGTCCGCAGTGGTTCTGTGTAGTTACGCTAATCATATTTGCCATATACACATGGTTAGCAGATGTTAATGCGAGTGTAGCGAAATGCTTGTTTGAGACAAGTGTATTGCAGTTATTTTTGTCTTAGACTTAATAAGTCAAATATGTTTGAGTAACAAATTGGGAAATAACGAGTTATTTGGATTTTAGTTACCACTAGTACTTGGATAAATTCGTGCTCGTTGACATTAAATTCACATTATTGTCATTGACCCGTGTCCGATCTCTGTACACTTTGGCTGCGTATTGACCAGGGGAGAACAACTGCCCACCCTCATCGAAGCCACGGAAGTTAAAGGCCGACCGAGGTACTGCATTGTTAGCAAAAAACAGGATCCCCTATTACAGTGAATGGAAATGGTCAATCTTCGTGTAAATCAAATAAAAATGGAAGACAATCATGGTACAAATAGTTTCTTCTAAAACAAGAGATGTATGTCCTATAAACAATTATTTTAAAATTGCACACAGAAGAAGTTAACTTATTTTAGATGCTAATGTCAGCCTGCAGTACCCTGGTCGTCCTTCAATTTGAGTTAAGGTGTCTACATAGTAGGTTCGGTTTGCTCCAAACAGAACTCAGCTAGGCGAAGTGAACGTCTTTGCCTCGCATACGCCCTTAAAACACCGCTTGAAAAAAAGAGGCAATAGTACTTTGTGTCCCTCTTGAGACGCCTTAGCCAGTATAGATTTAATCAAAATAGTCTGAGGTAATCTATGATAACTCAATAAATCTGTCATTAATTTAGACGTTTTTGCTGAGGTCTTAATCATGCAATTGTACATCTAACTATGATGTTTGGTGCAGTATTTCTCAAGTGGAAAAATGTGCATGAGAACAAGTCGTCTCGTTGAATGATAGACTTCATTGAAGAATCCCTACTGTTGACCAATCACCGAACGAAGGGGTGTAGACTTCGGCTACCGAATTTCGCCTTGCCTCAAGGGAAACAAGATGTGTGTACGAACAGGCCCCCCAAAACTAACAAAAACGGCACAAAATGTCATAATATATGCACAAATTGTTTTGGATGGGAAGCATGTAGACGCCTTTAGTCACTGAGAGAAGGCAGCACTGAGCTAGCATGCAAAGTCACTCCCTGGAGTAGCTCAAACTGCGCATTTTATCAGAGAGAAAGAGACGAAGCGAGAGGTTTTACTCCTCCCAAAATCTGTTCACGAAAATGAACCCTGTGAGGAACGTTTGTATGGCGGTCATTGAGAGAGTAGAATTTGGTCAACAAAAAATGTAATTGCTCATTTGCTACGTGAGGCTTATTTGATCTAACATCCGTTTCGTAATGGTTAGGTTGTTACGAATGCACTGACATAAGTGGACGCACGTGACATTTTGGCAACTTTGGAAAAAAAGCGACTTTGTATTGGAGCTGTAACTGTTGTCATATAGATATATTGAGAACTCATCATGGATATAACCAATTTTAGCATGGACATTGCCATTGAGGGCTTCCACCATTTTAAGTGTGGGCATTCCTATGAGTTGGGAGAAAACAGCCAATGAAGAACATGAAAATGGACTACTTTAAAATGGTGATGGCCTCAATGGCGCTGCCCATGCTGTAGCAGACGCGACAATGGCACGGGTACAAAGATGCATCCACTATTTCTCGCTATGGCCTGTTGTTCACGTGCGTATCTGCCCTCTCATTGGCTAGAATGGTCCCACCTGATCTCGCCTCTTCCCGCCTGCCTTCCATCTTTGAGGACATGTAGTTTTATTGTTAGAGCGGTCACATTGAATATCTTGTTAATATAGTTTCGTTTGATAACATCAATTTTTATATTCAAATGTTGGAACTGGGTTCTACAGTTTGAACCCGTGCTGTTTCTGGCTCCACTCCACGCCCAGCCATCTAGATGTGTGAAAGTTAGTGTTAGTTAAGGAACCATCATGTATGACATTCCTGGGAGTGTGTAAACTTACATTTTATATCACAATTTTTGTATGTTCTCTATAGTTATGTACTTGGAAATGTATCAATTGACCATTTCGGCACATTTGGGCAGACTTTATTGTCCAGTATTGTAATTCTTCACTGGATCAATCTGAAACTTTGCACACACACTGCTGCCAGCTAGTGGCCAAAATCTAAATTGCACCTAAACTGCAATATATCAGGGCCTTTCTCTTGCATTTTAAAGATGATGAACAAAAAACACTAGAAAACACTTTTTTTTTAAATGATCTTTTACCAGATCTAATGTGTTATATATATTCTCCAACATTAATTTCACATTTTCACAAACTTCAAAGTGTTTCCTTTCAAATGGTATCAAGAATATGCATATCCTTGCTTCAGGTCCTGAGCTACAAGCAGTTAGATTTGGGTATGTATTTTTAAGCGAAAATTGAAAAAAAGGGTCCGATCCTTAAGAGTTTTTTTAAACAGACAGCCCAATTCAGAATTTCTTCCCACTCCTTGTGGCATTTTGCCACTGATTATAGCACTGGTATGTATAGCATCCGTTTTACAGGCTCCTGACCAATTCTGCTTTTTTTACTGATCATAACCTTTTTTTTTTTTTTTTACATAATGTTTCCGCCACCGTTTTCTATGACCAAAAAGAGCTTCTGGACATCAGAGCAGCGATCACTAACCTCAATTTGGATGAATATTTCTACTTCAATTAATTGGCAGCACAGGACATACTGCTCACCCCAGACCAGGTCTAATCCCTGACACTCATAAGAGAAAGAGACCGCAATACAGAGGCCGACGTGCCGGTGTCCTGATGAAACTACGGCAGTGAGTAAATAATCCGCCTCTACCCTCTGTTCTATTGGCGAATGTACAATCACTGGAGAACAAACTGAACGAGCTCTGTTCGAGACAATCCTATCAACAGGGCCTGAAGAACTGTAATATCCTATGTTTCTCTGAACAAGGACATGGATAATATTGTACCTGGTTTTTCTGTGCTTTGGCAGGACAGAACGGCAGCATTGGGTAAACTCAAGGGGGGTGGAGTGTGTCTCTTTGTTAACAACAGCTGCTGCACAATCTCTAATATTAAGGAAGTCTCAAGGTTCTGCTCACCTTTTACTTCCTCATCAATCTTTTAAAAACATTTTTGGGGAAATTTTTACCCCTTTTTCAGTCTAGTCCCATTGCTGCAACTCCTGTACGGACTCGGATGATGCGAAGGTCGAGAGCCCTGCGTCCTGCGAAACACTACCCTACCAAGCCGCACTGCTTCTTGACACACTGCTCGCTTAACAATCCTGTCTCAGAGCTACACAGACAATTCCTTCAATCTCATCGCTTGGTTTTTACTCTGACATGCATGGTCAACTGTGGGACCTTATATAGACAGGTGTGTGCCTTTCCAAATCATGTCCAATCAATAGAATTTACCACCAATCCAGTTGTAGAAACATCTCAAGAATGATCAATGGAAACAAGCATTCCCAAAAGGCCCCAGAGTCTGCAACACCACTAAGCAAGGGGCACCACCAAGCAAGTGGCCCATGAAGACCAAGGAGCTCTCCAAACAGGTCAGGGACAAAGTTGTGGAGAAGTACAGATCAGGGTTGGGTTACTTTGAACATCCCGCTGAGCACCATTTAAATCCCTTATTAAAACATGGGAAGAATATGGCACCATAACAAACCTGCCAAGAGAGGGCCACCCACCAAAACTCACTGACCAGGCAAGGAGGGCATGAATCAGAGAGGCAACAAAGAGACCAAAGATAACCCTGAAGGAGCTGCAAAGATGCACAGTGGAGATTGGAGTATTTGTCCATAAGACCACTTTAAGCCGTACACTCCACAGAGCTGGGCTTTACTGAAGAGTGGCCAGAAAAAAAGCCATTGCTTAAAGAACGCATGTGGGAGAATCCCCAAACATATGGAAGAAGGTACTCTGGTCAGATGAGACTAAAATTGAGCTTTTTGGTCTCCAAGGAAAACGCTATGTCTGGCACAAACCCAACACCTCTCATCGCCCGAGAACACCATCCCCACAGTGAAGCATGGTGGTAGCAGCATCATGCTGTGGGGATGTTTTTCATCGACAATTTATAATTCATAAAGGTCATGTTAACTGAGAGTAAGGGTTAAGAGTTAAGGTTTGGGATAGGGTTAAAACCAGTGTCCACGACTTGGATTGAATGTACAACCTGATCCAGAGTCATAGGATTACGCCCTTTCACCACTCCGTCCACAACGCCTTAGCAAAACCCAAGCCTACTTGATGATAATAGCACTCACTGTTGCCCCTAGTGGACAATTTAAGGCATTTCCCGACATCCTCCAATTTCAATGTTAATCTTGAACGACCTGGCGGAGCTAGCGAGTTCTTCTGTAAGAAATGACATTATACTACACGTGTTAAGCTCCTGCATAAATTAAATATTAGTATACAGTATTAGCATCAGGTAGCCGAGTGTCGTTTTTTGTTACACATTGAAAAGGTAAAACCTTGATTGCATAACTTCGTTCATTTCCAAAATATTGTGAGAAAAACGTATTCCACTAATTGCATCCCTGACAACGGCCATTTCTATACCTGTGCAGATCAGGTATAAATAAATGAGTCAAGAATATAGTACAGTATTTCAAGTCAGTAATTTTTTTACGTGCAATTATTTGTAAAACTGCAGTGTAGAGATGCTGCATCAGTACATCTGAAAAACTTCCACCTTTCCTTGATCGAAAATAATAACCCAGCAGCATCCCTAGTAGTTTGTTTGATAATCCATTATGAAAATCCATTAGTCTATAGTGGCTAAGTCAGGCATGAGAGACCATGAGTAAAAACACCTTGAGTATATTAGTTGTTTAGTAGTGATTTGGCACGTTGAAAACCCTCAATATAAAAGTTAACTGATAATATAAAGGTGGTTTTGTATACCAGGCTATGACAAAACTCCCAAGGCACTTCCCCAGGTTAAAAGGCAACGCAGTAAGTTGCAGTAGCTTACTGTATAGTTATGTATGCATGTACAGTGCCTTCGGAAAGTATTCAGACCCCTTGACTTTTTCCACATTTTGTTACGTTACAGCCTTATTCTAAAATGGATTTAAAACAAATCCTCAGCAATCTACACACAATACCCCTTAATGACAAAGCGAAAACCGGTTTTTGGATAAAAAAAACAACATTAAAATAAAAAAACAGAAATACCTTATTTACATAAGTATTCAGCCCCTTTGCTATAAGACTCAAAATTGAGCTCAGGTGCATCCCGTTTCCATTGATCATCCTTAAGATGTTTCTACAACTTGATTGGCGTCCACCTGTGGTAAATTCTATTGATTGGACATGATTTGGAAAGGCACACACCTGTCTATATAAGGTCCCACAGTTGACAGTGCATGTCAGAGCAAAAGCCAGCCGATGAGGTTGAAGGAATTGGTGAGACAGGATGGTGTCGAGGCAGAAAAGATTCTGCAGCATTGAAGGTCCCCAAGAACACAGTGTTCTCCTTCATTCTTAAATGGAAGAAGTTTGGAACCACCAAGAGTATTCCTAGAGCTGGCCGCCCGGCCAAACTGAGCAATCGGGGGAGAAGGGCCTTGGTCAGGGAGGTGACCAAGAACCCAATGGTCACTCTGACAGAGCTTCAGAGTTCCTCTGTGGAGATGGGAGAACCTTCCAGAAGGACAACCATCTCTGCAGCACACTACCAATCAGGCCTTTATGGTAGAGTGGCCAGACGGAAGCCTCTCCTCAGTAAGACACATGACAGCCCGCTTGGAGTTTGCCAAAAGGCACCTAAAGGACTCTCAGACCATGAGAAATAAGATTCTCTGTTCTGATGAAACCAAGATTTAACTATTTGGCCTGAATGCTAAGCGTCACGTCTGGAGGAAACCTGGCACCATCCCTAAGGTGAAGCATGGTGGTGGCAGCATCGTGCTGTCAGGATGTTTTTCAGCAGCAGAGACTGGGAGACTAGTCAGGATCGAGGCAAAGATGAACGGAGCCAAGTACAGAGAGGTCTTTGATGAAAACCTGCTCCAAAGCGCTCAGGACCTCAGACTGGGGCAAAGCTTCACCTTCCAACAGGACAACAACCCTAAGCACAGCCAAGACAACACAGAAGTGGCTTTGGGACAAGTCTCTGAATATCCTTCAGTTGCCCAGCCAGAGCCCGGACTTGAACCCGATCGAACATCTCTGGAGACCTGAAAATAGCTGTGGAGCAACGCTCCCCATCAAACCTGACAGAGCTTGAGGATCTGCAGAGAAGAATGTAACTCCCCAAATACAGGTGTGCCAAGCTTGTAGCGTCATACCCAAGACTCAAGGCTGTAATCGCTGCCAAAGGGTCTGAATACTTAGGTAAATTGTTTTTTATGATTAATATATTAGCAAAAAATTGTTTTTGCGTTGTCATTATGGGGTAGTGTGTGTAGATTGATGGGGGGAAAAACAATTTCATCCATTTTAGAATAAGGCTGTAACGTAACAAAATGTGGAAAAAGTCAAGGGGTCTGAATACTTTCCTTAGTTTGCACTGAAATGAAACATGAATTTGAAATGAAAAATGTATACTGAAAGTATTTACTGAGACACTTGCATCTATAACATTGGCATCTTTATTGCACAACATTCCCATAAAATTGGGAAAGGATAATTTGAGAAACAATTCATATTGAAATAAAATTAATATGTACAGTTTACATTAATCATTACACACCATACTAAATTATTTATTCATATTCATGTATAAAGAGAAAAGTAGATATAAAGTCATACCTCCGAGAAATAATCAGGGGTTTCACAAAATGCAATAAGTACAACATATCCTGCAGTGGCCTAGCATCTTACATGATAAGCATGTAAAAAAAAATGTTTACAGCAAAATAAATTCTTCAGAAGCCCCTGATCCATTCACACTACATGTCCATTAAAGGTAGACTCAGCGATATGACGTAGATGCATTAAGTAAACAGCATAGCGGGTCAATTTCCACAACAACTAAGAGTGTTGAAGTGCGAAGCTCAACTTCTGAAGCTCAACTTCTCAGCTGTTTTTGTGCCATGGCTACCATGCTGTGAACAGCAAGAAGCGAACCTGGGCAGATACTGTGTGTGACTGTGTGAAAGCTAAGTCTTGCATCTCAATATCTCCAGTGCTGCTCTTTCGCTGAGACTCCATTATATGGCATTCTCTCTCCAGACAAAGTACTTCAAAATCAAATGCAACATCAATTTCTTGGTTGGTAAAAATATTTGTAGAAAACAACAATAAAACTGATTTGTGGTTTCACCTCTTGCTTTTGTAAAATCAAACGCAGTGTTGTTTTTAGTTAGCCATAATTAAATATTGGAGTATAGTGTAATGAACTGATACACATATTGCTAACATATATTCCACAAACTCTCCCTTTGTAGCATTCAATACAGCCGTAAACATGGTATAATGGTGGCAAAGCGATAAAAAAGTTTTAAACCGTGAAAATATTTCAGTTTGAAAATATATGTAGATCATTGTTTCGTTTTTTTCAACATACCGCAGTAGAAATGGGCTCTCATTGTACTCAAGAGAAATACAATAGTTTTCCCATTTTCAGGAATTCAATTAACATCCCTTTTTCAATAAAGCACAGCATTGTGTTCGCACAGTTTTATTTCCTACGATTAAAAACAACAAAATATTTTTTCCCTCAGGCATTTCTAGTGGGTAACTATAAAAAGCAGATCTGAGGTAGTGTTGTACCTGTGATAAAGTATGTCAAAGCCACATTAAGCATTTTTCAACCTCAGCTAATAATTAAAATGACTATCGATTACCCAGATATGACCTCTAGGCCTATGTTTATAATTAGTGAAAAGATGTAGTTCATTTTCAAATGAAATCCAATGAATTATGGATCATTTAGAGAGACATTTTAGGGCAAGTACACTTGTAAACAAATACATGAAGAACACAAACATAATTGGCATAAAGTGACAATATTCTCTATGATATTTACAACAAAAAAATGCATCCTATCCATCTCCGGAGTCCGTTGCTTCCTATGACCTGGTTAAAGATTGTACAGAAAAAAAGTACATGGGAAATTATTTTTATTTTTTTTAGTATCGCTGTCTTTATTATTCATACTCAACAGAAAATGTCTGACTTTGGCTTTCTTGTCCTTTAACAGGGTTAAAATAGTCTGGATGCAGAGGTGGGGAAAAAAACATTCAAAAAGAAGAGAACGATTTAGGGACGCCTCCTTGGCCTGGAGTTAGCCAGCAGAGCTTCAGCACTTACTAGCGGAGAGTAGTGTGGGCTAGGCTGCCCCCTTGTGGCAGTGTGTTTGTATGCCCAGTGGCAGCAACAGCAGTATCCACCGAGGTCTCGCATCCATCGAGGTGGCCCTTTCTTCATCCCAAATGACACCATATTCCCTACATAGTACACAAATTATGAATAGGATGCCATTTTGGATGCACACCTTGTCCAGGAGACCCTCTCTGAGAACGTCAGCAGGGTGTTGGCGGACAGGGTCAAGCCGCCATGTTAGGCCAGGGCAGAGCACAGTATCAGTCATACTCCATCTCTGGCTTTGGTTCCATCTATTATAGCAGTATTTGGGCCACATAGGGAGAGTGAGTGCTCGCCACGGCTGCCAGCAGTGGAAGGTCACTGGACTCAATACTGAAATGATAAGAAAAGCCATACTTAGATTATTGTACATAGCTGAGCAAAAAGCCATGGGTATATTCTAACTCCGTTACTGTGAATGTTATTCAGATGTAAATAACAAAGTGCAGTATGTTAAGAACAGAAGGAACATTGATCACAACATTTATATTTGACAATAAATGGCACCGACTTTGGACCAGGGCCCATAGAAAGTAGTGCAATATATAGGGGAATAGGTGCAATTTGGAACGGAATGCCATTGTATAAGAACGGTTTAGCTGCTCACCCCAGGACCATCCCCAGCTCCTTGACGTGCACTCTAGTCTGTCCCTTCAGGTACTCTGCCAGCATTTTACTCTTGAAGTAGATCTCCTGGAGTCTGTCCTCAAGGTGCATTATGCACTGAGGAGAGTTATAATCTTGTTAGATGTTTGTGATACCGAGTAGCCAAAGTAGGGAGTACTCACACTGCTAATCACTGCATGCTAATTTGGCATTTGTATGAACTTACAAAGTTGGGGGAGACGTTCATTTTGTAGAGCTGGTGGGTGGACTGGAGGAGGCTGGACACGAGGCTGGACACCAGGACTTCCTTCCCCAGTTTGTTGTTGTCTGTCGCTCGTCTCTGGCTGCTGGCTACCTGCACTGTCCACTTATCAGTGTCTGCGATAATGCAGACAGCCTCCGCAATGGGCTCATCCAACACTGGATGCTGCAAGAAAAAAAATAGGAGAATACTTTGGGCTCAGACGGCTGCAGATCAGATACAGCATGTAAAGGATTAAGTGAGTTAGACTTTAGGGTCTCACGAAGCCTCACAATCCAGCTGTTTAGTGCTTGAGGTATATAGCAGTCTTTTACCTGTACAGCGTGGGCCAATTCTGACATGAGGCCCTGCCTTAACTTGTCATCGTTGGGCATCCCCTGCAGAACAAAGTCCGGCACGTTGGTCGGACAGTACCCTCCGAACAGGGACCTCCCAAAGTTGGCAATGCTCGGTTTGGAGAAATTCTCCACTAGCTTTGACCTGTTGATTTAAGACATGGCATAGACGACATCAGAACATATTCTGACACATAAGTCACAGAGGTTGAGTTGAAAACAATGTTTTTAATGTTGACATCAATACGCCTTGTAAAACTCAAGACGTATACTGTGTGAAAGTGGCCAAGCCATTGGTTCAGAGCCAGTGTGTATCTCACCCAGGGAAGGGGACCTCCACCTCCTCCTGCCACTCGTCTGGTTCCTGATCCTCTCTGTAGTAGATGTCGCTCTCGCTCTGCCTGTGGATGTCCTGCCCTGCATCTTCGCTCTCGCTGTCCCCCAACGCACTGTCCGAACTCTCGTTCCGGGGGATCTCCCAGTCATTAAGCGGGGCCACCTTCTTTTGTTGGTCCTCTATGTTGTCCCCTTTGCGGACAGTTACTGAAATCACAATGCCCTTGTCCTGCTCAGCAGAACAGCTCCTACAGGAGCCTGCCTCCGACGTGTCTGTGGAGCCACACCTACACCTGGTCTGGACGTCTGCCCCCCCTCCACCCCCACCTACCTGTCCCATAACGCCCTGTCCCGTACCCTCCTGTCCCTTAGTGCTACTGCTGCTTTGGACTCCCGAAGGGTCCAGCAGCTCTTTCTGGGTTTTGTCCGTGCCGTTTGACAAGTCCAGGCATTTCGCCACATCGTCTATAGTCCTGGTCTCTACAGGGTTGTCATCACTGAAGTACTCGTCGAACAGCTCCGAGCACTCCTCCTCGCTGACAGGGTTCCACTGGGGCATCTTACTGGAGACGCGCACCAGAGTCTTCTCCCCCCCACCGCTGGTCTTGGTTTGGTCCGCTGATGTGCCGGTTGTGGACTTCACCCGTTGATCACCACCGTTACCGCTCCCACTCTGCTGCTGCTGTTGTTGTTGTTGATGTTGTTTTTGTTGCAGTAGCTGTTGTAGTAGTAACTGTTGCTGCTGTAGTAGTAACTGTTGCTGCTGTTGTTGTCGTCGTAGTTTCTGTTGATGTTGTTGTTGTAGCAGCTGTTGTTGCGCTTGATGTAGTAGCTGCTGCTGCCTCTGTTTCTCCATGATGTATTTCTTGTGCTTCTTAATGTCCTCCTCCACCTTCTTCCTCCTGTTCTCGGTGTCTGACCCTGGGGACTGGGGGTCGCCGATAAGAAACAGCACTTTGGTGGCAGGCTCTTCCTGGTGGTTTGACAGAAAGGGGCCGGGTACAGGTACAGGTACGGTCTTGTCAGGGGGCTTCTTCTCCAGTGGTATCCCTGAGGAGTGGAACACCTTGATGGGCATCTCCTCTGTCACCTCCTCCTGGCTGGCCTTGACCTCCAGCTCTGCCTCGGTCTCCAGGAGCACACAGGCTTGCTCCCCGGGGGAGGCTGAGCCCACACGCACCAGCGTCTCCAGCTTGGCATCCACACAGGAGGTTGGTGACTCCTTCAGCGGCGCGGGCTCACTATCATCCTCCGTGTGGACGATGATGGGCACAGCGTTGGTGTTGTGGCTGGAGTGGGCCAGGGCCTGCAGGACGCTGCTCTTGGAGCCCTGACTGTTCTTATTACTGTCCCCCTCCTCGTCGTCGTCGTCCTCCTCCTCCTCCTCCTCAGGCCCATTGCCAGCCTCAGTGTCTGTGTAGGTGCTACTCTGCAGGCTGTTGTTGCTGTCTGAGGGGTAGCTGCTGTCCTCTCGGGACTCGGGACCCTGGCTCAGGTAGTCTCCGCTAGGCTTGTGCATGGTGACCAGCACATAGTCGGACTCCTCCACCTCCCCGCGCCGCAGTGAGGTGGTGATGAGGGAGCCGGGGATGACGATAGCCTCGTCCTCAGCGCTGTCCAGCATGTGGGTCTCCAGCAGCTCCGAGCAGCGGATGAAGTAAGTGAGCACGTAGAGGAGTCTCTGGACTAGCTCCTGTCTCCGACCCACCACTACCGTCCTGGACAGACGCACCGGGGAGCCGATGGCCCCGTACAAGTCACCTATAGGCACAAAACAAACACCACAGTTAACTACAGTTCATCCCAATTAACTACATATTTCTAATTTTCACTTTGTTACATATGTACAGCTACAATTCAAATGTGGTCAAAAGTGTAGAACTTATTCTTTCCCTTTTACATTTGGGAGAGTGAGGGAATCGGCGCTCTGTGCTGTGTTTGATCCTTTTCAGCCACTAGGAGGAGCTGTACACTAAAGTTGCATGTGCTAAAATGAAGCCCACTATTTGGTATTTACAGCTAGTTACTGTTAAGTATAGGAGCGTCTTTTAACAGTTGACTAAACAGAGATATTTCTGCCATGTTATTTAACATGAAGTGAGTGATGATGACTTTCATACCATTTAACAGCTTACAAAAAAATGGATCCTGACAAATATGCATGCCACGATGGGATGGAATTTAAGGATTGTGAGCACTGGCCAGCCGATTTAGTAGACCGCGATTTCTACTAACCCAGGTAACATTCGGTCTGTCCTTACCGAGCTGGGCCCACAGTGGGTTGTAGGGGTGGGTCTTGGCCAGCATATCCACGCTCTGAGAGGAGTGTTTCTCCAGAAAGATCTTGATTGGCGGCTGTCCGTTGGGCATGACGGTGGGCACCCAGGCCAGGTGGTTGGTGAGGATGGCTGTGAGGAGAGCAGGGAGGAACCTGGGAGAAGAGGAAGAGAGAATTATTTAGTGCTCTACTTTTGACCATGGTTCATAGGGCTCTGGTCAAAAGTAGTGCACTACATAGGGAATAGGGTGACATTTTGGACACAGTCACTGTCTACCGCTTCCACTCTCTGTCTGACTCATTTTTCTCAATCTCCACCCCCTCTGCAGCCTCGTGTTTCCCCTCTTCTCGAACTCATGATCATTCCGAGATACATCATAGTGGTCACTGGTCAGTCTAAATCATGTGGCAGTAGACTACTGCATCCTAATACAGTGAGTTCTATGGATGTCTTGCTACATTGGCAAATGATTAAGCTTGGTTTTGTAACCTCGACAAAAACAAGCTAAAGATTGGCAGGGATTCCTGACTTTTCAGCTCGTTCACTATTGCACACGTACAGCACTCACACAGACAGACAGACAGGAGCACTCAACTGGTTCTTTGAAGCCTGCTCAATGAGCAGGGAGAGCTCCCTCATGAACTGTCCACAGAGCTGGTTCTTCTCGGGGGCTCCAGACATCATGGTGAGCCAAACGGGCTCGGCCACGCGGGGCATGGTGTAAAGGTTGACGATGGTCGTCCTGGAGAGGGGGAGGGAGAAACACAAGCCATCATTGTCTCGGGGTGAACAAGAGGGCCACAGTTCTCAGTCCAGTCCTTGCTTACAAGGGAGACCCTCTGAGGCAATTCAGCGTCTGGAAATTTCACAGCGGGAAGCAGTCCAGAGTTTTACACAGAACTGAGGGCATCTCTGAGAATGGAGGAATGTGCGGCATTATAGTTTTAGATCCCAGATGTTTGCTGATGAGCAGGGGAAACAAGTAGTGTAACTATCGAACAACAGCTATAGGTAATAGGAAGGAGATGACAGGTAGTGAGGAGATCGATGATTTGTAAAAGGTCTTTCCCTGAATGAAGTTCACAGAAACTAAAAGATGAACACAAATAACATATAGGCATATTGTGTCTCCTTTTACAACAGTAGTGTTGTTAAACATCAGATTTTGGTTTGAACTGACTGGGATCATTTTGACACACTGCTAGGAAATATGCAGACATCGCGTAACTAATAACCCTTCAACCCCACTCTACCTTATGTTATTATTCAACGAACACATAAATTCAGAACCTTTTGCTAAAGTTCATCACAGCAACACTTCTCAGCCGCTATTGTGAAGAACCCTATTAAAAGCCCATGGCGTGGGTAGTGAGGTTTTTTCCTTGACGTGGGGAAGCCAGCCCACGGTCTAGCCTTACGGCCCGTCTGACCAGCTGTCCAGGTGAACTTTAAGGCACCGACGGACGTGAAGGAACGTCAAGTCGACTGGACATTTATAAAACCGACTGAGTCTAAGTTTATACTTCATTCATTCCATGTGACCTCAATACCACTGTTGTGCGGGCAGAGCATTTTAAGTCCGTCAATCCCAATCCTACTAGATATACAATTGGCATCGTATGTGTGTTTCCATGTTGCTTCCGTGGGTATGGGTGTGTATTATACCAGACTGCGTCAATTTACACCTGACTTCGTCATCAAGCAGCATTTCTTCCATTTTGCGCCATTATGTTTCCATGACCTCAGAGACCTAAAGGTCAAACACAAATAGCCAACTATATTGGCCTTCCTGCTGATGGCACTGACATTATTTACTCTTCTGGTAGCCCGGACACTGTCTGAGGGAGATCGTGTTTCCTCAGCGCGGGGGCTTGGGTTGCCATGGCACAGCGCCAGCAGGCATATGACTGCAGCAACGGGAAGCCTTCACACTGTGCCCAACACGTCTCTCCCTCCCCTCCCACCGCGTCAGTGGCTCTGCAGCAGGGGATTTCCCAGCATGCACTGGGAGCAGCAGGGGTGTAGCTGGCCTGTCGTCACCGTGTGCGAGTGTGGACAGGACAGGTAGGGACTGCATGCTCCCTCTCTGCTTACAGTGCAGATTATTAATGAGCTTATTTTGGCCGTGCTTGTGAGAACACCCTGTGGGGACGCTGCCCAATGTTAGGAAGGTCAGAAGCTATCTACGTCACACTAACTTAAACTAAGGTATGGATTAATGATCTACTGCTCCCCGACACTTTGATATATGTTAGATAAAAGGAAATATACAGAGTCCCTATGGCAACAAATTATGCCTCCACCTGTCCTCCCTCCTTGCCCAGGCTCCTAGCTAACAAGCTAAGGGATTTGCCTCTGCTACATTGTCAGTGTGGTTTGCTTCAGTCTCAGTAAACACATGACAGTAACAGTAACTCACCTGAATTCATTGAGGCCATCCACCATGCGGCTGTAAGCCAGAGCCCTCTGACTGGCATCAGCTGATCGCCGGCTCATTTTCATGGCCTTGTAAATGAGAACAGAGGCATGTTTAGAGGCATGTACTTAGAGAGGGAGAAGATAGAGCAGGGACCCCCCCTGAGACTACACACACTGACAAGAACAGAGACTGGATACAGTGCCTTCAGAAAGTGTTCACACCCTTTTACTTTTTCCACAGTGTTGTGTTGCATAGTGGTATTAAAAATGATTTGTCCATTTTTGTCAACGATCTACACAAAAAAACTCTAATGTCAAAGTAGAAGAACAATTTTAACATTTGTAAAACATTTATGAAAAATAAAACATTAATATATCTTGATTAGATAAAAATTCATACAATTCATACATTAATACATGTTAGAATCACTTTTGGCAGCGATAACAGCTGTGAGTCTTTCTGGGTAAGTCTCGAAGAGCTTTCCACACCTGGATTGTGAAAGATTTGCCCATTATTCTTTCAAAAATTATTTTTTTTGTTGATCATTGCTAGATAACTAGGTTTTGCCATAGATTTTCAAGCAGATTTAAGTCAAAACTGTAACTCGGCCACACAGGAAAATTCACTGTCTTCTTGGTAAGCGATTCCAGTATAGATTTGGCCTTGTGTTTTAGGGTATTGTCCTGTTGAAATGTGAATTAATCTCCCAGTGTCTGTTGGAAAGCAGACTGAACCCGGTTTTCCTCTTGGATTTTGCCTGTGAAAAACTCTCCAGTCCTTAACGATTACAAGCATACCCATAACATGATGCAGCCACCACTATATGGATAGTGGTACTCAGTAATGTGTTGTATTGGATTTGCCCCACACACTTTGTATTCAGCACAAAAATAAAACTCTTTTAAAAAGTTACCATTTGCCTCAGCGGTTTCCTTCATCTCCGACAACTAAGTAAGGAAGGACGCCTGTATTTTTGTAGTGACTGGGTGTATTGATACGCCATCCAAAGTGTAATTAATCATTTCACTAGTCTCAATGGGATATTCAGTCTTATTTTGTTTTACCCATCTACCCATAGGTGCCCTTCTTTGCAAGGTGGGGTACAGATGGGTGGGGTACAGAGATGAGGCAGTCATTCAAAAATCATGTTAAAACTATTATTGCACATAGTCAGTCCCATGCAACTTATTACGTTAAGCACATTTTAGGCTTGTCATAACAAAGGGTCTGAATACTTAAGACTCAAGACATATCAGCTTTTTATTTTTGAATAATTTGTCAATTTCAAAAAACATAATTCCCCTTTGACATTATGGGGTATTGTGTGTAGGCCAGTGAGAAAAACTCTCACTTTAATCCATTTTAAAGTCAGACTGTGACAACAAAATGTGGGAAAAAGGGGTGTGAATACTTTCTGAAGGCACTGTAAAAAAAAAAACACATGGCGCTGACAGATCTAACAGAAGTCGAGATTTAACACAAGATGGTTTTTACTTTTCCATCTCAGGCCCACATACATTGTATATGTTTAACACACTGAGCAAGTCTGATTGAAAGCCTCCCCCTCTCCGTTCACAACATATCATTTTGTATATCTACCATCACTGTCAAATATGCCAGGGAGACTTCTCCACACACCGACAACAATATCTATGGGAGCAGCTCCTCACCTGTTCAATGGCACTTTTGAGTTTGTTCATGTGGCTCTCGAAGAGGGGGAAGTGGGAGAAGAAGAAGTCCTGGAACTTGCTGTTCTCCTCCTCGTCCTGGGAGAGGAGGAAGATGACGCCGATGGCTATTTTCTTCTTTCTCGCCACGCCCAAGCTAGGACCGCCGCTCTCGTCCGACATGTTAAAGCTCTCCTCCACAGACCTGGGGCAGGGGGGGAAAAAAACAGACATAAATTCTACGGGGGACACAAGAGACATCGTGACTATGAAGTGAACGCCAGTATTCTTAACAGGCAAATGTCAAAGGAGAGAGGTAAATGATGCCTTGACATAAGATCTCAACCTGGAAAAGGGGGAGAACAATAGACAATAGTACTCACTCACTAATCAGGATAGATAGAACACCAAGAGTAGTTGATACTCTTCAACAGGGACAACTCCCAGAATAAACGATACGATGAAATACCTAAATGTAATTTGTAACTGGTCATGTACTATTAAGCCAACACCAGTGACAGTGCGTTTGGTGTCCTGTAATTGATAGGTGTAGATAGAATTCAGGGAGGGGCCAGTGGTCCCACACAGTATTATGATCCTCCAGTCCAGTCATTTGTATATACAGTAGCGATGCCTGCTGGAATTTGAGGAAGTCCTCAGGGGCTCCACTTCACATGGGCGTTCGAGAGGCCCTGGTGGGGGGTGGGGGGGGGACACCAGAAGGGGAATGTGTGTCATTGTGTTGAGCCGCTGTCTCACCATCTTGGGAAGACCCCGTTTTCCAGACTGGTGGTCTGGCTGCGGAGCCAGCGTCTCTGGTAGCTACTGGCCTGGCTGCTGGTGAGGGAGGAGCCCGGGGAGGGGAACGGAGTGATCAAGAGACTGCTCAGAGACGCTGTGGAGGGAGGGAGGCATGGATAGAGCGAGTAAGAGAAGAGGAATGACAGAGGGGAAAATGGGAGTAACAGAGAGCCATAGAAGTGTAGAGAGCAAAAGAGAGGAGTTGAGGAATGAGAAAGGAGAGAACAAAAGGAGAGAATAGAAGAGAGGGGGAGGGTAACAGAGAAAAGAGGGAGAGTGAGTCAGTCAGGAAGGTTACTCATACACAACAGAACAGGGGAAACTCACATAGCAGACGTCTGCACTGCATTCGTTCAGCTTCCCACAGCCCTCCCTGATTATTACAGAATGGCTGGGACATTCAATATCACCTCACAGTCACAAGGAAAGCTGACCCAATACCAGGCACCACGTAGGCATAGATCAATGGAGGCATGCCAAATGTTTGTGATTGAGGACTAGGGAGGTGTATGGGTGTAGGAGAAGGGGAGCTTTTTGTGTGTGTGTGTGTGGGGTAGAGGGGACCAAATTAGAACCTCATTTACTAGTACCAGGTTTTGGGAGGTGCTATATTTAAGCATCTGCCTGTGACGCGGGTGGTTGACAGAAAGTGAGATTCCTCTCATGCTGGCAATGCCAGGGCTGGGGGTCAGTTTCCACTGCACAAGATTTTCCAGCATCTCTCTCTCCTCCACACCCCCATGAAGGATGGCTACATGGTGGCAGTGGGGGTCAATGAATGGAAAAAAAGGGTGGCCGTTAACATCTGCGCCATGCCTCCATTAGAAAGGCCCTGGTCAAACGTAGTGCACTGTGTAGGGCACAGGGTGCCATTTGGGATGCAGCCGTGGTGACACTATCAATCCAGTTTGACCTTGAAGAGAAAGAAATGCTGTGTGGAGCTGACTGGTCTACAGCTGTGACCCAGAGGAATGTGGCTTCATCTAAACCCATTAGTTGTAAGAGCACTCTTGTTTAGAGATGGTTCAGCGAGAGAGGACACACCAGTGAGGTGAATCTAGTACTAAAACCAAGTAACCGAGGCGCAACATCTCAGAGAGACATATAAGGCTTCGGATTAGTGCAGGGTGTCTAGCAAGGCTAATCCTGGATTTAGTTAATAGGCATTACCTGATCTGGCGATTCCACTGTCTCTCTCGTCGTACAGGTTTCTGCCCGGCATATCCATGGGGTTACTGTGGCCTGCAGGAGAGAGAGAGAGAGAGAGAGGGAGAGAGAAGGGGAAAGACTGAGAAACAGACCAGGTCGACTCGGCCCACTGAGGAGCGCAAGCCGGGAGGGGTGCCAGTGCTTTACCCACCACCGCTCTCAAAGCAAGGGGCAACCTTCGCTACCACAGAACATTCATTTCCCAATGACCAAGTCCACCAATTACATACCGCCACAGTGCAAGACACTTGCTACAGGGCCCTCTACTAGGGTACTGTGGTTTGTGTTCACTCTAACCCCACTCTGTGTTGAAGCAGGTGCAGCAGCAGTAGCATCGGAGATACACAACAAACAACATGTACGTTCGCAGAGGTTAACCTCGGCGTGAACACAATAGGCTAAATGACAAAGGGAAAGTTCACGCCATAGTTTACGAGTGCAAAAAAATGTGGTGGCCAAGGCATTGTTTAGTGTGGTGCTGTTGATATGATTTACGGTCAAATCAACACAAGCTTTGCTGCAACGCGCCGTTGCCCCCCGCCCACCGTGGCCTGCACCTTATGAACATTCCACTATAGCATAGCTAGGGAGCAACATGCCGTGCCACCTAGCAGTGGCTTACAGAGGGTCACAAGGAGGCTATTTATACGTAAATCACCACAAGGGGAGAGGTTTCGGCGGTTCAGAGAAGGAGGGAGGAAAAGGAGGAGGGGGGATGGAGAGGTTATGGTTCGGAGGGTAGGAGGGAGTGAGGAAAGTGAGGGGTACAACAACCATAAAGCAGATATTGACCATGCCCCGTAATACACTTGCTGACACATGCGGCGTACGTACACATGCATGCAACTGCACACAAGCACATCGCAAACCTGAAAAGAAAGAGGCACTCTTGATGAGGCGGAGAGGGCCCTGCTCAGAGAAGGCCCGCCGCGGGCTGCAGAGCTGAGATAAACCTGCGCAGCACAAAACGAACAGGGAGAAGAGACAAAACAAAACCGGACATGAACCACTGTTAGTAGAGAAGCAGGAGGCCGACTACCATGTAGGCACTCTAACCCCGACGGAGAGACAGACAACCTGGAGCAGTCCGGGACCACAATGTGACCACAACGGAACCGCAACGTCCGTCGGATATATTTAGTTGCCACGGAGAGTAGTCGGTCAGGTGGACCAAGATCCCGCACAGAAAATACAACCTCACAGCGAAATACTTTTTAGAAAACATTCCGAAATTGTAGAGGAGAGTGTATTTTCTGTGGGGATGACAGAGAGAAAACAAGAGATGAATTTGCCAAAAGATCTGTGTTTGCATCATAAATCTCTAGAGGCACAGGCTCCAGTGGAGAACTCTTGGCAAATTCAAGTCAGCCTGTTTTAAACTGTCCTGAAATGGACGTTCAAGGAAAGGGAACAAACAGTTTGCCTGGAGAATACACATCAATTCAGGTAAAGTCAATTTACATGTGACACACGTAAAAAGAGAGCCAGTGTCTGATAAAGATTTGCAACACAGATCACATACAGTTAACTGCCCAAATAAAGGAAACACTTGAGGAAATGAGGGATACAAAGTATATTGAAAGCAGGTGCTTCCACACAATTGTGGTTCCTGAGTTAATTAAGCAATTAACATTCAAATCAGTCTTAGGGTAATGTATAAAAATGCCAAGTGGCCCATTCATTTTGGCTACCATAGAAGAAGAGTTCTCAGTGACTTTGAAAGAGGAGTCTCAAAGGAGCATAGGGGTTTTCAAGGGTGTGTCTGTGTCTCAAGTCACCAGATCGCAACCCAAGTTAACAGGTATGGGAGGTTCTGGCGCGGTGCCTGAGACTGTGTTTTCCATCGCCATCAACAAAACACCAAATTATGGAACTTCTTGTGGAAGAATGGTGTCGCATCCCTCCAATGGAGTTCCAGACACTTGTAGAATCTATGCCAAGGCGCAGTGAAGCTGTTCTGGCGGCTTGCGGTGGCCCAACGCCCTATTAAGACACTTCATGTTGGCGTTTCCTTTATTTTGGAAGTTAACTGTGTCTATGCATGGATAAAACGATAAACAAAGACATGATAGATAAACGGAGATAAACAAAACAGTGCTTCAGCACAAACAAAATAAAATAAAACCCATAGGTGTCGATATGAACAGTATACATCCATTCATGTGTGAGACATCGTAGGTGCCAGACCAGTCAGTTGTACTGTGGTTGTGGTTACCTATGTTCCCCAGTAGACCGTTGGCCACAGTGTTCTGATCCGGCCTCAGAGCGTTGGGGTCCTGACCGATGAACTCCAGGCTGTCTTGCAGTCTGCCAGGAGCACACAGACAATGGCACAGGTTCAAAGGGCATCAGTAGAAGAGATCGAGATAGATGGAGCAAGTATAGAAAAGAGGAGGAAGAGAAAGACAGGAGAGAGACAGATACATGAGGGAAGGTGGTAGTAGGGCTTACGTGTTAAGGCTGCCATAGACACTGCTCCCTGTTCGGGCTGTAAACACTTTACTCAACATCAGCTGATGGGGCGACCTGTGAACAGACAAGGGAGAAAGGGCGAGAAAAATAGGGGGGGGGAGGATTCATGATGACTTAGTGCTCCTGACGTGTGATGTACAGTACCAATCAAAAGTTTGAACTCATTCAATGGTTTTCCTTTACTTTCACAAGTTTCTACATTGTAGAATAATATTGAGGACATGCCAAGAGTGTGCAAAGCTGTCATCAAGGCAAAGGGTGGTTACTTTGACGAATCTAAAATCTAAAATTTATTGTGATTTGTTTAAAACTTTTTGGGTTACTACATGATTCTATATGTGTTATTTGATAGTTATGTCTTCACTATTATTACACTATTCAATAATGACAACACATCAAGACAGCTGCTGTGTACATTTCTTAGAGCTCCAGTTCAAAGTGCTGTGGGACACAATCTCTCCCCCCCCGCCTGGATCTCACCGTATCTGATGGATTTTGAGTGTGGAGCCCTTGTAGCTCATGGCCACAGAGCCAAACATCATCTCCCCCAACATGTTGGCGTCAGAGGAGCACCGTGACCCCTGAGAGACAGGAGAGGAGAAGGGGAGAGAGGGAAAGGAGAACAGAGAGAAGAGAGAGGGCGAGTAAATTGCATGGTTTTCTGCAGTCAAGACTGAAACATAATACATTGGATTGACATTAAAGTCTGAAAGGCATTTATTTTTTGGTTGCCCAAACACTTTGATCACTTGCCCTCAAATGTAAATGAGCTATTCATGCAGAGAACCATATATTGCCTGCCTTTCACCAACACATAGGGGACAAATAAGAAATGATCCGTAAAACAATTCTCAGAGCAGGCTCAACTTGCATGACTGCCATAAATGGTCTGCCTTTCACTCAAATGGGGAGGAACCAGAAATATCAGTTGTAGGCTACTGGAAGTCGTTGCAGTTTGGTTATTTTCGCAATCACACACACCTTAGCCAAATACATTTAAAACTCAGTTTCATAATTCCTGACATTTAATCCTAGTAAAAATTCCCTATTTTAGGTCAGTTAGGATCACCACTTTATTTTAGGAATGTGAAATTTTATTTCTTTTATTTCTTTCATCACATCCCAGTGGGTCAGAAGTTTACATACACTCAATTAGTATTTGGTAGCATTGCCATTAAATTGTTTAACTTAGGTCAAACGTTTTGGGTAGCTGTCCACAAGCTTCCCACAATAAGTTGGGTGCAATTTGGCCCATTCCTCCTGACAGAGCTGGTGTAACTGAGTCAGGTTTGTAGGCCTCTTTGCTCGCACATGCTTTTTCAGTTCTGCCCACACAGTGGCTTTGGAGTGGCTTTGTGATGGCCACTCCAATACCTTGATTTTGTTGTCCTTAAGCCATTTACCACAACTTTGGAAGTATGCTTGGGGTCATTGTCCATTTGGAAGACCTATTACCGACCAAGCTTTAAATTCCTGACTGATGTCTTGAGATGTTGTTTCAATATATCCACATATTTTTCCTCCTCATGATGCCATCTATTTTGTGAAGTGCACCAGTGCCTTCTGCAGCAAAGCACCCCCACAACATGATGTTGCCACCACCATGCTTCAAACCGTAGTCTGGAGTTTTGATGGCGGTTTTGGAGCAGTGGCTTCTTCCTTGCTGAGCGGCCTTTCAGGTTATGTCGATATAGGACTCGTTTTACTATGAATATAGATACTTTTGTACCTGTTTCCTCCAGCATCTTCACAAGGTCCTTTGCTGTTGTTCTGGGATTGATTTGCACTTTTCGCACCAAAGTACGTTAATCTCTAGGAGACAGAACGCGTCTCCTTCCTGAGCGGTATGACGGCTGCGTACAGATGAACATGGTACCTTCAGACATTTGGAAATTGCTCCCAAGGATGAACCAGACTTGTGGAGGTCTAGTCTGAGGTCTTGGCTGATTTATTTTGATTTTCTCATGATGTCAAGCAAAGAGGCACTGAGTTTGAAGGTAGACCTTGAAATACATCCACAGGTACAACTCCAATTGACTCAAATGATGTCAATTAGCCTATCAGAAGCTTCTAAAGCCATGACATAATTTTCTGGAATTTTCCAAGCCTTTTAAAGGCACAGACAACAGTGTATGTAAACTTCTGACCCACTGGAATTGTGATAGTGAATTATAAGTGAAATAATCTCTGTAAACAATTGTTGGAAAAATTACTTGTGTCATGCACAAAGTAGCTGTCCTAACCGACTTGCCAAAAATATAGTTTGTTAACAAGATATTTGTGGAGCGGTTGAAAAACGAGTTTTATTGACTCCAATCTAAGTGTATGTAAACTTCCGACTTCAACTGTATGTATGTATGTATATAAAAAACATATGTCCATGAGTGACTGTTCAGTTTACTTGCCTCAGGCAATAGGGAAACACTTTATGTCAAACTATTAGGGTTCAAGTCAGTGTCTTTTGATCATGAAATAGCTCTCAGTGGTATGCTTTGAGGAGCTGTGGCCCATCTATCCAAACAGCGTGTGAGGTGTCAGAGGGACCATTCTTAACCATAGAGATGTACTAGAGAGTTAAATCTCCTTTCCAATGGTGTTTCGCATGCCAAAACAGGCCTCGAGTCAAGTACGCCTCTCTGTCCAACAGTATGTTCTCACCTGGAAGCGCAGGCCCTGTTCCCTGGGTTCCCGGGGCTCGGAGGCGCAGGAGGAGGAGCTGTCTAGAGAGCTGGAGCTGCCCCCTGTAGGCCTCAGCTGGCAGCACTTCCCAAACACCTTCATCTGGGCCTCACTACTGCACATCTTCTGCTGGGGGAGGACCAAACAAATAATACATACATATACATATATATATACACACAAAATTATGTGGATACCTCTTCAAATTAGTAGATTTGGCTATTTCAGCCACACATGTTGCTGACGGGTGTATAAAATCAAGTCGTAAAATGTTTGCCCTGCTAGAAATGTAAGTGCTGTTATTGTGAAGTGGAAATGTCTAGGAACAACAACGGCTCAGCGGCAACATGGCAGGCCACACAAGCTCACAGAACGTGACCGCCGAGTGCTGAAGCGTGTAAAAAAAAGAAGAAAAAAAGAATCGCCTGTCCACGATTGCAACGCTCACTACCGAGTTCCAAATTGCCTCTGGAAGCAACGTCAGCACAATAACTGTTCGTCGGGAGCTTCATGAAATGGGGTTGCATGGCCGAGCAGCCGAACAAAAGCCTAAGATCACCATGCGCAAAGCCAAGCGTCGGCTGGAGTGGTGTAAAGTTCGTCGCCATTGGACTCTGGAGTAGTGGAAACGCATTCTCTGGAGTGATGAATCACGCATCACCATCTGGTAGTCCGATGGACGAATCTGGGTTGGCGGATGCCAGGAGAACGCTTCCTTCCTCAATGTCAACTGTAGAGTTTGGTGGAGGAATAATGGCTGTTTTTCATGGTTCAGGCCCCTTAGTTCCAGTGAAGGGAAATCTTAACGCTACAGCATACAATGACATTCCAGATGATTCTGTGCTTCCAACTTTGTGGCAACAGTTTAAGGAAGGCATTTTCCTGCTTCAGCATGACAATGCTCCTTTGCACAAAGCGAGGGCCATAAAGAATGGTTTGTCGATATCAGTGTGAAAGAACATGACTGGCCTGCACAGAGACCTGACCTCAAACACTTTTGGGATGAATTGGAACGCAGACTGCGAGCCAGGCCTAATCGCCCAACATCAGTGCCTGACCTCACTAATGTTCTTGTGGCTAAATGGAAGCAAGTCCCCGCAGCAATGCTCCAACATCTAGTGGAAAGCTTTCCAAGAAAAGTGGAGGCTGTTATAGCCGCAAAGGTTGGGACCAACTCCATATTAATGGCCATGATTTTAGAATGAGATGTTTGAGCAGGTGTCCACATACTTTTGGTCATGTAATGTATGTAGTAGTATTGTAGAATAAAATAAGGCCCTGGTCCTTTGAGTTTCTCGCATACACCCCCCCCAAAAACAACACTAGTATTTGTCATGGCCTTTCACATAAATAAGAAGCATACTGCCCGTCTTAGGTTTGATGAGCTTCTGACTGATCTTTAAACATAAACGCTGGATATCTTTTGCACAGAGGGCACATTTATAGGAATTGTCTGACAGTATAATTACACATATACACACCCGGATGGAATTCAATAGTTTAGCGGTACAATCGTTCCCCCAAAAAATATGCACGTAGAGCGACAAAAATGTTCTTCTGTTCATGTTTGAATGATTGATGTTTATAGACATACATTGCTTAAATAATGATAATAACAAATACAGTGCATTGAGGAATTTCCTATACAGTGCATTGAGGAATTTCCTAAGAAACCAAAGTGTTAGTGACGTTAAATGTAAATTAAAAAAATTAAGAATCAAGCCTTTATCAAAGCTTTATCTCGTATTTCTACGCAAACACAACCAACAGAGGCTTTCTGTATCTCACGAAATGAGATTGATGTCAGAGCATTCAAAGTTATTTCTGTTCGTCTTAAATCCATACAGATTAAAACACAAATCTTATCCCCCCCCATGTGATGTGACTTAATTTGTCAGCAGAGAATGGCACCCTATTATACTGGACTGCGTGTGTTGCTTTGCTTTAGTAATGGCTCACATCAAACAAATGTCTCGCCACACCCTGATAGAGTACACAAAGGCTTGGTACATGTGAGTGCCTGTCATATGACTTCCTCAGGAACTCGTGAGCTGGAGCTGCAACCGCACTCTTGCTCTCCCTCCCCCTCTCTCTTGCTCCCCCTCCCTCTCTGCAGCACCCACTCCCTCCCCCTCTCGCACTCACTCACTGCTCACCCTCTTTCTAGCTTGTACAACCTCGTTACTCCCCCTCCCTCCCTCTCTAGCTCTCAAGCTAACTCACTCAAACTTGCTCTCCACCTCTCTAGGGAGAAACAATATCCTCAGGCAAAAAACCATCATGTGACAGGGGTCACACAGGAGCAAACTAAACCTTAATCATGCTGCAGAATGCATTGAATGGCAATGACTAACACACTTGTTGCATAGACAGGCCTAGCTAATTGTGGCCCTTATCCAATAAACTCATATTGCTTTTTAATACAAACATTTACAATAGGTTGTTAAAGTAAATACACATGTTCTATTTGGACACAAGGGTGATACAGGTCAAGCAGTTGGGGTGTTGTCAACACCAAAGTACATTGCAGCAACCCATGACAGCGCAATGCCAAAAGGGCTGAAGATGTGTGATAGAGACTCAGACTGGTCATGTGAGTCTGGAGGAATGTTTACACATCGGTGGCGGGTGTCAGCTGATATTATTATTATTGGAGATAAGAGGTCCAGTTCAAACCGGTCAAGCCCACTCTAATACAGCCACAGGAGCTTTAGACAGCATTACCCATTTCCCCCACACTATGGTGTACAGCCTCATAAAACATCTTCCCCAGACAAGACAGACACATCACCCCCCATATCCCTCACCAAAGTGTCACTCACCGAGGCAGGGGCTTCCTCTGCACTCCTCTTTTTGGCACTGGAGTCGAAGAGGACATTTCTCCCCCGTCGCTCACAGTCTTGGTACACTATCAATCTGATCTGGCTAGGGTCCAGCTGTGGGGATGACCAGCTGGAGAGAGAAAGTGAGGAAGGAGAGAGGACACAAGCATGAAGCATATGATCACGCTGGCACTACTAACAATGAATGTAGACATTCTACTAAAACTATCAAAAACGGACTCTGAAAACATCAGCAGCATGTACAGACAGACATTCCCCAGTCAGACCTGTCCTCACACAGTCAGAGTAGCAAAGGCCATCAAACTAAACTGTGTCTGGTTACATAAAGTATGAATAATCATAAAAAGTAAAGAGAGGTGACAGTGATGGACTNGGGGGACAAGCATGAAGCATATGAGCATGCTGGCACTACTAGCAATAAATGTAGACCTGTTACTCAAACTATCAAACTGACTCCCAAAATATCAGCAGCACGTAAAGACAGACATTCCTTAGTCAGACCTGTCTTCACCCAGTCAGAATACCAGAACCAAGCAGAGGTCCATAATGGCCCAGCTAAACTCCATCAAATAAAGGATAAATTATAATAAAAAGTAAAACAGTTTCACAGTGATGGACTGACAGTTGGTTAATAAGTCCTCTTAAGCGGTCAGCCCTTTCGGTTGGTGGGCATGCCCGTCGTGCCATTGCGGCCATTCCTCCCCTCATTCTGCCGCCTCCCTGATGGGGAGCAGAGACAGCTATGGCCACCCCCCAGCCTCCACCACAGGGCCTGTTTGGTTTGGAGGGCCGGAAAAAAAAAAGTGATGGACAGACAGACGAAACAGAGGAGGATTTTTCTCAAATCTGAGGGATGGGAAGCAGGGAGTGGATAGGCCTATTTCTAGCTGTTTATTGGAGAGTCTGTGAGGGGTCCTCTTAAATGCCACTGTTTTGAGGGGGGGGTGAGGGAGCTTAGCTGTCCTAACTCCCTGTCAATACCATTAGTCACAGCCCACTGGTATTTGTGTTCTCTGCATTACTGTGGTCCTTCAGGGCCAGGGATGTGTACTGGTCTGGGCTAAGTGCGTGTGTGTGACATGCTGTTTACCAAAACACTGGTGTCAGTCACAGTATAACCTACATACCTCATTCACTTGGGGGGGGGGGGTTTAGTTCTTAAGCCTCTAATCTAAAGGAACTTTTAATCAAGTTATCCATTGCTCATCTCAAGTCATTTGATAATTTATATCGTTGGTATTAGGGGCTTGGGTGGTACACTATATATATATATATATACACACACACACACAAAACACACACCGCATACCGGGGTATTTGGAAAAAGCCAATGGATGTTTTTTCAACACCATCAAAATTATTTCTTTGAAGTTTAATACAATTGAATATTTACAGATACTTTTTAAGTAAATACTTGCAGTCAACTTGTGCAGTACCTCAGAAGATAAAGAAGATAGTGTTCTTCATTTCACCTGTCACCATTTTTTATTAGAAGGCTTACCTGCAGTCCCCAGGTAAGTCCTCACGTGGTGTTTGTTTACAAGCACACGACGAAAGACCGGAGCCTTGTTTGTCACCCACTGTTGTGCTGCACGCGCCAGGTGATCTAGTTACAGTATGGAATTCACAACTAAATGTTTGCCAGCCAGGTATCATATTACTATTAAGTTAACGGTCTAAAACAGGGGTGTCAAACTCAAATACCCAGTGGGCCAAAATGTAAAACCTGAACAAAGTCGCGGGCCAACATTGAACAAATTAACCTTTTAATATGGACCCAAACAAGTTTTGCTTTAACATTGAATATGGAACAAYCATCGCTTATTACCATACAATATATAATTTAATAGTGGAGACATGCAAAATCGAATTTCAAATGAAAAAACACATCAATGGCATTCATTTATTAAATAAATAAAATTTAAATAAAAATTGTAATGCCTCTTTTCTATTTGCAGCCTTTGATTTAAATACCAAAAATAACTTTTTCCACTGGCTAATAATTTTACAAATAAAATGATAATAAATCAATCAACCATTCAAGCCCATGCCTTGTAGCAAGAAAAAGTGCACAAAGAAAACATTAATTATTGCACACTGATCTAATCTGATGTGCCCAAGCCAGATACCTGGCATCTCTTCTTGGATGCTAGTTCATCAATGTCTGGGCTCAGGCTCTGAGCTGAAGAAATCCTCAGTATCGAGCGAAGGTGTTCATCAGTCAGACGTCTCCTGTGAGTTGTTTTGGTCATCTTCATCGAGGAGAAAAGTTGCTCGCATAGATAAGTGCTGCCGAACATGGAGAGCATCTGAGCAGCTTGGGTGCGGAGCTGAGCGCTTGTGTCAGGGATGAACCGTGGAAACTGTGCGCGCCCACAGCATCATACTTTGACTTCAGCGTGTCGTTGCACTGGAGTTCAATCAGCTCCATTTGGATGTTGGTTGGTGCATTTTCCACATCAACTGCGAAGGGATTACTAAGCAGTTCAAACCTACATTTCTGGACATCGAAGTCGGCAAATCGCCGGCTAAACTCAGCGGCGAGAACACTGAGTTTTTCAGCAAACTGTGCGCATGGGAACACGGCGGTAGAGATCTGCGCTTTTATGGTTTGGCAGCAGGGAAAATGGCAATGGTTCCCTTGCAGCATCTGATTCTCCCCAGGCACAGTTAAGTTTTAAAGGCCCTCACTGCAGCGTACATGTCTGTGATGATGCGCCCCGCCCCTGAAGCTGCAGGTTCAGGCGATCGAGATGGCTCGAGATGTCACAGAGAAAGATATTCTGCCTCCCACTTGTCCAGAAAGCTCCTGTTTTCTGCCTTTCTTTTCGCATTTTTGGGAAGGGATAGCGCGCTGACAGTTGTAGCGTCTATGTTGCTATGACTACTGTCACAGAGGAGAGGGTGTTTCTGGGTCCTGTCCTGATTGGCGCGCGAAAACAACAGCAGAGCATTATGGGATTCGTAGTATTAGCGGTGAATGCGCTGTATAATACCGGCGGGCCAGCTCTAGTAGTAATTTGGTATTGTCTCGCGGGCCAAATATAATTACCCCGCGGGCCAAATCTGGCCCGCGGGCCAGAGTTTGACACCCATGGTCTAAAATATGCCAAATTTTCCGCAGTTGTGCATTTGGTTTGCTAATTTAGTAGCTAGTTAGCTATCTAGCTAAGTGGTTAGCTACAGTACTTCCAAAATCAAGCTTTGCTTGGTAACAGCAGAGAATCCGCTCCTGGACCAAGAGCCTTGCTGTTTAATATTTGTTTTGTATGTGCAGCTAACTTTGAGTAGTATTTTTTTGTTACTTGTATAGTTTAGGTCAGAAACTATACAATGTTAGTAATGCCTTTGTTTGAATTTAGTTAGCATTCTTTACGGGATTTTACATGTACTTGTTAGCATTGATAACCTTCGGATTAGAGCCTCGGTGGGGTTGAAAACAGTGTCCCTTGTGTTCAACGCCAATATTACCGAATATCCCAGTGTGGTACAAGGTTGGTAGGAAAGTATGACACTGGATACTGCCCAAGCCTAGCTCGTATGACATTGGCCGAACATAACGTCTATCATTGAAATAGATTCATTATCGGTGCCCTCACAATAATTGCTACGTCCGAGTACAATATTCCCTTTATGTGCCCATCAAACCTTCACTCAATGACAGCACTAATCGAGTAGGTCGGCTAAACGAAAAACAACATTCAAGAAAAGAAACCTTGAAAGTGAATGAGGTGATGGTACATGAATCCTATAAAGTAATCATCCTTGGACTCATTCATGGAGTGCAAAAGTTGTCCATTTTGAAAGCAAGGCCTACCCTGGCGAGAATCAGCATTCCATGGCAGGCCAAGAATACTCCCCTACCCATTGCAGAGCATAGGAAAGAGCAGACTAGTCAAACTTACTGTGCCTTTGTCCTAAATGGCACCCTATTCGCTACATAGGGCACTACTTGTTCCACAGGGTTATGGTCAAAAGTAGTGCACTATATAGGGATTAGGGTGCCATTTGGGATGCAAAGAGCCTGTTACACCCCAGGCTCTCCATAGCTGGCCTATATATTCTGTTCAGAAACATCCAATTCCCCTCAGACAACCAAGTCATCAATGATGTTGGCTCCGAGTTACGCACGAGGCATTCACTTTTTCTCATTGGGGCAAAAGTCGGTCCGCTCTCCTTCCTGTGTCGTCGTGTAGTTGAGAAGTGTCAATTTGTTAGTAGGTGAACGGAAGTGTCCTATAAATTGGACTAAATGATAGGATCATACCGTATGGACTAAATGATAGGATCAAATGACAGTAGCGCAGGCCTACAGCCTGTCAATATGTTTTAAGCACCATGGCATTACTCCTTAGCATGATACATTTACATATAGGCTAGGCCTAGCTAAAGCTAGTAATAGGATTCATTCAGCCTAACAAACAGAAGGGAGTACAAAAACTAAAACATAATATGAGCTTGGCAAATCATTTCAGCAGAGGACAACAGACAACGCAGCTCTCCATCTTATCAGAACAGAAGTCAGCAGACGAGAGAAAGTGGAGCAGTTTTAAGAACACTGTGTCCATCAACCAGTGACAGAGAGCGAGCGGGGAGAAACAAGGAAACAGACCCTATGACAGTTGGCTATTAGGAGCCATTCATAAAAGCAGCAGCACACAAGACTGTTACATACAGCAGCACAGTGCTGACCCCAATTCAGACTGAGCCTATAAAATAGCCTACAAAAAAAAGGCCTATAAACATCATATTAATTTCCTTGCAGTATCCACCTCTTAATGTGTTTCTCTATCCCCCAGTCTATGAATGTTTCAAATGTACTATTTAGACTAGGGCATTTGTAATAACAACAACATTTTGCGTATAGCTCAGCTGTATCAATCAGAGCATACAATCTACAAAGAAGCATTGTGTGAGCCGGAGCCCTGCAGTGCCAAAGTAAACTCCCTAAAAATTACAGAAGACGGACAGCCTTTGACTGAAAGGCGGTAAACACTGCATCCACACTGGTTCCAAATAGAGAAGCAACTGCAAGCTGTCAGAGCACTAATCACCACATTACATAACACAGCAGCACACTGTCACCACAATTATAGTGAAAATATATAGCCTTGCGCCACTTAAAAACAAGTAGATTCAAGCACCGCGACACACAGCTGCAGCTCTCTCCGTGAAGCTGAAAGTAACCTTGAGTTAGGTATTCTAACCACATTCAAATCCAACACGGTCAAATCCTGAACAGTATCACAAACACCTGGCAATAATCATACACACAAGCAGCAAGCTGTTTGAAATATTACTAGGTACCTGGGCATCATTGTGCATCTGCCAGTCTTTCCCCCAGCCCTCTCTTTGCCCTCTCATCCACTGCGTGGCTAAGAATAGCTCTGAACTAAATTCACACAACAACATGAGACTGTCAGGTGATCTTTGCGCTGTGCTGGACAGCGCCTGGACAAAGGCATCCCGGCACTGCCGCTGCCCACTGGGCGGGAGTCTAGTCCCCCTCTGAAACTAAAGAAAGTGACAGGCACAGCCATCCACTGGAGGTCTTCACAGGGAATAATATGTCCTCCTCGCTGTGACCGCAGAACAGCCCTCCCAGCCACCAGAAAGGCACACGCTGCAGAGGCCATTGGGACACTGTGTGTGTGTGTGTGTGTGTGTGTGTGGTGGGCAGCCAAGTGGGGTGAACACGCATGTTACATAAACAGTCAACCTAAGCTGTGACGCTTTTCCTCTGTCTGATAATGGGGGTTGTTTTTGAATACACAGAGGGTACTTTTCCAGATAAGCATTCTGGTGAACCAGTCCAGCCAGGCTATATTATAAAACTCTGGGCTGAAAATGAAACCCTGCTTCAGGACGCTGGGTGCTAGAATAACCTAATCACACTTTCTTATGAGTGAAAGAGGACACCTGCTTACCGACTCCAACACACAAACACCATCTCACACACACACACACACAAACTGGATCTGTGGGCAACACACACATACCCTCCCTGCTAAAACTAAAAACACAGTGACTGTGTCTGAACTGGGGAGGGGTCAGTGGGAGCTGGAGGAAGGGGGAATCCTTTCTCCAATCTCTCTCAACAGCCCCAGAGAAGCCACAAGATGCTAATGCAGGGGATCTTGAAAGCTCCAAGTCCCCACCACGGCTGACTCACTTGGACACCTGACCCACAACCTGTTGTGTTTCCTTGGTTTCAGCCAGGTGACCGCTCACTTCTGCATTCCACTCCATGAGTCATATGATCCATGAGTGTGTGGATCACATCCACATTCTCGTCAAACCAAGTTCAACCCCTGATTGTTCAATGGAAAGGATGCCAGAGGAAACCACAAACCCAGGGGCAGTGTGTCTATGACTGAGTGGATCATGCTGCATCACACATGTGTAAGAACGGTGTAAAGTTGTGGAATGCTATTGCTGTTACATGATTGCCAAACTCGCGTTATCTCTGGGGAAAATAGTTATTCTACTTTAAGTCAAGCTGAGTGCAAGGGGACTATGCCTAATTCTGAGCTTCAGTTCTAGACCAAAGGCTGTCTGAAAGCCCCCACAATACTGAGTGTCTCTGTTTTGCCAGACTGTACCGAAAGTAGGTAGTCAGGTGATATGGGATACATCACTGATATGGGACTCTCAACTAAATAGGCTAGACCTAGATTACATTCCGAGAGGCCTTTAAGTGTTCATATCAGTTTATGGTGTAACATTACACATGAACATGATTGACAAAAGCATATTTCTCTCAAATGTTGTGCACAAATTTATTTACATCCCTAATTAAATTAGCATTTCCTCTTTGCCAAGATAATTAATCCACCTGACAGGTGTGGCATCAAGAAGCTGATGATAAACAGTATGATTATTAAACAGGTGCACCTTGTGCTGGGGACAATAAAAGGCCACTAAAATGTGCAGTTTTTTCACACCATAATTCCACAGATATCTCAAGTTTTGTGGGAGTGTGCAATTGTCATACTGACTGCAGGAATGTCCCCCAGAGCTGTTGCCAGATAATTTAATGTTCTTTTCTCTACCATAAGCCGCCTGCAATATGATTTTATTGAATTTGTCAGTACGTCCAACTGACCTCAACCACAGACCACATGTATGGCCTTGTGTGGGTGAGAGGTTTGTTGATGTCAACGTTGAAAGTGCCCCATGGTGGAGGTGGGGTTATAGTATGGTCAGGCATAAGCTACGGACAATGAACACAATTGCATTTAAAATCGATGGCAATTGGAATGCACAGAGATACCGTGATGAGATTCTGAGGCCCATTGTAAGGCATCTGTAACCAACAGATTTATTTTAATTGAATGATTTCCTTATATGAACTGTAACTCAGTAAAATCTTAAACATTACTGATACCACAAGCCCAGTTCCATGACTCACGGCAACCCAAATAGCACCCTATTCCCTATATAGTGCATTACTTCTGACCAGGACACATTGGGTTCTAGTTAAAAAGTAGTGCACTAACCTATATAGGGAATAGGGTGCCATTTGGGACAAGCTCTGACTGCCAATTCTGAGAAACAGCAAAAAGGGTTTCTGGCAAAGTTGGTATTGTAGTCAGGGTTAGAATTCTGAGGGGAGTTAAGCCATCAGCATGCTTCAGTTCAGCTGGCGCCTTGCTGAACTCGGCTAGGCAAAACGAACGAGTGTGCGTCCGCATACTCCCTTAAAAGATCAATAGTACTGTTTGTCCATTCTGAGAGAACTTCCTCAAAAAGTCTAAATTAATCTAAGATAAGAAATGTGTCATTAATTGACTGAGTTAAGGAGATCTAAGTTGCGCAATTTTCCATCAAAGATGTTTGATGCAGTATTTCAAGTTTTTTTTAAAGTGCATGAAAACATTTTGTTGAATGACAAATTTAAGAATCCCTACTATTGACCAATCACAGACGAAGGCACATAGTCGGCTGCCAACCTCAGCTTGCCTCGAGAAAAAATATAATGTGCGTGAACAACCGGGAAAAAAAACTTGCCGAAGACCAAATTAAGACAAAATGTGTCATAATATACGCACAAACTGTTACGAACTGTTATCAGCTGGGAAACATGCGGACGCTTTTAGGCCTGCATATTAAAATCTAGGATAAATGCCGGTAGGCCTACACCATTCAAACACCAGCTTTTCAAAGGCTTTGATGTGGTTTATGAGGAAGCATTGATTGTGCTGCTAACTAAGAGAGCATGGAAGAGTTCAAGAAATAGGCCTAGTTGGCTACATATATTTACATTTGATAGCCTAAATCTCACACAAATAGGCTATTCTGTTTCCATTAAGACATAGGCAACTATTAGTACTTACCAGTACCATAGGTAAAGACAGGGTGGGGTCCTTTACACAAAATATATATCTTTACCATGACCCTGCTGTTCTCAGAACTCTTGAGTCACTTAAAATAGCACTGATAGGAAGAACATGTCGACAAGCTGTCTTACAGACCACTGGCCTGCCTGATGAGATGCAACACACTCACTAGACCAACTCAATAAAAAAGAAAAACCACAAAGTAGCCAAACCACAACTCAAGACGGGGAAGCAGGAGATTGGATGTAAACAATTTTTTTTTTTTTTTTTTAAAGCAACAACTTTCCCTCATCTAACCTGGCAGCTACTTTTACAGGTTGTGACTGACTAGGGAATAGAAGTGATACTGTGACAGACGTTATGATTGATGATCCCGCACATGACACACACACACACTGTTATGAAACTATGTGCAGAGGGAACTTGAGCCTAGATTTCACCTCTCTCAACCATTCCACTACTACATCTTAAAGTATCTGTCCAGTGTTCGAGAATGTTTATGAAATATTACCTACAATTAATTACAACATTAATTAAATAGATGTCCTTCCCCAAAAATATAACTAAGGACGTTAAAAAGCAGCTTTTCTCTGTGCCTCTGCTTGGCCTGTTAGGAAAGAGTGGTTTGGGAGTAAACTGCTTTGACAGCTCATCCAATGAAACTTGCATACAGCTGGATATTCAAATTAGCTTCCATGTGGGGGCACTGGGGCAGTCTGCCTGAGCCCGAAAGGACCAAGTCAAATAGTTTGGATAGATTCAGGATTTGGAAACACACGATGGAACTACTAGTGCACTTTACCATAACAGCAATAAATGCAGACAGATAATTTCACAAGTGTGAGTCGTTTCTGTCCTTTGCTTTGTCACTATATTCCTTTGCTTGAAAAACAAGAAAAAAAGCGGTCCGTGTACTGTTTGTCCATCTTTACACTTCCTCAAAATATTCAGAATTAATCGGAGATAACTTAAGAAATCTGTCATGAATTTACACCTTTTTGCAGAAGAAATCATGATGGTTCAATTTTACATTAAGATGTTTGGTGCACTATTTCTCAAGTAATCTTTTGTTGCATATAAAGTGTAATTGAATGACAAACACTTCATTGAAGAATCCCTACTGTTGACAAATCACTGACGAAGGAGTGTAAAGTTTGGCTTCCCTCGAGAAAAACATTTCTGTGCACGAAGCTGCTTGCCTAATCACATAAGGGCACATCTTATCCAAAGAGGATGATGTCATTATCTAAGCAAATTTCAAGCATTTTTTAAAAAACGGTTTGCTTCAAAAACAAGTGTACTGAGTAGGGATGCACGATATATCGGTGAACATATCGGAATTGGACGATAATTGCTAAAAAATGCAAACATCGGATGTCTAGTTTAACGCCACGATGTGCAAAACCCGATGTCAAAGGTACCGTGCATACATATAACGTAGGTACATGACCGCAACTTAACCCTGTTGCCCAAAGCTAACGTTATAAGCAGCCAGCTAGCTTCATCTGGCTAGTAAGGCTCGACCGCACCGGGTTGTGTTGTGAAGCTAGCCACAATAAGGATTAGGCACAATAGTGGAATTTACGGTTTGCCTTCAAAATAAAATATATGTCATTGACAGTAATGCAAATGAATACAAATAGTAGAATTATGCCATACTTTTATTTTGAAGGCTAACTGCAAAGTCCACCATTGTGGCTAATCCTTATTGCGGCTAGCTTCACATAGATGGGTCCGACCACAATTAATCAAACAAGAACTGTCTTATAAATTAGGGTTATTTTAGATGACACCTAGCTATATAGTTAGCTAGCTAACTAACTATAGCTACTGAAACAGAAGTCATGTTATTTGACACATCAAAGTGTTATTTGACGTGTATCTTTTTTGACACGCAAAGACCTGAACGGCATTCCATAGAAGTACTGGTTGAGAATGAAACAACTGAACAAGCACAGCAAGTAAATCAGCACAGCAAGTAAATGAAAGAAATAGGTTATGACAATGTTTTACTGGTAATGGGAACATACATAACTGCCAACAAAATAACTTTTTGGTCAGTGTGGTGTGTGTGTAACATTTATTTAACTAGGCAAGTCAGTTAAGAACAAATTCTTATTTACAATGATGGCCCGGAAGATGCTGGGCCAATTGTGCGCCGCACTATGGGAATCCCAATCATGGCCGGATGTGATACAGCCTGGATTCGAACCAGGGACTGTAGTGATGCCTCTTGCACTGAGAAGCAGTGCCTTAGACCGCTGCGTCCATGTGGGTGTGTTAACTATTTAACTGTACTAGCATGCTTAAAAAGCCACTAAAATTATAAATACCGGTTATCAGTTTCGCTTTTTTTGGCAAGGAAAATATCGGAAATCGGTATCAGCCAAAAATGTCATATCAGTGCATCACTAGAACTGAGTGTTTTTTCTCTAATGTATGCTTTGGCTAATAAGTAAATGGTGAGTCAACAACATTATTTGGTTATGAGCAACCAGGTTTTCATCTAGATGTTTTTTATTTTTTTTTACATGAGGCAGCCACCAACATGCTTGAAAATACGAAGTGTAGCACTTAGTGATGTGTTGTCCCGAACATAATGCTTTGTATTCAGGACATTAAGTTAATTTCTTCACTGCCTTATTGCAAACAGGATGCATGGAATATTTTTTTATTCTGTACATGCTTCCTTCTTTTCACTCTGTCATTTAGTTTAGTATTGTGGAGTAAATACAATGTTGATCCATCCTCAGTTTTTTCCTATCAAAGCCATTCAACTCTGTAACTGTTTTAATGTCACCATTGGCCTCATGGTGAAATCCCAGAGCGGTTTCCTTCCTCTCCGGCAAGTGAGGTAGGAAGGACACCTGTATCTTTGTAGTGACTGGGTGTATTGATACGCCATCCAAGTGTAATGAATAACTTCACTATGTCCAAAGGGATATTGAATGTCCGTATTTTTATTATTATTTTTTACCCATCTACCAATAGGTGCCCTTCTTTGCGAGGCATTGGAAAACCTTCCTGGTCTTTCTGGTTGAATCTGTGTTTGAAATTCATTGATCGACTGCGACCTTACAGATAATTGAATGTGTGGGGTACAGAGATTAGGTAGTCATTCAAAAATTGTGTTAAACACTATTACTGCACACAGAGTGAGTCCATGCAACTTGTGAAGCAGATTTTTACTCCTGAACTGATTTAGGCTTGCCATAACAAAGGGGTTGAACACTTGACTCAAGACATTTCTTTCCATTAAATTGGAGAATATTATTATTTTTTAAACACAATTCCACTTTGCCATTATGGGGTATTGTGTGTAGATCAGTGACACACAATCTCAATTTAATCAATTTTAAATTCAGGCTCTAACACAACAAAATGTGGAATAAGTAAAAGGGGTGTGAATACTTTCTGCCTGGGGAAGGAGCAGTGTGTTTTGAGTTCTGACTCAAGGCTGTGTGTGTTGTTCTGTGGTACAGGAAGGAAGCTGTTTGCATTCGGGGCAGGCCGGGAAGCAAACAAAGCCTTTGGCAGGTATCTCTCAGCGATATACAGTATAATGCCCTTGGTCACACGTAGCCAGGGAGTCAGGGTAATATGAGCTCTGTCAAGGGTTTTCCTCAGAGTGTCAACCAACCTGCTGCCCTGCCTGGTATTCTTATAGTCAGTCCAGTGTCAGTATCTGAGTAGTTTTACTGTCAGATAAGCAAATCAATAATTTTGTAGTAGGAGACACCAACATGCTTGAGAGTGTGTGTTAAAGTGAACTATCAGTCATGTGTGTCTGATGAATGAAGCCTGGGTGCAAAGAAATGTACTTAAGTGCGGGCCAGAAAGGGAATAGTAACCCATGCCACGATGGGGGCCAGTGCGAAATGAACTCTGCTGCATCTCTCTCTCAGCCTGGACATCTTTATGAATGTGGATTTGACACATATAGGGGAGGGTATTTAGTATCATGGGTTCTCATGAGTGACAGATATAAATGGAATCCACCTGAATTCATTGACATTTCTCTTAAAATGATAGGCCTATAATTCATAAGATCTATATTTTTAAAGGATGTTTAAAAGGATTTCCCAATGCGCAGTAACAGAAGATAAATATCAAACGGTTTGTAATTTCATAGTAATCAGAGAAACTAAGGCACAACTAATGTATTTTCTGAGCATTCACAGAGCAGCTTCAGCTTGCCAGCCATCCATTTGTCATAGGCCCATTGAACTGTCACGTGCACAGAGCACATACTGTCCCTGGTTGACTGGCTGGCTTGTGACCACATCTCAATGCCTGCTACTGTACAATGATGTATATATATATATATATATATATATATATATATATATATATACACACACACACACACACATCATTGGGGTAGTAGCATGTATGCAGCGCCGTTGTACATTGCACCGAGTGTTGATAATAATCTGGAATTGTAACAAACTAGTTATGAATAGTTATGCATTCTAAAAATCGATCATTTATTCCACGGAAACACACCCCAATTATGAACACCCTATCCAGCCCAAATTGGTAACATTAGCATTAGAAGTTAACACTTGCTTTGTCTCGTGTTACCGAAACGTCTTCAAGTAATTGCCACCAAGAGTGGCGGCATTGCCTTATTTTCTACAAAGACCCAACATGTTCCTCGAGCGAGTTCACAAGGTGGGTTAACGTTAGCTTGCCGGTGGCAACAATAAGGGCCGCATTCAGCTGCTGTCATCAGACATTAGTTATGCTAATACGGATTGCATAGCAGTATCCTAATACAAGGCTCCGGACCTTTTGCTCACCTCTTTCACAAGATGAGCTGCTCAACTAACGTTAGCTAGCTAGTTTATTACGGATAGCATGCGCACGTACCTGAACGCGGGATCCTCTTTGTTGCATCTTGGGGGCGGCGAAAAGGCATTTCTTTTATTAAAAAGTTTATGGAAAAGAGTTGGAGGCATTTTGTACCAAATATTTAGGTACAGAACGTCTCACTTTCTTTTAAATCCAAGAGCAACGCTAGTTCCTTGAAACTAATTCCATTTGTGTCGGAGTCATATGACAAGCATTAGTCACACGAGCTGCATGGAAACCCACTACATGTTTCTGATTGGACGATGATCCACTGCTCCTTGTCGAAAATACTTGATTGGCTGATATTTTTGGCCAAGCACCACGTGGTCAATAGAAATGCTGTGTTGATGTTTTGGCTTAAAGTTACCATCTGGTCGAGATACGAAATAAAATGTACATTAAAAACTCCTAAAACATAATAAAGAATCCATATATATCCCAGGCCAGGACACCGTAGGAGATTACATATTTTGATAAGTTAAATATGGTTCATATTCAATTCCTAGCCTGAAACATACTGTATGTCACATGTCAAATAGCTCAAATACCAGCTCTTCAACAGGTGGTAATATTATCAATGTATTTAGTTAAACAAAATCAATGTACATTATGTATTACAGCAACAGAATTTCATACATGTTTATTTTCTATTTAAAAAAACAGACAACCTGTACATGGACTGTGAAAACATTCTCTTTTTCTTTACAGAATTGTCCTAAAATAAATAATTAAAAAACAAATGTACAAACTGCCTTTTCATTAGTGTTGTATAGCTTCACAATTGTGTATTGAATTACAAGTTTGCAAAACTATTTCAAAACATGCTTACAGGGCCTTGTGAGATGAATGTGTTGTGAAAATGTCAGGTAAAATAAGGTTATATATGAGCTTCAGCCAATGTGGTTTGTTTGCTTTCTCACCTCGATTGATGACAGCATTAACAAGTTGTGGTAGCTTTCCTTCCCGGAGGGGTGGAACCGGCACACCTTGCACAGCTGGTTCTGGAACTGCAGAGTGAATAAAGCACAATATTCAATAAAAACAATAGAAAATGAACAGATGTAGCAGCAGATTAATCCTACTCAATAACCATCACTATAAATTATTATGACAAAACAGTATGTTTCATGGATAGGGTGGCAGGAATTGAGCCCAATTTACAGCCAATAAATAGAGACAAGTTTTTCCTGGTCCAGTCACAATAGTCGGGAAAAGCTCCTGGCCCTACTCATGGAAATGCTTGAAAGGACATGATGAAAGGTCTCATGAGAAAGGCATGACCTCTAATGGACATTTTGAGTAATGACATATTTCTGCAAGACATTTCAGTGCAGGGTAAATAGAGTCCGAGGATGTGGAATTTACAGTTTTTTTAGAACAAAAATCTGCAAGACTTCCTGTGTAGAAATTGTGAGCATACCAAACAGCTTCACCCTCATCTTCAAATGCATCTGTCGAAGGTACACCAACATTGGCGAATATCATCTGGTGGCGAAAAACACCAGGCCCATGGTCAGTCAAACAACATTCTATGACAGCAACTCATCCAGATTGACCATTCAGAGAGAATGCTTACCCTCAGGGAGGAGCACCTCTGCCACACTTTTTTGAAATAATGTGTCCTTTTCTTTCTCGTCTGCAAAGTCAAAGAACCTGGTTTGCTCCGGGGAGTGTTGTGTGGGTCTTTTCTGGACTTTTGGGGCTTCTTCAGGGGCAGCCGTCTCTCTGTCGCCCCCTGTGTTTCCGGTCCTCTCAGTGATTTCAATGGCCGTGTGGCCACTGACAGGCTCACATTGTTCACTACCATCTTCTCAGTGGTAACAGAGTCACTGAATGTTACTCTCTTCCTGCATTTTGATCTTCCTGGGTCTAATCATCACTGACTTTGAGAGAAAGATTTCATTACTAACTGACATTCATACACTATTTTTTGTGTGTGTTTTTTTGAACCTTTATTCAACCAGGAAAAGCCCATTGATACTCAGAGTCTCTTTTTCAGATGATTCACAATTTCTCTTGAGAATGAAACAATTTCTCTTTAAATGCCACTGAGATACAGCCAGAATCTGAGAAATACAAAAAGACAGGGGAGTGTTTTCATACTCGTGGTGTTTTCTTGGGGACTGAGGGCACAGTTACTCCTCCAGGCAAGGGTGATCTTTCAATGGAAAAATAGGCATTGTACATACAGCTTGTCTACAAATACATGGAAAATAAATAATCAGTTCGATATGTGTTCTCCTGCTTTTGTTAGGTGTTTGACAGAAATAAGTCAATTATATATTACAAACAAAAAATATAAATGATAAACAAATCCCTAAAAATGTGTGTCTAATGGGCAGTGCTAAATGGCTGTGAACAAAGAAATGTCATTTGTTAGGATATACTGTTTCATTCTATGAAAAAATGAATGTGACATCTAATACATTGAATCCAATTGACCTCTTTTCCTGATGTTTTCCATCATTCATTTGGGAGATATCTGCAAAGATACAAATAACATTGTGCACACATAAAGAAGCATGGAATACTTTATATCCCAGGTTGGCAAGGTTTCACTTTCCTTTTAAAAACGACACATTTGCTGTGTCCCATGGCAACCTATTAGCTAGATAGTGCATGGCTGACATCTAGGATAGTTGAGTTCTTCACATGCAGGTCCAAAAGCTCCTCACCGGGAAAGGCCACTGTCTCTTCTAAACCGCAAGAACGATGGGATTGAATTAGTGTTGTAACGATACATTACCAAGTATCACGATACTGAGTAGTAGGGTCTGCATCCCCGCTCAGCATGACAGATAAATTATATTTTGATGGAGGAATAGAAGAGCGAACAGAGAGAAGCAGGTGAGTGAGGGCTGGTTGGGGATGTGGAGAGAAACAGGTGAGTGAGGGTCGGTAGGGGATGCGGAGAGAAACAGGTGAGTGACGGCCGGTAGGGGATGCGGAGAGAAGCAGGTGAGTGACGGCCGGTAGGGGATGCGGAGAGAAGCAGGTGAGTGAGGGCTGGTAAGGGATGCGGAGAGAAGCAGGTGAGTGAGTGCTGGTAGAGGATGCAGAGAGAAGCAGGTGAGTGAGGGCTGGTAGGGATGCGGAGAGAAGCAGGTGAGTGAGGGCTGGTGGAGGATGCAGAGAGAAGCAGGTGAGTGAGGCTGGTAGAGGATGCGGAGAGAAGCAGGTGAGTAGGGCTGGTAGAGGATGCGGAGGAGAAGCAGGTGAGTGAGGGCTGGTAGAGGATGCGGAGAGAAGCAGGTGAGTGAGCGCTGGTAGAGGATGCGGAGAGAAGCAGGTGAGTGAGCGCTGGTAAGGGATGCTGGGAGAGGCAGGTGAGTGAGGGCTGGTAGGGGATGCAGCTGGTTGATTACAGCTGCCACACGTGATATGAGCATGAAAGTGAAGTGGATATTATTGAACCTGTGCATACAAGAGACCAGTGCCTGTTGCTTAAATTCAACTGAATTTATAAACCAAACTAACTTTATAACTACATTTTATAACAGGCGCCAGCAGGTTCTTTAGATTGGTAGGGTTGAAAACTTCAGTAGTATCACATGAAACTGTACTATGGTATTCTAAAAATGTTGGTGTCATAAGTATCATGACGTTTTGGTATCGTGATATTACCATGGTACCGGTATACCATGCGACACTAGATTTAATAATTTAATATTCAGATTTAATAATCAACAATCAACTTCTTACAGCATAGGCTGTCAGCCAGGTCTTTTTTACAGTGCCTGCTCAGTCCTAGACCAACATACACATACACACATACACACCATAGACTTCCTCTCTGCGGAACACCTCAGGTGAGATCAGACTGCTGGTGCTGGTATCGCTGGAGATAATATCATCTGTCAGTTTCATCACAATCCAACAGGAGGGAGTAAACATCCATTGGCGAAACTGCACCTAGAAAATGCATTACGTTCAGTGGTCAACTTTCTGACCCAATTACAATCCAAAACATCACAGACCAAAAGGAGCAAAGGCCCTCCATCCCTTCACTCACTCACTGACAAAAAACCCCAACATGTTCCAAACTCAACTTGCACGGTCTTCTGTGCTTGAATTGATTGTGCTCTCCTGAAAAAAAAATGGAGAGTGATAAGCTAGAGTAAATCGGAGGTGAAGCAAACTGGTTTAATTGAATGTTTTCACTCATCAGGGGAGCAGTTGACGAGACAGATCTGTTGAGGTAAGCATTGTAATGGGATGTCAAAGGGATGATCAGTCACTTTATTGGAGCTACAAATATTATCCGACTGCATCCCAAATGGCAACCGATTCCCCATTTAAAGCACTACTTTTGATCAGGGCCCATATGGCTCTGCTCAAAAATATTGCACAATATAGGGAATAGGGTACCATTTGGTACTCAGACCTTATGACTGCTATTACTTGTTAAGCAGATGAAGCAGCTCACCTGTGGTTAGCGCATATTGACTCATTTATGGGTGTCAGGACCTTTTTGCTGTGCACAGAGGGGTTTAACGAAGAGTCACTTCAGTTCTGAGAATTAAACAAAAGATGTGCTTGATGATCAGTTTGTCTGGCATCCAATTTGCTTCTGCCAGACAAGTGAACAGCAACCATAGTGTGAAAACCTACTGATCAGCTATGAGCAGGACTTAACTTCATCTGCAAGGTAGAAAACTAGTTTGGTAATGAGTACACTGGGCTTGGGTTCTTTTTTTGTCTACCCGTTGTGCTGTAGGTAAATGTGTGTAGCTGGTTGTCAGAAATTGTTCATCTAATAATGTTATAGATGGCTACTGTATATCTTTTCTGTGTAGGAATACATTAAAATAAGTCTAGGGAGATATGGCCTTCAGGTATAATCATAGTAGCTCATACTGTAATTGTTCAAACAAAACACGAATGCGAGCTAGCAAACGTGTTTGAGTGACCAGGGAATGACCCCTGCTAAACTAGTTACTGCTAGCTAGGCAACATAATTTTTTTGTTTGAACAAACTATTCTTAATAAAATTATAAAAATATTGTAATTGCCCATAGCGAGTATTTCAATTCTGGATCTTCAGCAACTTGAATGAGCTTGAGCCTCTCGAGCTATTCAGAAATTATTTTGAATGGCGGTGTTCCCCCCAAAAATGTATTTTTGCGACCCCTGCTGGTCATAAAAGTGAGATGCAAAAATAGAGTACACTTGCGCCAAAGAGTTTTTTATAACTAACCCATTTTATAACTAACTCATTGTTCTATCTGTGCTAACGCTGTACCAGGTTTGAAACATGACCTCACCTGGAGTCATGTCATTAGTCAAAGAAGGAAAAACACGGACTATTCAAATATCCAACATGTACAGCTTTATTCCTCTCCTGCCCATCATTTAGGTTTACTATAAAACATACTATTATTTATATATTTTTAAACATACTACATGATTATTTATATTCTGCCCTGTTTACATTCATCAGTTGGAATTTGACTATACATTTTTTATTGATTTCTCACCAGTCGCATGGTTTCACATGCAAAGAAAAATTGTATACCTTTAATACTTTACATTAATTTACATAAGTGCTGTACAAGCATGCTTGTTCTGCCAGATGCAATGTACACAATCCTCGTACTCTCCCCTACATATATCAATCACATCTTATCTGTGAAGTGGATTCATGTTATCCTCTGAACAGCTTGTTTGTAAGCAGAGACTTGTGATTGTGACTCAGGATAAAAAACATTTTTTTTTATTCTGGTTAGATATTTATGTGACAGGTGTATTTGTCCAGGCAGAAATTACTGAGAGCGGCCTCAACTGGTGCAAACTTGAAATAAGTGAGATGGAGGAGGACTACCGTCAACGGCCTATGGTCCTTATAGGAGCCAAGAGCTTAAGTCAAGTATTTTTTAATAAAATGAGCTGGATGTTGCAAATGTATTATATTAATCTGTGTGATGGACGCCACGATTTGAGCCCTGGCTGACTGTGTGTCACAGCACTGTGTTAGCCTGCAGAACTAAATCATGTAGGCATGTACTTTGTGGGCTAGTCTTCAGGCCTCAGTTCACTCAAAACCCACTAAAATTACAATTGTTAGCTGTAACAGACAATGTGAGGTTCTACTGCTCACGAGCATATTTCAGAGGCTCTGTAAGTGCAGCCTTTCCCCCACTAAAATCAGACATCAAATATGATGATGAAACATCTGAGGTACTTGAAGAAAATACACCATATAGACCTTCAGCACTCAACATTGTGGTTGTTGGCTGCTGAGAAGAAGCAGGCACTAGCATTTAGTGCCTGCTTGTTGTGCCATAGTAAACTTCAACCAATCACACAGCCACGTTAACTGTGTAAAGCTCAATAGACTCCAAAAACACAGGATGAACACTTCTATGGAGACTGTGCCACCTGTCCAACTGTGTGCATGCTCATATTACCCTATATCACTATCGTGATCATAGTTAACACTTTGTCTATATCGCCCAGCCATATGAGTCAGTGTTGCAATGCAAAGGTAATCCTGTTTTAGTTTGATTGAGCATCGCTTGACATGGAAAGTAAATAAATAAAAATTATTCCAGAATTTATTTTATTTTTCTCTGCCCCATCCCTACCCCAACACACCCCTAATCCTTATTGCTGCACTCATTCAATACAAGGATATGGTGATGATTCCATATGACAGAAAATTCAATAAAAGTTACAATTCATCTCACTACAAGCAAAAAAATCCATTCATATGCTTACATCTACATCTACATAGTGATACTTTGCGACCAGAATTAACTCAAAAGCCTATACATTTGTACTATGTAAACCCAAAATGTCACTGTCCATTTTGTTCTAACCTCCGTCAATGGATGGAGCTTGTCGATATCGACTACATGAGAAAGCCTTAGAGTTTGACTGTCGACGACCAGAAAATCCCAGGACAAATTTTGAAGTATCATGTAACAACAGTCCCAGCAATGCAGAGCACACTGCATGCACTGCCCTTAGCCCATGTATGTATGTTCTTACCAGGCAAACTCTGAGCACATCATGTAGGAAAAAAAACTGATGCAATCTTTAAGTTATGTTTTGATAGGCCTACAAAGGAAAGAGGAACGTGCAGGCTATGTTGACTGTCTGTTGCTGCCGTTTCAAGATGGAGAGGAGGCTGATTTGGTTGTAGATCTACATTGGCTGCCGTGGGGCAGCGGGCAACACTCGGTCAGCGGGTGTCAAAAGAGAAATCGATTATTCCTTCCTGAACCACAGTCAGTAACTTGTTTGGCTGATTTGAGTCTGTTTTTGTGGTTTCATAGGGGTGAAGTGGAGTGAAGGAAAAATGTGCATGAGGAGTGATGTTGCTGAGAACCAGGCTTTTAGTTTGTGGTCGTGGTAGTGTTTCACATGGAGATGTTTTCGTACAGGTCTTCAATCTTCTCCTTGAAAAACTCCCTCAGCTCAGGTCTCTTTGCTTTTAGTGTCGGAGTCAACAGGCCATTCTGAATGGAGAATTGCTCATTATGGACGTAGATGTTTTTCACCTTAGGAGAAAATGAAGACATTATAAAATGTAGACAGGATCCTGTGTCATCATCGAGTTCTCTTTCAGATACTTGTCATTTGTTGAAACTGAGTGTCAGTTGCCCCCACCAATGAACACCTCACAATTGACACACCCACCTGCTCAAACGAGTGGAGGCCGCTCGCCTTGCCCAGTCGCTGCAAGTCTTCCATGATGGCTTTCTTCAGGACCTTTACACAAACAGAGACACAACACCCTCACACTATGACTCTCGAAGATGATACCATGTGTTGTGCCAACCTTTTCAACAAAGGGCCCAACTCTTAACAAAAAGGGGTTCAAAAGGGCACCCTTTCATTTTGTTTAATCAGTTTACTGAGAATCTAGGGCTATTTCTCTATTCACATAACACATAGTTGACACCTTTCATCATGGCAACAAATGGAACAAACACACCATTGAATGTAGAATAATTTAAAATCACATACAGTATTTTTACAGAGGTCCCGATAGCTCCCCTCCATGCCTTTCTTCAGGGCCCAAGCAGGCATTGTCTCTGGGTCAGGAACAACTATGGCAACCAGACAGGACTGGAAGAGTAACAGACCATATAGTATATGAACATTAGAAGTTAGAAAGGGGAGAAAATAAATATATACAGCACCAGTCAAAAGTGTGGACACACCTATCGATCAAATGTTTTTATAAAGCCCTTTTTACATAATTTACTCATTCAAGGGTTTTTCTTAATTTTTTTACTATTTTCTACATTGTAGGATAATAGCAAAGACATCAAAACAATGAAATAACACATATAGAATCATGTAGTAACCAAAAAAAGTTAGTAGTAACCAAAAAAGTTTTGACTCAAACGCAAAGGAAAGGCTAGCAATTATAATTTTAGTGGTGGTTGAGTGAAAAGTTAAAAAAGTTAAGTGTTAAATCAAAATATATTTTAGATTTTAGATTCTTCAAAGTAGCCATCCTTTGCCTTGATGACAGCGTTGCACACTCTTGGCATTCTCTCAACCAGCTTCACCTAGAATGCTTTTCCAACAGTCTTGAAAGAGTTCCCACATATGCTGAGCACTTGTTGGGTGCTTTTCCTTTATTCTGCGGTCCAACTCATCCCAAACAATCTCAATTGGGTTGAGGTCAGGTGATTGTGGAGGCCAGGAGATCTGTGGTAGTGGGTCTAATTTCAAACCAGACAGGATGGCATATCGCTACAGAATTCAGTGGTAGCCATGCTGGTTGAGTGTGCCTTGAATTCTAAATAAGTCACAGACAGTGTCAATAGCAAAGCACCCCCACACATCACACCTCCTCCTCCATGCTTCACGGTGGGAACCACACATGCGGAGATAATCCGTTCACCTACTCTGCGTCTCACAAAGACATGGCGGTTGCAATCAAACATTTGGCCTCATCAGACCAAAGGACAGATTTCCACCGGTCTAATGTCCATTGCTCGTGTTTCTTGGCCCGAGCAAGTCTCTTCTTATTGGTGTCCTCTAGTAGTGGTTTCTTTGCAGCAATTCGACCATGAAGGCCTGATTCACAGTCTCCTCTGAACAGTTGTTGAGATGTGTCTGTTACTTGAACTCTGTAAAGCATTTATTTGGGCTGCAATCTGAGGTGCAGTTAACTCTAATGAACATATCCTCTGCAGCAGAGGTAACTCTGGGTCTTCCTTTCCTGTGGCGGTCCTCATGAGACCCAGTTTCATCATAGTGCTTGATGGTTTTTGCGACTGCACTTGAAGAAACTTTCAAAGTTCTTGTCATTTTCTGGATTGACTGACCTTCATGTCTTAAAGTAATGATGGACTGTCGTTTTTGTTTGCTTATTTGAGCTGTTCTTGCCATAGTATGGACTTGGTCTTTTACCAAATAGTGCTATCTTCTGCATACCACCCCTACCTTGTCATAACACAACTGATTGTCTCAAACGCATTAAGGAAATAAATTACACAAATTAACTTTTAACAAGGCACACCTGTTAATTGAAATGCATTCCAGGTGACCACCTCATGAAGCTGGTTGAGAGAATGCCAAGAGCGTGCAAAGCTGTCATCAAGGCAAAGGGTGGCTACTTTGAAGAATCTCAAATATAAAATCTATTTTTATTTTTTTAACACTTTTTTGGTTACTACATTATTCTATGTCTTCACTATTATTCTGCAATGTAGAAAATAGTAAAATAAAGAAAAACCCTTGAATGAGAAGATGTGTCCAAACATACATATCTATATACACTACCGTTCAAAAGTTTGGAGTCACTTAGAAATTTTATTTGAAAACATACACGAAATGAGTTGCAAAATGAATAGGAAATATAGTCGAGGTTGACAAGGTTATAAATAATGATTTATTTTGCACTGGGGCCTCCCACTCCTCTTTCTATTCTGGTTAGAGCCAGTTTGCGCTGTTCTGTGAAGCGAGAGGTACACAGCGTTGTACGACATCTTCAGTTTCTTGGCAATTTCTCGCATGGAATAGCCTTCATCTCTCAGAACAAGAATAAACTGACGAGTTTCAGAAGAAAGTGCTTTGTTTCTGGCCCTTTTGAGCCTGTAATTGAACCCAACAAATCCTGATGCTCCAGATACTCAACTAGTCTAATGAAGGCCAGTTTTATTGCTTCTTTAATCAAAACAAACGTTTTCAGCTGTGCTAACATAATTTCAAAAGGGTTTTCTAATGATCAAATGCCTTTTAAAATTATAAACTTGGAATAGCTAACTCAACGTGCCATTGGAAAACTGGAGTGATGGTTGCTGATAATGGGCCTCTGTACGCCTATGTAGATATTCCATGAAATAAAAAATAAAAATCAGAAGTTTCCAGCTACAATAGTCATTTACAACATTAACAATGTCTACACTCTATTTCTGATCAATTTGATGTTATTTTAATGGACAAAAAAGTGATTTTCTTTCAAAAACAAGGACATTTCTAAGTGACCCCAAACTTTAGAACGGTAGTGTATATATCATTTAATATGTTTTTTTTTCTTCTGGATTATGGAAATTGTGACTCCATTTTCATACATACATCTCTCTATGTACACACACACACACACACACACACACACACACACACACACACACACACACAACACACACACAACACACACACACACACACACACACACACACACACACACAACACACACACACACACACACACACACCCACACACACACACAAACCATCACGGGAGGGAATGAGCTGGTGAAGACTGACTAGAAATGGGTGCGTTCAAGTCGTCGATGGCCAATGATCACAAAGGAGCTACAGTATGGGCCTAAGTAAATCTGTGTCTCTATGAAACTAGCTGTACATAAACAGTGTCAAGCATAACTGTGGCATTAAGAAAAGCCACTACTGACTTGACTGGATAAGGGGTTTATAAACAATTGGAGCGACATATATAATGAATTGGCTTGACCGATTATCTATGTCCTCTGGCAACAAACAGAAAAACTAAAACTGCATGGGTTTGGTTTAGAGCACATGGGTACATGTACAGTCTGGACACAGAGATGTCTAGGTATCCTTAGGTGGTTCTGGGTCCAGTGACCATCTCTCTCAATAATGCTCAAACAACGAACCACGTGCTGTGATGTGATACGGAAGAAGAGGTGGTTAGGGAGGTAGGTTAGTTCACCTGTAGACTGTCCAACCATGGACGTAGAGCTGGGTCACAGGCTCACAGCGGATGTAAATGTTCTCTATCTTCTCAGGGGAGATGTACTCTCCCTGGGCCAGCTTAAAGATGTGCTTCTTCCGGTCAATGATCTTTAGTGTACCGTTCTGAGGAGTGTAGAGGACAGGAGAGAAGAGGGCAGATGTCATAAGGAGATAGCGGGAAACAGGTCTGAATCCTGTCTTGAAATACGCTCATACCATACATTTTAACTGAGATACTTGTGGATCGGATTCAACCATAAAATAGGATATTGTACAAGGATGGCAAAGAGATGTTTGAGGAATTGTCTTTGCAAGTGAAGGGTCATAGACAAGCGTTGGTACGTACAGGTAACCATTTCCCTATGTCTCCGGTGTGGAGCCAACCGTCTGTGTCTAGCGTTTCAGCCGTCCTCCCTGGGTCTTTAAGGTAGCCCTTAAAAACATTGGGCCCTTTCACACACACCTAATGGATGATTGGAGGGAGGGAGGGAGAGAAAAACAAAGTGATAATTAAGGAGAATATGTTCAGCACCCAACTATCATTTTGACGAATGCTAACATATTTTACATACAGTGGCTATCAGAAGTATTCACCCCCATTGTATTGTTTCACATTTTGTTGCGTTTCAAAGTAGGATTGAAATGAATTCAGCCCCCACTATGCTTGAAAATAAGGAGGGAGTTACTCATTGACGTGTTGTGTTGGATTTTCCCCAAACCTAAGGCTTTGAATTAAACCTAAGGCTTTGAATTAAACCTAAGGCTTTGCATTAAACCTAAGGCTTTGAATTAAACCTAAGGCTTTGCATTAAGGCCAAAAAGTGTATTCCTTTGCCGTTTTTTTTCCCCTTCTTCAGTATTACTTTAGTGCCTTCTTTCATACAGAATGCATGTTTTGGAATATTTGTTACTCTGTATATTTTCATTCTTTTCACTCTGTCATTTAGGCAATTATTGTGGACTTCAATGTTGTTGATCCACCCTCAGTTCTTCCTTCACAGCCATTGAACCCTGTAGCAGTTAAATACAAAAATACAAATTCACCAATGGCCTCAAGGTGACATCCCTGACATCCTTTTTCCTGCAGCAGATCAGGAGGATGATTGTATATGTGTTGTGTCTGGGTGCTTTAATACATAATCCACGGCATAATTATTAACTTGACCATTCTTAAAAAGAGATATTCAATGTCTGATATGTTATGGTTACCCATCACTGCCCTTCTTTATGAGGCTTTTGAAAAGCTCCCTGGTCTTTGTAGTTCACTGAGGGACCTTACATATGTTGTATGTACATATGGAGGACAGAGGAAGGGATAGTCAATCAAAAATCATGTCAACCCCATTTATTTCACACAGAGGGAGTCTTATTTTGTGATTTGTTAAGCCTAATTCTACGCCTGAAATAATAAAGGCTTACCCAAACAAAAGGGGTGAACACTTTGGCAACTATATTTTAGTTATTACATTTGTCTTAGTTTGTTAACATTTGTAGAATTTTCTTTTCACTTTGACATTGAGTACTTTGTGTAGGTTTATTACAACAACAAAACAAATCATCAAAAAGAGAGGAGGACCAAGGCACTCTTCATATAATTAATTAAAATGCCTTTATTAGTATGGCATGTTCAATTGAAACAAAGTTCTTTAAAAAATGACGCGGTTCGGCTGCATGGCCTTTGTCAGTTTGTCAGGGAGTACAAAAAAATCACAACAAAATAAATTTTAATCCTACTGTCACGGAACAAAATGTGAACAAATCCATGGTGGGGTGAATAATTATGATACCCACTATAGCTTCAATGACCAACTGTCTGTGACCCTGTTCAAGTACAGACTATCAAAAAAATATCCTTGGTGTTTCATTCAACTCACCTCTCCTTCTCCTTTGGCAGCAAAGTAGTTCTTTTCAGCCACATCCACCAGCTTGATGAGGTTACATGGCAGTGGTGCCCCCACATGACCTAGAGTTAGTCATCAAAATAAGGACAAATATAAGCAAAAATCGAGTTTACAGACAGCACTAACTGATGTCTTCATTTGTTTGATTCAAGTCATTACACAGTAAACTGGCTGCCACTGAAAAGTATGGAATACAGTTTAATGCCCCAAAAAAGCATATATTAAGCTGAAAATACAAAAACGTAGCCCTCTTGTTTATTTTCCAATACCTAACACACAGGTGTCAAACTCATTCCACGGAGGGCCTCGCGCTGTCATTCATGTCCACTGTATATAGACTTTATTTTTTTCTATTGTGTTATTGACTGTACGCTTGTTTATACCATGTGTAACTAACTCTGTGTTGTTGTTTGTGTCGCACTGCTTTGCTTTATCTTGGCCAGGTCGCAGTTGTAAATGAGAACTTGTTCTCAACTAGCTTACCTGGTTAAATAAAGGTGAAATAAAATATAAATAAAATAGTGTCTACAGGTTTTTGATCCTCCCTTGTACTTGATTGATGAATTAAGGTCACTAATTAGTAAGGAACTCCCCACACCTGGTTGTCTAGGGCTTAATTGAAAGGAAAAACCTGCAGACACTAGGCACTCCATGGAATATTCAACATGTATTCTATAGTAATGGTTTTACATCTATTATATCAACTGCAGTTGAAATATGCTCACCTTATCTTTCCAATTGTTTAACTGTTTCCTTTTCTGGTATTTTACCACTGTCAACTGTGTTTATTTTCAGCAAACTTAACATGTGTAAATATTTGTATGAACATAACAAGAATCAACAACTGAGACATAAACTGAACAAGTTCCACAGACATGTGTCTAACAGAAATTGAATAATGTGTCCCTTAACAAAGGGCATCTCCTCCTCATGGACTGCACCAGATTTGCCAGTTCTTGCTGTGAGATGTTACCCCACTCTTCCACCAAGGCACCTGCAATTTCCCGGACATATCTGGGGGGAATGGCCCTAGCCCTCACCCTCCGATCCAAGAGGTCCCAGACGTGCTCAATGGGATTGAGATCCGAGCTCTTCGCTGGCCATGGCAGAACACTGACATTCCTGTCTTGCAGGAAATCACGTACAGAACGAGCAGTATGGCTGGTGGCATTGTCATGCTGGAGGATCATGTCAGGATGAGCCTGCAGGAAGGGTACCACATGAGGGAGGAGGTTGTCTTCCCTGTAACGCACAGCGTTGAGATTGCCTGCAATGACACCAAGCTCAGTCCGATGATGCTGTGACACACCGTCCCAGACCATGGCGGACCCTCCACCTTCAAATCGGTCCCGCTCCAGAGTACAGGCCTCGGTGTAATGCTCATTCCTTCGACGATAAACGCGAATCCGACTATCACCCCTGGTGAGACAAAACCGCGACTTGTCAGTGAAGAGCACTTTTTGCCAGTCCTGTCTGGTCGAGCGACGGTGGTTTTGTGCCCATAGGCGAAGTTGTTGCCGGCGATATCTGGTGAGAACCTGCCTTACAACAGGTCTACAAGTCCTCAGTCCACCCTCTCTCAGCCTATTGCGGACAGTCTGACCACTGATGGAGGGATTGTGCGTTCCTGGTGTAACTCGGGCAGTTGTTGCTATCCTGTACCTGTCCCGCAGGTGTGATGTTCGGATGTACCAATCCTGTGCAGGTGTTGTTACACATGGTCTGCCACTGTGAGGATGATCAGCTGTCCGTCCTGTCTCCCTGTAGCGCTGTCTTAGGCGTCTCACAGTACGGGCATTGCAATTTATTGCCCTGGCCACATCTGCAGTCCTTATGCCTCCTTGCAGCATGCCTAAGGCACGTTCAGACAGATGATTAGGGACCCTGGGCATCTTTATTTTGGTGTTTTTCAGAGTCAGTGGATAGGCCTCTTTAGTGTCCCAAGTTTTCATAACAGTGACCTTAATTGCCTACCATCTGTAAGCTGTTAGTGTCTTAACGATCGTTCCACAGGTGCATGTTCATTAATTTCATTCCTTCTATTTCCTTGACTTGAGAACCCAAGCCACCCTCTTCTTTCCTAGCTGAACTCATGAGGTTGGTGGTCACCAAATACTACTTGAAGTTTGATGATGCCTACTTCCTGCAGTGTAGCATGACCGCCATGGGCACAAGGATGGCAACCAACTTCACTAAACTGCACCTCGGATAAGTGGAAAAAAGTTCATTCTAAACGAGACCAACTCTTTTTTTGAGAACCTGATTGTTTGGACATGCTACATTGATTACATGTTTGTAACATGTTTGTTGTCTACAAGGTTAACCTAAACTTCATGGTGTCCTTTCACCAATTTCTGAATTTCATTACAGGACACCTGCGAGGGAGGTCTGGACTTCCTGGACGTAGGCGTCACCAAAACCGGTACCTCCCTCATCTATTCAGAACGAGCACCGACAAACAACTTCCTCCATGCTCAAAGTTAACAACATAGGGTCAGAGCTTCTGCTTCCGTCAATGTGCATTCAACAGAAGATTACAGATTTAGAGCAAAGGGCTACAATCACACATGGATAAACCAAGCTGAAAGTAAACTCGTGGAAATTCCTATAGCACAGCTACTGGGCAAGCCCTAGACCTAGATCCTCCATCCAAATGGTCACTACCTCCATCCAAATGGTCACTACCTCCATCCAAATGGTCACTACCTACACCGAGCAAAGTCCAGAACTTTTAGGCATCATCAAAACACTTTGGCATATTCTCTGCTTAGACCCAGCTCTAGGCAATACATTTCAGCAGCCTCCCACGCCGCTTAACATTGCGCTAAAAACATTTAAGACAATGTTGTCCGATCCGATGTCAGCCAAAGCACAAGACCAGCATCCTGCCAATTCCTCCCGGCAACTACACGTGTGGGAATTGTACCCAATGCCAGTAATACCAAACGTATGATAAGTTTCCTGCACCCCAGATCGGATCGTGACCCCAAGTTCAAAGGTACCATCAACTGCAATTCTCGCAGTGTGATCTATGTGATTTGCTGCCTGTGCAACTTATTTAACGTAGGCGAGACCTCAAGGAAGTTGCGCACTAGAATGTGTGAGCGCCGAAGTGCCATTCGAAGTGATGACCCCAACAGCACAGCTCTGTTTAAAAATGAGAGGACACTCGCTTTGTGAGTTATTTTGGAATTGAACTAGTTAGCAAAAACAAACGCTGTAGCGACGTTGACAAACACCGACAGCCCAGAGAGATGTTCTAGATCAATCCCTTAGATACTTTAGTCCCCAGAGGTCTTAACCTAGAGAAGGACTTTAGTATGTTATTGGGAATGACCCCCCCCCCCCCTTAAACAAAGTGATACTTTGGCTATTGGAGGCATTTGTACTTCATATACATTCATGAGAAAAGCTCACTAGCGCGCTATTGTTAGAACCAGTTAGTCCTTTTTGCTTTTGATGTTCTCCCTAGTTTTGTTTAACCCTCATTTTCCCCCCCTCAAAACCAAACATTTTCTATAGTCGTGGTTCTACATCAATTATATTTACTGCAGTTGAAATATGCTCCCCTTCCAATTTACTGTTTGCTGTTCTGTATTTTACCACTAGGTGGAGACCTTGACCACAGTACCCCTCACCCTGTATAGTCTCCCCTCTTGTTAGCACCACCGGTTGAAGAGTTTTCTACCTAATTGGGAAAGGGATACCTAGTCAGTTGTACAACTGAATGCATTCAGCTGAAATGTGTCTTCCGCATTTAACCCAACCCCTCTGAATCAGGTTGCCTTAATCGACATCCACGTCTTCTGCGCCCGGGGAGCAATGGGTTAACTGCCTTGCTTCAGCACCACCCCCAACATCGACATACTGTATGTGAAAATTACGCATTTCTAGGTTTTGGAGTAAAAAAGAGACACCATTTCCAATGACATCATTGGTGTGCGTCGTGATTTTAGTAGGCATTGCCTACTGATTGGTCGATGTCATTGGAAATACTTATCTTGCTCTCGTTTTTTACTACAAAACATAGAAACGTACCACTTTCACATGTTGATGTTATGGATGGGACACGAGCTATATTACTTTTACAACATCTGAGCCACAACATTATTTTGTGGAAATAGGCAATACTTCGTGTGGTTTGACAATCAGGCCTGCACAATAGTTGAAGTCATACGTCTATCCACACTTGCTAAACATTTAAAAAAAACGCATGGCACAAAACCAAAGACCAATTCTCGGGCATTTGACGATCTTGACTTGTCATTCCTTGTCACACCCCTGATTCAGTTTTGTCTGATGTCGTTTCACACATTCAGTTGCCTGATCCAAACTAACACTGAGCTAGCCCACTGATTAGGTACTGTAAGAGCACAGGGCCTTATTATGAGCGTGAACTGATTCGCTTTTTGAATAACATGATCCACTCCTGCCCTGTGAAGAAAGGATCTATCTGCTGGTAACCGCAACAGCCTCGTGAAATAATAAGAGGCAGACAGGAGACGATTGACATCCGCGTTCGAAAATGGCTCCCTGTTCCCTATGTAGTGCATGGTTTAAAGTAGTGCACTATATAGGGAATACGGTTCCGTTTGGGACGCACAGAGGGTTTAATGGGTTGATGTCTGGGTTAGGCGTTTCAGTTCCTTTAACAACCATTAAACCACAAGTACTGCAGCTCATTACTTTCCCAGTGTAACCTTTGGCCATGGCTGTTTCACCGACGTAATAAAGTGCATACGTTATCATACAGCAACTACGAACCTGTTGTAAAACACAGAACAACAACATGGTGCGTGGGTAAATACTGTATGTGATCCACAGGCCTTTGACCCCAATCTGGTCAGGTCTACCGACACGTCACCCCTGTTCTCAAACGTTACAGAGGGGAAATGGTTGTGGTCCTATTTGGGCGTCCGAGCGGCACGCTGCAGAAAGGTGGCACCTGCATCCCATAGCCACAGAGCTCAAAACCTAAAACCTCAAAGGTTGTGTGAGGCTGAAAGCATGTGACTCTGACTAATAACACTATCTCCCGAGGGGTGATCTCCCGAGGGGTCATATGATAATGTGTTCCCAACACGCAGCATGTTATCTCTGTGTGATTTTGTTTCCACTATAGTCAAATTGGAGACTTTCACCCAGTGGTGCAGGATAAGGTGTTTATATTTTACAGAAAACAAATGAACATCGGACTTTCAGCATGCTTATTAGGAAGGGCACTCAACATGCTTGGCACTGACACAAATGACTGATGATTGGCTGAAAGAAATTGATAGTAAGAAGATTGTGGGAGCTGTTTTGTTAGACTAGAATAGAACACAGAGGGTTTTCTTTATTGGAAGACTCTCTCATGTAAATTCTGTTGAGAGTGGTGTACCGCAGGTCAGCCGACTTTGGACATGATTGTTTTCTGTTTTTACGAATGACCTTGCACTGACCTTGAATAAAGCCTGTGTGTCTATGTACGCTGACGACTCATCAGTATACACGTCGGCTGCAACAGTAAAATGAATAACTAAGACATTTAACATAGAGCTCCAGTCAATTTTAGAATGGTAACTAGCAATAGGCTGGTGTAAAATATCTCAAAAACCAAAAGCATCATTTCTGGGACAAATCACTCGCTCAACGCTAAACCTCGTTTATATCTATTATTGAAAAATGTTGCTATTGAGCAAGTTGAGGAGACTAAACTGCTGGGTGTAACCCTAGATGGAAAGCTGTCATGGTCAAAACATATAGACTAAACATGGTTGCTCCAATGGGAAGAGGTGTGTGCACGATAGGGCGTTGTTCTGCCTTCTTGACATCTCAGTCGACCAGACATGGAGGGAAAGTGTCAGTAACAGGCATGTCAGTCCCTCCTGGCTCAAAGTTGAGGAGAGATTGACTGCATCACTATTGGTCTTTGTGCGAGGTATTGATGTGTTGAAGGTACCGAACTGTCTGTTCAAGCAGTTGGCACAAAGTTTGGACACTCATCGGTACAACACAAGACATGCAACCAGAGGTCTCTTCACAGTCCCCAGGTCCAGAACAGAGGCTGGGAAATGCACAGTATTAAATAGAGCCATGACTACATGGTTCTCTCTGCCACTCCAGGTAACTCAAGCTAGCAATAAAACCATTTTCAAAAAACAGATAAAAGAACACCTTACTGCACAAAGAGGACTGTTAAGAGCCATTTTATATATCTTGTATTGTAATTTACACTGTACTATGTACTAGACCTAGATATTGTGTGTATGTACTGGTATGTACTGATATGTAGGCTATGTGTGACATTTTCAATGTATGTATTTTTGTCCTTGACTAATAATGTCCTGTACTATGTATTATGTCATGTTTCATGTGGACCTCAGGAAGAGTAGCTGATGTTTTTGCAGCAGCTAATGGGGATCCTAATAAATACCAAATACAGGCGTCGGTTAGAACTGACTGTAAGCTGCTGTCATCCAGCAGGAATGTGCAGCTGGAACTCAGTCGTGGTCTCAACTTACTGTTGCGAGTTAGAATAGTAGAATACACAAGGTGCAATTTAGAAATGTGGCTGTGCATCAGCAGGTGATCTCTTCTGTCAGTCACTGATAGTCAGTTAATAAGCCCATGTCAGCTAAATTTTTTTAGATTGCTAAATTAGTTTAGCGGTCAACTTTCTAAACTTGTTATCATGGTCGAATTACTGTCCGGGGCAGCCTCCATTGATTTTGCTAGTCTCACTCAGATATCATATAAAAAAACTGCAAACATTTCTCTCTACCCAATGGAAAAATCTGAAGAATTGCAGGAAATTAGCTGTAAAACAGCTAATTTTCCTCTCTGCCACAAGGCAAAAAGTGTAGTAAGGTTGCAGCAAACTTGGCGACTCTCAACTCGTGGGTTGCGACCCAATTTTGGTTGCAGGAGGATTTGAATAGGTTGCGGGTCATTTGAGTAATTTATTTTTATGGAAAAATACTCAAGTCTGAACTTAAACAAGTAAAAGCAGCTAGAAAGTGTGTAAATAAATATAACTGAACCTACATTTTTTAAATAATTTAATCACAGTTTTTTAATATAAAGTTACAGTTTTAGCAGTGCTATTTAGCAGACTTGGTTTATTTAACGGTCTCAAACCAGGGAGCTTATTAACATTCTACATCAAGAATACGGGCAAAATCTAATTATTGACAATTTAAAAAGTGGGAATAATTTTCCAGATTGCATTTTGGCCCCCCAAAAATTGGGATGCGAATATTGGGTAGCGACTGAGACAAGCTGGTTCAACATGAGTCCCGAAGCACAACCTGTTGAGAACCACTGCTTCATACCCCATGATAAAAATGTGTTAGAATTGGGGGGGGGGGGCCAAGATGGGGGGCCACTAAAATGTTTGAATTTTTTGTTGCCCTCACCCCCATCAAAGTTGCCCATCCCTGCCGTAGAGGTATTCTTGCTCCCTGGCCTACAGTAGGGGTGTGTCCCAAACGGCTCTCTTCATGTGCACTACGTTTGTCCAGGGCCCGATTCCCTATATAGTGCACTTCTTTTGACCATGGCCCATAGGGTTCTGGTCAAAAGTAATGCACTATATAGGGAATAAGGTGCCATTTGGGATGCGTCCCATATTATAAGGTTTGTTGGGTGAAGTGGGAGTGGAGCATCTGGAGAAGAAGAGGAGAGGGAAGATAAGCTAACCTGAGGTCCAGTCTCCAGGAGTGGTGAAAGTACAACCAGCAGTACACTCCGTCTGGCCATACGCCTCATACACCTACAGCCAGCAAGGATAGACAGCATGTTAGGAGGTTGTGATTTGTGTGGTTTGTCTGTGTGCACACATGCTCAGGTGTTTGTGTATGTGTGCCTTCTTGTGTGTGTCTGTTTGTGTGGGTTTAAGCACTCATACATGTTTGTGTGTGTGTGTGTGTGTGTGTGTGTGTGTGTGTCACTCACCTGACAACCCAGTGCTGCCCTGAGAAATCCCAGTACGGTGGGGGAGGCCGGAGCAGCTCCAGTTACAATCATACGTAACCTCCCACCCAGGCTGGCCTGCCAACAGAACACAATATTATCACAACCCAAACTCCAACAACACACCAAACATTGAGTCTTTCTTGGAATACAGTGGATTCTGCCTGCCAAAGGGTCACACTGGGGACATACACAGGGCGTATTCCCCCTTTATTGTCTGAACACACACACAGCACACATCTATGTATCACTCTTCACATCCGTCCGTCCCTCCGTCCATCCATCCATCAACCGTGTCAGGCCACTCATAGGAAGGAGAGGACAAGAGGAGGAGGTGAGGTGGATACCTGTATCTTACTGAAGAATATCTTATCCCACAGGCTGTCCATGCGGATGATCCCACGGCTGACCTCTGACCCTTTTCTCTTGGCTGCAAAGTTCAGCAGCCAGCGCTTCAATGGGGTGTTGGCCTGGCTGAAGATCTGTGGAACACACACACACACACACACACACACACACACACACACACACACACACACACACACACACACACACACACACACACACACACACACACACACACACACACACACACACACACACACACACACACACACACACACACACACACACACACACACACACGAGAGAGAGGGTGAGTTGATATAAGATATGGAGAATGAGGGGAAGTGTGTGCGTCTATGCGTGCGCATGTGTGGGTAGGTGGTTCTCTCACCTTGTCGTACATGCGGTTGAGCAATCGAGGCACCACAGGGAAGATGGTGGGCCGTAAGGCCTTCATGTCATCAGACAGCAGGCGGATGTCACCTTGGAAAAAGCCGATCCGGCCACCGTGACAATACACCACAGACTGGGGAAATAGAGAGAAAGAAGACAAAACAGTGACCGTTGATTCAAAAAGTACTTATTGCATTCAGTTGGGGAGAGTGGGGTAAGTTGAGCCAAAGGGATAAGTAGAGCCACCCTTGTTTCTAGGAAACCATACACAAAATTAATAATTTGAGTCCGTGGAGGAAGAAACCACATGGAAAAAGTGGTAAGCAAGTTAGGACCTAAAAACATTTTCACCAAGTCAAATGAATTTATTGTGTTAGCGGTTTCATGATGCTTGTATGTAAACCAAAGTAGATCATTTCAAGATTGTTCTATACATCTCTATAAGCTTCAATATGAGGTCCTAAACCTAGCATGAAAGTGCATCCTTGTAGCTGTGTGGGATAATATAGTCAAAATGTTTGTGTAACGGATGTGAAATGGCTAGCTAGTTAGCGGGTACGCGCTAGTAGCGTTTCAATCAGTTACGTCACTTGCTCTGAAACCTATTAGTAGTGTTGCCCCTTGCTCCACAAAGGCCGCGGCTTTTGTGGAGCGATGGGTAACGACGCTTCGTGGGTGACTGTTGTTGATGTGTGCAGAGGGTCCCTGGTTCGCGCCCGTGTCGGGGCGAGGGGACGGTTTAAAGTTATACTGTTACATTTGCTTTGGGTTAAGTTGAGCTAATGGTTAAGCATATGGCAAGTTAAGAAAACTGAAGTGTTTTCTTCCCACGTGTAATGCAAGGCATTATAGCTGGGATATGAGGTAACAACAGGGCCTGGCCTATGTTAAAAGTGATTTAAAAAAGTACAAAACTGTAATGTTTACATGAATTCTGATTATTTCCAGGAATGCGCAACATCCTGAAATATATGTAGATATTTTTGTTGGAAAGAATATTATAAACGCAACATGCAACAATTTCATTGTATTTACTGAGTTAGTTCATATGAGGAAATCAGTCAATTTAAATAAATTCATTAGGCCCTAATCTATGGATTTCACATGACTGGGAATACAGATATGCATCTGTTGGTCACAGATATGCATCTGTTGGTCACAGATATGCATCTGTTGGTCACAGATACCTTTAAAAAATGGGCCTCACAATGAGCCTCAAGATCTCGTTACGGTATTTCTGTGCATTCAAATTGCCATCAATAAAATGCAATTGTGTTCGTTGTCCGTAGCTTATGCCTCCCATATACCATAACCCCACGGCCACCATGGGGCACTCTGTTCACAAAGTTGACATCAGCAAACCGCTCGTCCACACGACGCCATAGACGTGGTTTGCAGTTGTGAGGCCGGTTGGACGTACTGCTAAATTCTCTGAAACGACGTTGGGGGTGGTTTATGGTAGAGAAATTAACATTACATTCTGTGGCAACAGCTCTGGTAGACATTCCTGCAGTCAACATGCCAATTGCACGCTCCCTCAAAACTTAAGACATCTGTGACATTGTGTTGTGTGACAAAACTGCACATTTTAGAGTGGCCTTTTATTGTCCCCAGCACAAGTTGCACCTGTGTAATGATCATGCTGTTTAATCATATTATTGATATGCCACACCTGTCAGGTGGATGGATTATTTTGACAAAGGAAAAATGCTCACTAACAGGGATGTAAACAAATTTGTGCACAAAATTTGAGAAAAAAGCTTGTGCGCATGAAACATTTCTGGGATCCTTTATTTCAGCTCATGAAACATGAAACACTTTACATGTTTATATTTTTGTTCAGTGTACAGTATATTTCCCTTGACGGAGTGATGCTGAATGTATTTTTTTTAATAACATGATACTTGGTTACAGAGCAATTAAATAGAGCAATTGAATAGCCCAATGAATAGTGTGAGCATTGTGTACTTTTTTGGCCAAGTTGTTTCAGATTTGTTTATACACTTTAGAAGTACCTTTTTATCCTTCCTAAAAACCAAATGGCTGATAGTAACTTATAACCTCCACACTCCTCTCTGTTTCTTAACAATTAGACATTTGGTTAAAAGGGGATCTGACCTAATACATGGTCATGGTTAGAAGGGATACAGCTTTTATCAAATAAACGTCAAAAGTGGAAATGTTTAGCATTTTAGCTAACCCTAACCCCTTGTCTAACCTTAAGCTAATTCTCCTAACCTGCTATGTTAATTCTCCTAACCTGCTACTCCCTTCTAGCCATGACCCTAATTCAATCCCATCTTTGGAACATTTCCTACTTTGGAGGAAAGGCTCTGCAGGGACCGCCTTTTCTCTTCTTCTCCGTGTTGACAGACGTGATTTGCATAATAAGACTGCAGCACCCTGGCAGGTATCATAACACTGCATGTGGCATAAATGTTTTATTGTCACATCTACCGGATGGCTGCAGTGAAATGTGTTGTTTTATAGGGTCAACCATAGCAGTACTTCATCCCTGGAGCAATTATGGTTAAGTGCCAAGCTCAAGTGCACATCGACAGATTTTTCACCTTATCGGCTCGGGTGTTTAATCCAGCGACCTTTCGGTTACTGGCCCAACGCTCTAAGCGCCAGGCCACCTGCTGCCCTAGGAATATCACAACATAGGCATAGCCTACTCACGGAGTTCTACACAGAACATAGGGTGTTCCTCCTTCTGAGGATTAACTCGTGGGTATCTGCATTGCTGCATAGAAGTCCCACGCACTAACACTGTCTGGGTGTGTGTCTTCTCGTGAACGTGAAGCACATGTCTGAGAGGTGGTTTCCTGTGTTTGTCCACAGCTACAGGAAACAACAGACCAAGCTTGTGGTCCAAATGGCTCCCTATTCCCTTTGTAGTGCGATATATAACATAGGGTGCCAATTGGGACTCAAGTTTCCTGTAGCTGTGAGAAACGGATGAAATAAAGCACACACCCGTAACTGTATGAGCCAGCTTTTACAGAGGCAGCAGATAGGGTATCAGTAAAGAGCTGACTGGCTATGGCAAAGTTAACATCCCAGATAGCAAGGTTAATTGCGGCCGAGGACCAGGGCAATTGCCAAGATCCTTCAGGTCTGGAAACGCACGCACACACACACACACACACCAACTATAATAATACAACTCAAAGCCTTGTGTGGACTTTGTTTGGGACATTACCTCAATGAGTCTCTCAAACATGTGAGCCAAAGGCAGGAAGGAGATGAGAACATCGTCTTGGTTTGGGAATATGACTTTCTGTGGCACGCCAGACAAGCATGGGGGAGAGAAGCGGTGGTTAGACAGGTTCAGAACCATTTGTTTCCCACCACTAAACTGTCAAATATGATACTAATGAGAAACATAAATGAAAAATAAAAAAATAAATAAACAAAAAATAAATACATCTGTGTCTTATTGTCCCATGTAAGATATTGGACTTGAAGCAATTTAGTGAGCCTTGCCTCTAATAGAGTTACAGAAATGGGAGAAAAGTACCTACTAAAGATAAATGCAAGGCAAATTTCCCCAAAGAAAGGGTCTGTGACACCATAGTCTGTTTGAACTCACATCTGTGACTTTGAGGAAGCCTGAGAAATCAGCCACTACATTCCCGTGTGTCAGCATGACTCCCTTTGGGTTTCCTACGGAGGAGGGATTCAGAAAAAACTCAATGAACTTCTCCCCCTATAGCTGCTCTCAACAATGAGCATTAGCTCTGTCCCAAATGGTACACGATTCCCTTTATAGTGCACTACTGGTCAAAAGTAGTGCACTATATAGAGAAAAGGGTGCCGCATACAGTATCAATCCATGGAAAACAACCAAGGTAGATATACACTGAACAAAGATATTAACGCAAAATGCAACAATTTCTGAGATTTTACTGAGTTACAGTTCATATAAGAAAATCAGTCAATTGAAATAAATGCATTAGGCCCTAATCTATGGATTTCACATGACTGGGAATACAGATATGCATCTGTTGGTCAAAGATACCTTAAAAAAAGGTAGGGATGTGGATCAGAAAACCAGTCAGTATCTTGTGTGACCACTATTTGCCTCATTTAGCGCAGCACATCTCCTTCGCATAGAGTTCACATCTCCTTCGCATAGAGTTCACATCTCCTTCGCATAGAGTTCACATCTCCTTCGCATAGAGGCAAGACGGAGCTGCTCTTCCTCCCGGGGAAGGACTGCCCGTTCCATGATCTCGCCATCACGGTTGACAACTCCTTGTGTCCTCCTCCGCACGAGTGCTAAGGAACCTGCGGCTGATCCTGGACAACACCCTGTCGTTCTCAACTAACATCAAGGCGTGACCCTTCCTGAGGTTCATGCTCTACAACATTCGCAGAGTACGACCCTGCCTCACGCAGGAAGCGGCGCACTCCTAATCCAGCACTTGTCATCTCCCGTCTGGATTACTGCAACTCGCTTGTGCTGGGCTCCCTGCCTGGCCATTAAACCCCTACAACTCATCCAGAACGCCGCAGCCCGTCTGGTGTTAACTTTCCCAAGTTCTCTCAACGTCACCCCGCTCCTCCGCTCTCTCCACTGGCTTCCTGTTGAAGCTCGCATCCGCAACAAGACCATGGTGCTTGCCTACGGAGCTGTAGGAACCGCACCTCCGCTACCTTCAGGCTCTGATAACAGCCCTTACACCCAAACAAGGGCACTGCGTTCATCCACCTCTGGCCTGCTCGCCTCCCTACCTCTGAGGAAGTACAGTTCCCGCTCAGCGCAGTCAAAACTGTTCGCTGCTCTGGCACCCCAATGGTGGAACAAACTCCCTCACGACCCCAGGTCAGCGGAGTCAATCACCACCTTCCGGAGACACCTGAAACCCCACCTCTTTAAGGAATACCTAGGATAGGATAAAGTAATCCTTCTAAACCCCCTCCCCCCTTAAAAGAGTTAGATGCACTATTGTAAAGTGGTTGTTCCACTGGATATCATAAGGTGAATGCACCAATTTGTAAGTCGCTCTGGATAAGAGCGTCTGCTAAATGACTTAAATGTAAATGTAAATGTAATAGAGTTCACATCTCCTTCGCATAGAGTTCACATCTCCTTCGCATAGATCAAGCTGTTGATTGTGGCCTGTGGAATATTGTCCCACTCCTCTTCAATGGCTGTGCGAAGTTGCTGGATATTGGCAGGAACTGGAATACTCTGTTGTACGCGTCGATCCAGAGCATCCCAAACATGCTCAATGGGTGACATGTCTGTTGAGTATGCAAGCCATGGAAAAACTGGGACATTTTAAGCTTCCAGGAATTGTGTACAGATACTTGCGACATGGCATGCTGAAACATGAAATGATGGCGGCGGATGAATGACACGACAATGGGCCTCAGGATCTCGTTACGGTATCTCTGTGCATTCAAATTGCCATTGTAAAAATGCAATTGTATTTGTTGTCTGTAGCTTATGCCTGCCCATACCATAACCCCACCGCCCCCATGGGGCACTCTGTTCACAACGTCGACATCAGCAAACCGCTCACTGTCTGCCATCTCCCGGTACAGTTGAAACCGGGATTCATCCGTGAAGAGCACACTTCTCCATCGTGCCAGTGGCCATTGAAGGTGAGCATTTGCCCACAGTTTGTGCAGAAATCCTTCAGTTGTGCAAACCCACAGTTTCATCAGCTGTCCGGGTGGTTGGTCTCAGACGATCCCGCAGGTAAAGAAGACGGACGTGGAGGTTCTGGGCTGGTGTGGTTACACATGGTCTGCGGTTTTCAGGCCGGTTGGACGTACTGCCAAATTCTCTAAAACGACGTTGGAGGCGGCTTATGGTAAAGAACTTAACTTTAAATTCTCTGGCAAACGCTCTGGTGGACATTTCTGAAGTCAGCATGCCAATTACATGGATGGATTATCTTGGCAAAGGACAAATGCTCAAAAACAGGGATGTAAACAAATGTGTGCACAACATTTGAGAGAAATAAGATTTGTGCTTATGGAACATTTCTGGGATCATTTATTTCAGCTCATGAAACATGGGACCAACAATTTACATATCGCGTTTATATTTTTGTTCAGTGTATATGGAAAAACAAACAGTTAGCTATTAGCAGCCTAGGAACTAACAGAACAATAATATTGTGCCACCTGTTTTTTCAAATTACACATTCACTTTAAAAAATATATGTATTTGCCATGGTGGAAAATGCCTGAGTTATACCACCCTGTAACAACTTTTGGAACACACACTCAGAGACAGACCACAGGAGATAAGAGGGCATCAGCAGAGACATCCACCAGGGGGAAACAGGCTTCAGGCTAATGGAAGTTACACTGAAAGACCAACAGGTGGCACTCTTTCCACTACTGCAGTGGGCCGCTTCGCTGCCTGTGACTAAAGCTGTGGTTTACACCCTCGTCTGGAAATATCGGGATTCTCCTAATCTTACTCCTGATCTTCTTTGTGACTGTGTTTGTGGCCAGACTGTAATAACAGGTTAAGATTCCAGACAACTCCTCTTTTATGTCTAAATGTCTTTCCCTCAGAAGTCTAACAGTGTTAGGAGCCCTACCATGACCATACTATTAACTCTGACACATGGCATTGGCCCTGGTCTGAAATGGTCGGGTGGGGGGGGGGGGGGGGTGGTCTCTTCCTGTTAATAATATCTCACGCACAATGAGAGAAGCAATAGACACACGCCACCACTGTGATAATACACATTAACACTGTGATAATACACATTAACACTGTGATATTACACATTAACACTGCGATAATACACATTAACACTGCATTCAGCTTGAAAGAATAAGCCCCTTTGGGGTGTCTGGTGGCTGGTGGGTGGATGACCATACCTGTGGTACCACTGGTGAAGCACACGATGGACAGGTCTTCTGGTGTAGGTGGCTGTGGGGGAACAAACGTTCAGTCAGGATATAGCCCTGAAGGAGATCTTTAACACATTGACATCATCTTTAGACAATAATCACCATCACAATGGCCCATCTCTGGCATTTTAAGCAAGGTGTGACTGTAGAGAAGACAGCAAAGAGAGATAAAGTAATGACTCAAGTAGTGTTTTCAGGGTGACTTACTACTTTAATTGAGTCCTTTTCTATTAAGGTACCTTTACTTTTACTCGAGTCAAGTAGGACTGACAATTGGGGACTTTTTCCACCATTGAAGAACACAAGCACTCAAAGTGCTCTTTGAGATCAAAGGTACGTATTTCAAGCAGCGGTTACTACGGGGAAAAGACAACTAAAGAATGTTCGCAAGACCTTATGTCTGCTGTGTGATCTCAATTCTTACATAATAGCACACATAGTTCAGTGCTCCATATGGCGATCAAAGGAAACCAATTGGTTTGTACTCGAAAATAACAAATGTTCGATGGAGAAAAAGTAAACATATTCAAATACTCTCTCCGCAAACACAAATAGGTCTAGGCGGAAGAACTGTCACCAGGCCAGAGATATGTAGTCTGCAATATATCCAAAACAAAACATAGTCAACACGACACTGATGTCTTCCTGCATTCTGCCTGTTATTACAGGGACAGACAATATCCATCTCAAGGCTATTCGAAGATGCTAATTTGTGTTCTGTGCTCCCTAACCACAAAGTTGCATCATGCACTGTTCTCCAGTATGTGAGATTAGACAATAATTACAGAGAGACAAGATTACAGCGAAGACCTCGATGTGAACTTTTCTCAACTAATTAATTATTTCCCTAGCTGGGTAGGTTATGACTGTGTGGATGTGATGCAGCTAATGATACAGAGATGCTTACTCAGTCAAACAATCAAACCAGACATACAGACTGCACTTACCATGGGATTTCTATGCTTCTCTCTGCCCAGTGCCTAGATGGGACGACAGCATGCAAAGAAGCACAACACCTTGTGTTAAATAATCATTAGAAGAATCATAAAATACAATTTACAGCCATGATGAAGTAGAGGGGCTTGAATATCTGAACAACTGTAATGTCCCAACAAAAGAGAGGCTTGCATAGTTTCACGCTGGAATAATTTTGTTATAAAAAGTGCATGCCGAAGCAGTCCTCAACTGGCAACTTCATTTAAACAGTACACGCAAAACACCAGTCTCAACGTCAACGGTGAAGAGGTGACTCCGGGATGCTGTCCTTCTAGGCAGAATTCCTCTGTCCAGTGTCTATGTTCTTTTGCCCATCTTAATCTTTTCTTTTTATTGGCCAGTCTGAGAGATGTCTTTTTCTTTGCAAACTAAATGTCAGGGGTGTTTACGTTTCTATCTTTACCGCTTCTGAACCATGATGATGTAACCGATCTTTGCCTCATATTTCTGAAGATCTCGTACAATGCTGTGTACCTCTCCCTTCACAGAACAGCGCAAACTGGCCCTAACCAGAATAGAAAGAGGAGTGGGAGGCCCCGGTGCACAACTGAGCAAGAGAACAAGTACATTAGAGTGTCTAGTTTGAGAAACAGACGCTTCACAAGTCCTCAACTGGCAGCTTCATTAAATAGTACCTGCAAAACACCAGTCTCAACATCAACAGTGAAGAGGCGACTCCGGGATGCTGGCCTTCTAGGCAGAGTTCCTCTGTCCAGTGTCTGTGTTCTTTTGCCCATCTTAATCTTTTCTTTTTATTGGCTAGTCTGAGATATTGCTTTATCTTTGCAACTCTGCCTAGAAGGCCAGCATCCCGGAGTCGCCTCTTCACTCTTAGGTGTAGGCAGGGCTATAATTATGTGTAGGCAGGGCTATAATTAAATAAGTAAACTGGGGTATGACTAAATAGTTAATCAGGGTGATAGACGTTCTATCAAATAGACGTTCTATTAAAATGTATTGCAGTGAGATTATTTATTTATTTTGGGATATGAAATCCGAGTATGTCCACCTCACCGTCGGACCATTTTATTGGTAAACTACACAGTAATATAAAAGTTTAATTTTTTTTAGATCCAATACGTAATATGGTGCACTTATCATCATTCGATTTTAATCCAGAGAGATTAGAAAAAATATCTAGATCCTCTATGAGGCTGTGCAGGGATCCAAATTGTGGATTTAAAAGACAACATGAATCGTCATCGTACAATGACACATTTGTTTTCTAGCCCTGGATTTCTAGCCCTTTGATATTATTGCTGGATCTGATTTTAATAGCTAACATTTCGATGGCCATAATAAATAGATATGCCAACAACCTTGTTTCACTCCTTTTGACAATGTAAAACTTTCTGAGAAAGTACTTTCTCATACCTTTAACCCATTGTACAAAATTAAATTCCAATTGTACTTTATCAAAGGGATTTTCAAAGTCATCTATGAATACCAGGCCTGGTTTCCCCGATTGTTCATAGTGTTCCCTTGTTTCCTGTACTTGTTTTATATAATCTCCAATGTAATGTCCATGTAAAAAACCTGTCTGAATAGGACGAATAATATCTGACAATACCTTTGTAATTCTACGCGTTATGCATTTTGCTAGGCTTTGAAGTGTAAGGTCTCTCCAGTTTTTTAGGTGTACTGGATCTTTATATTTACCACCTGGGTCCTGTTTCAGTAATAGTGAAATCAAATCTTCTTGCTGAGTATATAATAGTCTACCATTTTTGTAGGAGTGGTTAAAACACAGTAATAATGGACCTTTGAGTACATCGAAAAATATTTGCTATACCTCAACTGGTATGCCATCCAGCCCTGGAGTTTTCCCAGACTTGAAGGCTTTAATTGCATCTAGAAGTTCTTTGTCTGTAATTAGGCCTTCACTTGACTCTTTCTGTATTGCTGTTAATTTTACACTATTAATGGAAAAAAAATCCTTACAATTAACTTCAGTTAGTGGAGATGGAGAAGACTGAAATGAAAACATATGCTTAAAGCACTTTGCCTCCTCTTTCAAAATATAGTTTGGTGAATCATCTTTATATTCTTAGGCTAATCTTTATAGTTGCTGCCATATTTTAGCCACTAGCCAGTTCCTGTAAAAAAGAATGTAACTCCCAACTTGAGTTTTGCATTGGGGAAAAGAACAATCTGTGTTTTAACCACATATAGGCACTACTAACTGCTATTTTGCATCTCAATGATCATGCAAGTACCGCACGAGTAGGCTACCTAGCTGTTCCACCTCTGGCCAGCCGAACGTTCTAGGCAACCCGAGCATGTGTATCCAGACCGGTAAACAAAGTCTGATAATGGGCGAGCTTGTTTTGCATCGCCTGGCACCCGGTGAGGTATTATTCCTCACATCGTTTGTCAACTACTACTTTCGGCTGCCTACTATTTCCAATGATAATGTTCATAATTATGCTGCCATATCGTAGCGGGTGTTGCTTTAGTGTACAACATAAAGTTTCTCCCTTCATGCCAAGGAGGCGGAAGCGGCAGCGGAGCAGTGGGAACACTGAGCAGAAGCTAAGTAGGCAGCAGAGTGGGTAGCAGCTAGGTAAAGAAAAAAATACTGCACCTGCGCAGAAATCTGTATCAATAGCCACAAAATCCGGAACTGTAGCCACTCCGTAAAGTACATTAGCTGGGCTGAGTCCCCTCTCCCTCCCTATCTGAGGTCCCTCCCTCCCATCTCCATCTGCCCCTACTCTCCCCACTCCCTCCCTCCTCTCTCCCTACCCTCTTACACTACTCCCCCATCCCCCCTGCCCCCTTACACTCTCCCTACGTACCTCAACGTCTTGCATGGACTGGACGATAACCCCGCAGCCTTCCCCCTGCTCCAGCAGGGCAGGCTCAAAGGGGTCCATGAGGATGATCCTCTTCAGCCCGGGGGTGTCCTGCCTCTCCACGTTACCCAGCAGCACCTGGGCCTTCTCAGGCTTGTCGCAGATCACTGTGATGATGTCGGCTGAAAGACAGCACACGAGATCCTTTTGTAACAACTAGAACACACATACATGATCCAATCAGCTAGTAAACACACAGCTAACTAACTACTGCTCTACAAACAGATTGCCCTTCCACGGCCTTGGAGCAGAGACAAATCCTGTTGGGGCACTGGGCCAAAACCAACGCACTATGTCACTGAGGGGCAATTGGAAATGATGAATAACATGATGAAAGTGAGTTAATGTTATCTGTCTGACTAGTGTGAGGATGGAAAGCCCTGAGGTCATGGGAGAAAGAAGGAGAATGTAACGACAGATCTCAAGACCTGCTCCCTCCCAAACCCACTGAGCTGAGCTCATTACCTGCAGCATAAGGCGAAGGTGAGCCCTTGCCTGATTCCTGTGAGTGAGTATGCAGAGTTAAGGGGATTGTGTAACTTAAACACGACCAAACACAATTCTCTGGTCAAGGTAAAACTGTTATTCAGGAAGGGAAGGCTGAGTGTCAAAGTTTTTGATCTTTTCAGACACATCTATAGGTAGTATGTGTTTCATGACATCGCCAACGCAACTTGATCAAGAAAATAATTAAAAGAACTGGGCCATGAAACCAAAAGGAACATTCTAAGATCTATTGGTTTGGGCGAATAGAGTAGACAGCAGTACACTTACAGCAAGTTTCAGTCCCAAATGGCTCCCTGTTCCCTGTGTAGTGCACTACTTTTGACCAGGGCCCATAGGTGAACAGTGTAGGGAATAGGGTGCCACTTGGGACACACACCTCAGAAAGCTGCTAGTCTTACCAGTGTTAATGATGTACCGTATGGCATCAGGCCCTAGTGTGTCATACAGAGGCACCACCACCATAGAGTAGGTGTAGCAGGCCAGCTCCGAAATGATCCACTGCAAGTACAGACAGACAGGTCAAGAGGAGGTCAGCCTCGCCATAAAGAGAATAAAAAAGCCTCTACATGAGCAGTCGGGGCTGTTAGACTGTACGTCACGTCAAAACATTTGTGAATCAGATGTCATCCCAAATGGCACCCTATTCCCTATATAGTGCATTATGTGGAGAATAGGGTGCCATTTGAGACGCACACACAGTGTCTCGCCGTGATGATGACCTCACCTCTGGCCTGTTCTGTGCAAACACTCCGATGAACTGATCTGGGCTCGGCGTGCAGCCCTGGCTTAGCAGCCCCGACCCCAAGTGCTCCGCCCGGGTCGTGACCTGGAAGTGAAAAATAAATAGCAGCTGAGCATATTGGGAAACGAGAAATATGCCAGTATAAAAGAGAAACATACTATCCTCTGTTCAATTCTCATGATGTCATAGATTCAAATTTGGAGCAGAATCCATCCAGCTGCAGCATTCCAATGCTGAAGCGTTTATAAGCCTCCTAAATAAATCCCTTTCAGTAACATCGAGGAGAAAATACTATTAAAGAATTCCATACACAGAATGCTGAAAATGAATTCCTCACTTCTGATTGTGTTTGGAAGCCAAAATCCCTTCAAATGTGTGTGTAAAAAGGACAGTATTTCAGTAGTTGTACAGAAAGCTTTAGTGTAAATCAACTTCAAATTCAACTCTGTGTTACTACAGAGGTTTGAGTAGTAGCAGACGTCTCTCCTTGAGGTAGGGGAGACTGTAAACTGAACCTGTGGATCTGTCGAGACGCCATATGCCACACCTCCAAATGCAATACAAACCACAAGGAGTGAGTTACACACAGAGCTATAGATTACACTAGCCCTATGAAGGAATAGACCACACAGAGCCTGTATGCAAAGCAGAGAGCTGCTCTTGTGCTTCAGTGTTCTGTACAAAAGGTAGTTCTACTGTGTGCTTACCTCTTTATAAGACAGCCACTTGTAAGGCTGGTCGGGTAGCCGGGAGCCTAAACAAGGTCCATCACCTAGAGACAATACAACAACAGGATGAGTCAGGGGGGAAAAACGAAAACACAGAAACCCCCAAACGATCACATGAAAACACAGAAGTTCTTGACTGACACCTATGTTGTATCGCATGTACAGTACATTTTGATTCCGCTATCTATTCCTTTTATTTTGTTCTCTTCAGCAATCTCTTCACTGTGTACTAACAATAACATGACTGTTGGACCTCAGCATTGGTCATTCAGCCCATTCAGAACCAGATATAGAGAGATACTATCTACTTTATATACGGTCTAGTCTGTCTGCAGTTTAACTTTAGGCCTCACACACTAATTCCCACACGCTCGGTTGACATGATAACCTAGATGGCACTTTTTCACTCACACAGACAGACCACACAGGCAGGCCACCATCACTTTGTCGGACCACAATGTCAATGTCTGGGTATATTACTCAGACCACATGCACACAAAAAAAACATGTTTGTGTGCATGTACCGTATGTGACATTCATGCAGACACTGTGGTCTGAGTAAGTGCTAGTGTGTGTGCATGTGTGCACACATGCTGTCTGTCTGTCTGCGACTGTGTCTGCACATGTAAGAGTATGTGTGTTTGTGTGTGTGTGCGCGCGCGTGTGCATGCGTGCGTGCGTGCGTGCGTGCGTGGGTGTGTGCGTGCGTGCGTGTGTGTGTGTGCTTGTGTGTACACACCGGCTATGTGGAGGCCTCTCTGGAACACCTCGTACATGGTCTTGGCATCCTCATGGTAGTGTGCCAGCAGCTTATTGGGGCTGTCCCCCAGCATGGACCTGCGACCCCCATCTTCATGCTAGAGACCGACAGGGGGAGATAGACACAATGAGGCTAGGGAACACACACACACACACACACACAGACACACACCAAAGTAAAAACATTACTATTTCTGAATGTGGTCCAAATATACAGTAGGTTCGATGACCAAAATGTTACCCTTTATTCTCTTACTTACGTGAGGATGTGATGATGTGTGTATGAGGGTAAATGGAGTGGGTGTAACAGTGGTATTGTGTTAACCCTCAGGTAAACCTCTGTGGGGTTTTATGTCTTAGTCAGCCCCCTTTGTTGTGTGCTGCCCTGGTGCCCAGAGCCTATATTCACAAAGTGTCTCAGATTGCTGGTCTAGGATCAGGTACATCCTGTATTATTCCTTATGATCTAAAAGGCAAAACTGACCCGAGATCAGCACACCTTCTCTGAGACACTTTGTGAATACGGGCCGAGGTGGAGTATCGCATCCAGAGGAGGCTGATGGGAGGAGCTATATGAGGACCGGCTCATTGTAACAGCTGTAATGGAATACATGGAATGGTACGAAACACATCAAACGCTTGGAAAGAACGTTTGACTCCATTCCAGCCATTACACTGAGCCAGTCATCCTATAGCTCCTCCCACCAGCCTCCTCTGATCGCATCGTATCTCTGGCTTACCAGCACTTCCTCAGACTGGTGCCGGAGGTTGCAGGGAGAAGAGATGGCGCGTGGCCGTGTGGCCAGCCAGTAGGCCAGCACAGCAGTCAGAGCACCAATTCCCACCAGCGTGGAGGTGGGCAGGGAGCGGAAGAACTGGGTTAACTCGTCCAGCTCAGGCAGCCGTAGATTGCTCATTAGCTCCTGGGCCTGCATCCTCTCTATCAGGGTGGAACTCAACTCGGGGGTGGGAGGGGGGGGGGGGGGGGGGGGACAGAAGGGTCGAGAGGAGAGTAAGTGAAAAGGAAAGGCAGAGAGAGTCGTCCAGGTCCTGAGGCAGCAAAGCATCCCCAAACCATCACACTACCACCACCATGCTGGACCTTTGGTATTACTGTGGAATGCAGTGTTTGGTTTTTGCCAGGCATTATGGGACTCATCTGTCCATAGAACATTCTTCCAAGAGTCTTGATGATCATCCAGGTGCTTCCAGGTGAATTTTTGGCAAACTTGAGAACTTTTTGGACGAGATTGGTCCCATTATGTGTGGCGAAAACAAAACACTGTATTCCACAGTAAGAACCTCGTACCAACGGTCAAGCATGGTGGTGGTAGTGTGATGGTTTGGGGATGCTTTGCTGCCTCAGGACCTGGACAACTTACCTTAATAGAAGGAACCATAAATTCTACTCTGTATCAGAAAATTCTACAGGAGAATGTCAGGCCATCCGTCTGTGAGCTGTAGCTCAAGTGTAGCTGGGTCATGCAGCAAGACAATGACCCAAAACACACAATCAAGTCTACATGAAAATGGTTAAAAAGCAATAAATTTGAAGTTTTGGATTAGATCTAGACCTAATCCCAATTGAGTTGTTGTGGCAGGACTTGAAATATGCAGTTCATGCTTGAAACCGCACAAATGTTGCTGAGTTAATGCAGTTCTGCATGCAAGAGTGGGCCAAAATTCCTCCACAGTAATGTGAGACTGATCAACAACTACAGGAAGCATTTGGTTGCCGTCATTGCAGCTAAAGGTGGCACAACCAGTTATTGAGTGTAAGGAGGCAATTACTTTTTCACACAGGGAAATTGGGTGTCGTTTGTTAATTAAATATGTAAAATAAGTACACCCTTTTTTGTTATTTGTAAACTCAGATTCCCTTTATCTAATATTAGGTTTTGGTTGAAGATCTGATTACTATCAGAATCAAAAAAATGCAAAAATAGAGAAAATCAGAAAGGGGGGAAATACTTTTTCACTGCACTTTATATAAAGTATTTATCGTATAGTGCAGCACTAGAACTACTTTTCTCCTTCCCCCTTTCTGACATCCAGGTGGCGACACGCATCTCTGCATACCAGGCAGATATATCAGCCTGGAAGTCAGCCCAGCTTGGATGAGCAGCAAGAGGAACTGCCCCTCCCTAACTTCAGGCTATGCTTAAAGCCTACCCAACCCGAGCACTCCATCCTGCCACGTCTGGTATCTTGCCCCCCCTACACACATTTACAGGAGGACAGCTCCCGCCTAGCCCAGTCAAAGCTCTTCTCTGTCCTGGCACCCCAATAGTGGAACCAGCTTCCCCCTGAACCAGCTTCCGAAAACATCTGAAACCCTACCTCTTCAAAGAGTATCTTAAATAATCCGACAGCACCCCTCCCATCACACCCTCTCTTTACCCCTTTCGTGAACTAACACTCGCAGTTGACTTTTTGCTGACTTTGCTGATAGCTACCTTATTGAGGAAAAATGTACTTACTATTACTTAGGCATGTTTTTGTCCCACCTAGCTATCTTAAGATATACATTACTGAATAACACTGAATCATATACATTATTCTGTATGGTTGGTTGGTAGACGGTTGAAATGCTGAATTTGTGTTTCTTCCCTAATGGTATGAGTCACACAGAACCACAAGCCCAGCCAATCACAATCACTTCCTCGTTCTTGGTTCACGATGCAGCAGAGAGAGACATCAGAAATGACAGTTACAGTAGCCACCATGTGAATCAACCATCTACCAGAACAGAACAGGCCACACTTCCTCTTCTGTCACTACAAAACTGACACATTCACACACGTAGACTCTACATATCCTGTGAGTGTTTTTAACTACATCCCTATGGTTCAGTACCATCTCTATTGAAAGGCCACAGCAAGGTTGCAGTGATGAGTCATGTGCAACATTATGGTAATACTAGTATTGCTCATAGTGGTATGTGGTACATGGTGCTTTTTATGGCAATTTATTTGACAGACATTGCAATTCTATACCATCCTGACCTTCCTTGTTTCAGTTGCTGTGTTAGTATTAGGCTAGAACTCTGTCTCTGTCCGATATCTATCTCTGGTGGGGGTTTTTCAGCCTTGATGAGGGTGAATTATACTGCCAGGCAGTTGTGGGAAAAGTACCCAATTGTTATACTTGAGTAAAATTCTAAAAGTATTTGGTTCTAAACGTACTGAAGTATCAAAAGTAAATGTAATTGCTCAAATATACTTAAGAATCAAAAGTATAAATCATTTCTCAGTATGTAAATTTTTTTTTTAATAATAATAATAATAATAATAATAATAAAAAATAGGTAAAAAAAAAAAAACGAAAGACAAAAAAAATAAATATATATATATATATATATTGTAATACAATGTATGCACTCTACTGTAAGTCGCTCTGGATAAGATCGTCTGCTCTTGGCCGGTAGGGATATCCTTGTCTCAGTATGTAAAAATGTAATAAAATGTATGCACTCTACTGTAAGTCGCTCTGGATAAGAGCGTCTGCTAAATGACTAAAATGTAAAATGTAAATTTCAAATTCCTTATAGTGAGCAAAGCAGACGACACCATTTTCTTGTTTTTTTTATTTACGGCTCGACAGGGGCACACACCAACTCTCAGACATCATTTACAAACGATGCATTTGTGTTTAGTGAGTCCATCAGATCAGAGGCAGTAGGGATGACCACGTGTTCTCGTGATAAGTGGACCATTTTCCTGTCCTGCTAAGCATTCAAAATGTAACGAGTACTTTTGGGTGTCAAGGAAAATGTATGGAGTAAAAAGTTGTTTATTTTCTATAGGAATGTAGTGGAGTAAAAGTAAAAGTTGTCAAAAATATAAGTAGTAAAGTAAAATACAGATACTCCCCAAAATACTGAAGTAGTACTTTAAAATATTTCAACTTAACACAAAATATTTCAACTTAACCCTTTATGCCACTGCTGCCAGGTAGATCTAAGAGCAGAGCTACACCTGCCATTATACACACATACTAAGCATGAAAAACCACAGACAAACAGGTAAGGCCAAAATGAATCACAAGGATATGGATTGCCTACAATGTAAAGTGTTTACAAAAACTTGAGAGAGACTTTATAGGCCTAGTAGTGTAATTTGAGAAACATTCTGATCTAACCCTTAACTGAACCTTTCCAATGAAACACATAGTAGGCTATGTTGAGGTAGCATGGTTGTGATGTGTCCCAGTCTGTTCAGCACCAGAGTTGAGGCCTGCTGAGCACTAAGCGGTAACAGAACATAACCTGCTGTATGTTAGGCTACCTGTCCTACGGTGACCAGATGAGGCTAGGCTATCTGAGGAACCATATCAGCCTCAGACTAGGCTAAACGCTGTCCAGGTGGAATACAGAAGTCAAATACCCAATCAACCTTCGAGAAAGTCATGACCCCAGTTGGAGAGTAAGAACGCTTGGTTGTAAACCAGGAGGATAACAGTTGTAGACCCTTCCATTATTGATGGCAGCCCATCACCAGATTGCATCTGTCTCATTGTTAGAGGGTTAGCCTATCCTCTCATCCAAGAGGCGGTGTCCCTTCTCTGCACTCTTTGTCCTATTGTAACCTGTCCCTATGCTAGGCTAGCAGAGGATCACTCACACACAGGTCAGAGCCAGCTATCTTTAGCCTAGGAAGAGTACTACTGGGCAGAGGACAGTGGAAGAGCTGCTCAGGCAACCATCACTTCCTGATCCACCACATCGTCATCATCAACAATAATGACCTTGATCAGATGGACCAATCACATAAGTCGTCTAACACAGCCTAATTTGGGTCATTAGGGACACAGTGAGCTCATGATATTTGTGGTTGGAGGGGTACACAGACAGCAAGATATACACTGAGTATACCAAACATTAGGAACACCAGTGGTGTAGAGTACTTTTAAGCCAAAATACTTTAATGTACTACTTAAGTCGTAAAAATAATGTACTTTTTACTCCATATGTTTTCCCTGAAACCCAAAAGCACTTGTTACATTTAGAATGCTTAGCAGGACAGGAAAACTGTCAAATTCATGCACATATCAAGAGAACACCTGGTCATCCCTACTGCCTCGGATCTGGCAGACTCACTAAACACAAATGCATCATTTGTAAAAGATGTCTGAGTGTGTGCCCCTGGCTATCCGTACATTTTCAAAACAACAAAATGGTGCCGTCTGCTTTGCGTAATATAAGGAATTAGAAATGATGTATACTTTTACTTTTCATACTGAAGTATATTTTTGAAATTACATTTACTTTTGATTCTTAAGCAAATTTAGAACCAAATACTTTGACTTTTACTCAAGTAGTATTTTACTGGGTGACTTTAACTTTTACTTGAGTCATTTTCTATTAAGATATCTATACTTTTACTCAAGTATGACAACTGGGAACTTTTTCCACCACTGATTTTCCCAAGATGTACTGTTTCTTTCCATATGTAGGCCTACTGTGTCTATTCTGAATCCTTGGATACTGTACATGTAACCTACCGGTAGCGTAAGGGTTGGGAACGGAAGGTATTGGCTGACCACACTAACCTCAGAGGCCTGAGTCCCGCCCCCTCTCCCCATCTGCAGAGCGTCACCAACAATTAGGCTATTCTGCCATGAGATTATGGCCTATTAGTACAGAGACGGATACACACAAGTACCCCCCCCCCGCCCCCCCCCGCTCTGCCTTTTCTATTTAAAGTCACCTCGCTCTCTCTTGTCTGTCTGTCTAGTCTGTCTGTCTGTCTGTCTGTCTGTCTGTCTGTCTGTCTGTGCTGTCTGTCTGTCTGTCTGTCTGTCTGTCTGTCTGTCTGTCTGTCTGTCTGTCTGTTCTGTCTGTCTGTTCTGTCTGTCTGTCTGTCTGTCTGTCTGTCTGTCTTCTCGTCTCTCTCTGCTCTCTCTCTCTCTCTCTCTCTCTCTCTCTCTCTCTCTCTCTCTCTCTCTCTCTCTCTCTCTCTCTCTCTCTCTCTCTCTCTCTCTCTCTCTCTCTCTCTCTCTCTCTCTCTCTCCTCTTCTCTCTCTCTTCTCTCTCTCTCTCTCTCTCTCTCTCTCTCTCTCTCTTCTCTCTCTCTCTCTCTCTCTCTCTCTTCTCTTTCCTTTCTCTCTCTCTCTCTCTCTCTCTCTCTCTCTCTCTCTCTCTCTCTCTCTCCTCTCTCTCTCTCTCTCTCTCTCTCTCTCTCTCTCTCTCTCTCTCTTCTCTCTCGCGCTTGCGACCATCCAGTCATTTTATCTCAACAGTGTCACCTCCGCAAACACCACAGTCACAATAAGCCCATGTTCTTATGCGTGCTGCGCACATCCACGCACTCCATGTGAGTGCACTGGCTGCGTTCTAGGCTAACGACACATGGAGAATCCCGTTGATTAAGACAAAAGGCAAGTTGTGGAGGGTGCTTTAAAAGGGTTGGTTCAACATCAATGCACAGGAAAGCAGCTGCATTAATAAGGAAGCAAGGCACACTAGACTCTGGTAGTGAAGACTTACAAGGGCAGCGCAGTAACCCGTCAGTCTGTGTGGTTGTGTCTGTGGTGTCTGGGCCCCCAGGCAGATCTTACTTTGCCCTCTTACAAACCTTTGATTACCTCCCACCGCTGGGAGATTATGCTCAGCAAGGGAAGCGATGGGGGGAAAGGAGAAGCGCATTTGGCTTAGTTTGTGCCTGGCTGGCCACCGTATCACACCACCTTCAGCAAACGTTCCAGCTATTCTATCTCACTCCCCCCCCCCCCCTTCTCTCTCCTCCGCCCTCCCTAAACCCACAGGGCTTCCGTTCCTCCAGCAAATGATAAATATTGTATGTACCACACACACACACACACACACACGGAGACCTCAGCACAAAAAGAAACACACACATGCAAGTTTAAAAGCTAACATTAATTTTTTTTTCAATTGAACCTTTATTTAACTAGTTAGTCAGTTAAGAACAAATTGTTATTTACAATGACGGCCTACCCTGGCTAAACCCTCCACTAACCCGGGCGACGCTGGGCCAATAGTGCGCCGCGCTATGGGACTCACGGCCGGTTGTGATACAGCCCAGGATCAAACTCGGGTCTGTGGTGAGGCCTCTAGCAGACCGCTGTGCCACTCAGGATCCCAAAACATACACGCACATACAGTGCAGACTCAATCAAACACATTAACATACGAACATACAGGACTGAGTCATACGGTGAGCAGATCAATGAGTCATTTTAAAAGAGATGGGGGATGTCAGGCAATGGTTTTTCTAGTTAATGGTCCAATGCTGTAACGGCTTTCTTCCTGGGGTGAAGGAGAGGACCAAAATGCAGCGCGGCTAGTGTTCAACATGATTTAATAAAGAAGAGACAATAACGTGAACACTATACAAAATACAAAAATAACAAATGTGAAAACCGAGACAGTCCTATCTGGTGCAGAACACAAAGACAGAAGACAACCACCCACAATCCCCAACACAAAACAAGCCACCTATATATGATTCTCAATCAGGGACAACGATTGACAGCTGCCTCTGATTGAGAACCATATCAGGCTGAACACAGAAACAGACAAACTAGACACACAACATAGAATGCCCACCCAGCTCACGTCCTGACCAACACTAAACAAGCAAAACACACAAGAACTATGGTCAGGACGTGACAAATGCAGACGTTTTTATCTAAATATTAAATTGTTTCTTTGTAACAATTGAGTACGTTTTTTTTTTTCACTTAAAATGGTCAAAAAGAAACAACAATAGCTTCTTAGCAAAGAGTAATTTCTCAAGCAAGAATTTAGCTAGGACTGTCTTTGTGGTTGTGGTCGGAGCGGGGTAAACTAGCTGTTATTGGCAGAGAGGTTTGGAACTCTCTTTCTTATTGGTCTATTAACTAATTGACCGCCTAGTGATGTCACCCAGGCAGGCTAAAACTCCATCCCACCAAAACAGGCGGAAAATTCAGGCCGTCTTTTCAAACCGCTCTTCATCATTTTCACAATTTCGTGGTATTATTCCAACCTCATAGTGTTGAAATATATATAATACACAAGAAAATCACGTTTTTGAGTGCCTTTAAGACTGATCTAAAGATACCTAGTAAAGCATGCGGTGCATCAGGAGAGGACGTAACCCTTGTTCAGCACTTTCCATTTTGCCAATGCAGTCCAATAACCGACATTAAAGCAATGGGAATGCTTGGGATGCTGGAACATCCACACCATCCACCCCTACTCTTCATAACACTCACAACTGTCTGCGTGAGGCAATATCCATCCATTAATATAATTAATGTGATGGATTATATGAGATTCCAGCATGTAAATATCATATCATTTCCTCTCTTTAAACTTGGAATGCACTTACATACTGTAAATATGAACCTGTAAATGAACACCTCAGACATGTACAGTAGCATAGCCTACTGTACGGGGGCCAAATCTAGCTGATAGGGTAACGGCTAAAGGTTTTATGCTTGATATTATCCCCACTCTTCTCATGCAATGTTTCTAAATAACACTAAACTACCACTGGTATAGTATAACATTCACTAAATAGGCTATAGCCTAGCTAGGTTCCATGAAGACATAAAAAGTCATTCAATTGTAGGCTGATTTATAAATGTAGTCTACAATGTTCAGAAAGATACTGCATTTTTGCCAAACTTTTCAACTGAGAAGCACTCATATACGCTTTCTCAGTCTGTAACTCTGTGATGGGCTCATCCTCTGAATTATTAAGAGGGGGGAAAATAATAGGTTTACCTGTTAGTCCATGAGCCAGGGGGGTTGGTCGGTCTCACTTGGGGTGACGATGTCTCATCTCTCATTCATCCCTCCATCCCATTCATTTTTCCCATAGGAATTTTACCCAATAACGAAACAATTGAATATACAACAAGTTCTTGCTCACTTATACCCTTTAATCATATATATTTGGAAAGATAGCTATCCATCCAGACACATTTTTCTTCATGTTCAGGTCAACAGAACTTTGACCATCGGCCTCTAGGGTACATATCAGAATTACCTGTAAAAATTGCTTTAAAAAAGAAACCTGTAAATATTTTTAAACTTTGTTTGACACGTGGTTCTGAAAGGTCATGAAATTACCTTTCAAATGATATATAACATAACCAACGTTGGAAGCATCAGCTGCTAGAAAATCGGCATCAACATTAGACATCAACATCAACATTATTGTGCCATCAACATTAGAATGTTGGAAACTTAGAATTCCATGTAATGGGGCAGCTATGTTTTTGGATTCTAACTTTGGTGATAGAGGCACCAAATTACACACACACAGCTAGAACAGGGTTTAAAAAATATCACAGAATTCATGTATCAACCGCACAGAAGCATTTTCCCAATATGGCTGCCAAACAACTCAATGGGCTCTTATTGGACAATTTCGCATGGCCATGTCTGTATGAAATAATTGTAGTATTCCCAATTATATCTTAAAGGTCCAGTGCAGTTCGAAATGGGATTTTACTGTGTTTTATATATATTTCCACACTATGAGTTTGGAATAATACTGTGAAATTGTGAAAATGTTATTTTATTGTAAGAGCTGTTTGAAAAGACTGCCTGAAATTTCAGCCTGGTTTGGTGGGATGGAGTTTTGTCCTTCCATGGTGACATCACCATGCGATACATTTGTTAATAGACCAACAAGAAAGAGAGTTCCAAACCTCACTGCCAATAACAGCTAATTTTCAGTTTCCTCTCTCCACTCAAACCACTCCCAGACAGTCGTAGCAACATTTCTGCTTGAGAAATTGCCCTTTGCTAAGAAGCTAAATGTTTTCTTTTTGATCGTTTTAATTTAAAACAATCACAATAAGGTACTTAAATGTTACCAAGAAATGATTTGATATGGTGATTAAAACGGCTACATTTGACCTTTAAAGTGTTCATAGTGATGTAGAATACACATCCAAATGAGCCAGGTGTGCCAGATATTTTACATCACTATGAACATTTTAAGATATTTTGGGGCATGCTACAATTATATTTCATACAGGTATGGTCATGCGAAATTGTCCAATAAGATCCCATTGAGTTGTTTGGCGGCCATATTGGAAAAAAGTTTATGTAGGGTTAATGTGTGTGTGTGTGTGTGTGTTTTAAACCCTGTTCTAGCTGTGTGTGTGTAATTTGGTGCCTCTATCACCAAAGTTAGAATCCAAAAACATAGCTGCCCCATTACATGGAATTCTATGGCCAAGCTTCCAACATTCTTATTTCAATGGCACAATATGGGCTATTTAAACAATAGTTGTATCTGGTGCTTTATATCATTTGAAAGGTAATTTCATGATCTTTCAGAACCACTTGTCAAACAAAGTTTAAAATGTGTCAGGGTTTCCTTTGTAAAGGAATTTGTACAGGTAATTCTGATATGTACCCTAGAGGTCCAAGGTTAGAGTTCTGTTGACCTGAACATTCCCGAAAATGTGTCTGATGGATAGCTGTGAATCTAAGCTTTCCAATGATATATGATTACAGGGTATAACTGAGCAATAACTTGTTGTATATTGACATTGTTTGTCATGGGGTAAAATCCCTATGGGAAAAATTTCTGGGATGGAGGGATGAAAGAAAGAGTGATAACACACAGAAAGCTGTCATTTCTGCTCTGCTATTGCACATTTTCCAACTCTAGGGACATAGACCTTCATAAAAGTTACTATGAAACATCGTCGCCCTAAGTGAACCCAATAGACCAAATCCGGGGGGTCTGGCTCATGGACTATGTTTAGTAGCCTACCTCAGATGTTAAAACAATGCATTACGCATGACGATGACTTTTGACAGCGCACAATAGCTGTAATGCAAATGTTGACAACCCAACAGTTTAACGGGCCCTAGGCTACTTTATCTTTTGCAGTCGAGGTTACTATAGATCAAACATGCTGATATGTGGAATATGTGCCTAATGTTGATTAATATAAAACGTTTTTTAAATTGTCACATTTTCCCCCACACCCCTGACCGGCGGAATAAAATAGTGTTTTACAGAGCATTACCCAAGAAACTGCTAATACACTCGAGCTGGCTGCAGTGATTCAGGACCCCTCACCACTGGACAGCTCCTACCAATCAGACATGCCCTCTTCAGCGCGTGAGGTCGCACGTCATACTACCCACTATGGCGTGGGTAGATTCTGAAGACATCCATCCGCAACCACTATGCCACGTTGCTATATAGGCCTATCCTTCAATTGTTTAGCAAAATGTATATGTTTTGTTGATCTAGCTAGCTACGTGTTATCTGGCTGTCTGACAATAGCTTACATTTACGCTGATGCATGTTAGCAGCTGTCACTGAGCCATTGGCAAGCGACATACAGTTGCTAAATGGTTGAGAGATTAGCGTTTTCATTACGTGTTTCCGGTTTAGGCATATATCCTACAGTATCTGGCACGACCTTAATAACCTGCAGACACGAATTTCTCCCACTGAAGCCTGTCATGTGGAATAACTTAGCATAAAAATACCGGAAATGTGTATAACTCGCTGTAACACAAAACAATATATATGTTCAGAAAAAACTGTATCGACCCAGTTGTCCTATGCACATTGGTTATTGCATTATGTTGCGCTATGCGCTTTCCGAAGCCATGCCATATGGCTGTAATTACAAGGCCCGTTTAGAATAAAATCGTTATTCCGTGAAAATGTCTCAACAACTGGTTATTATTATAAATGACATCAAATAGGTTATGCTATAATTGTGCACTAACTGTCAGGCCGGCAGATACGCACATAAAGAGAACCTTTCCCAGATGCATTCGGTGTAGGCCGCACGCGAATAAATGTATCCTGAAAATGTATCATCCAGGCCACTCTATAGGCTATTCTAAATATGGAAGCGGCACCTGTAAAAAGAACGCATCCTATTCTATATGAATTCTAAATCAATAACATGTCTCACAATTTCAGAGAGGCTGCGCCCATACAATAAATGGCACTTGCTATTCTATGGTGAACACAACGAATGAAAATATATGAAACTCACCTAATATTATCCAGACAGACCCAGAGACCAGAACGAAGGAAAGCATGTCTTTCTCATTGAGTTTGCGGTCGCAGCACACAGCCCGGTGCAAGAGCCTAAAACTGCAGCATCGACTGCAGTAACTCGCCGACAATCCGGGAGATTATAAGAATCACGGAGTAATAGCCTACTAGTCTATTTACTGCGAGCCAGTCAATTCAGATTGCAACGTCCAACCGGTTACAGCCTAGGCTATACCTATTTGCATTGGAGTACATACATAGCTATAGGTGCGCACGAGATAGAAAAAAATGCATCCTCAAATATGAACGAATATAGCCTACCATCCCTCCTGGACTATGTATTTTATTTCACCTCTAGGTAGACTATAGGCTTCCCTGCGTTTCCCTGAGCAGCGGTATACCGACTGAAATAAAGCGGTTTACCGACGTCGCAAGTGAGATGCGCGGAGAGCAAGGTTACACAGAGATAACTGTACTGGGTGATGTGCACTATTAGGATATAGCGATATTGTAGTGGCTCTATTTCTTTTTATTTGTTTTTTTATTCTATACAAAAATACATTCGAATTACCAACATGCATGACAGCATAGATGCTGGGTATAAATGAGTTAACAGATCAAACGTATGTTGGATAATGGTACATGGTTAGGTTAGATTTGTGGATTCGTACACTAATAGCTCTATATACCGGCATTTTATTATCAGGGAATGCACAGTTGAAGTCCTAAGTTTACATACACCTTAGCCAAATACATTTAAACTCAGTTTTTCACAATTCGTGACATTTATTCATCCAAGTAAAAATGCCCTGTCTTAGGTCAATTAGGATCACCACTTCATTTTAAGAATGTGAAATGTCAGAAAAATTGTTGAGAGAATGATTTATTTCAGCTCTTATTTCTTTCATCACATTCCCAGTGGGTCGGAAGTTGACATATACTCAATTAGTATTTGGTAGCATTGCCTTTAAATTGTATAACTTGGGTCAAGCTTCCCACAATAAGTTTGGGGAATTTTGGCCCATTCCTCCTCACAGAGCTGGTGTAACTGAGTCAGGTTTGTAGGCCGCCTTGCTCGCACACGCTTTTTCAGTTCTGTCCACAAATTTTATATAGGATTGAGGTCAGGGCTTTGTGATGGCCACTCCAATACCTTGACTTTGTTGTCCTTAAGCCATTTTGCCACAACTTTGGAAGTATGCTTTCAAAGTCCTTTTGGAAGACCCATTACCGACTAAGCTTTAACTTCCTGACTGATGTCTTGAGATGTTGCTTTAATATATCCACATAATTTTCCTCCTCATGATGCCTTCTGTTTTGTGAAGTGCACCAGTCCCTCCTCCAGCAAAGCACCCCAACAACATGATGCTGCCACCCCCGTGCTTCATGGTTGGGAGGGTGTTCTTCGGCTTGCAAGGATCCCCCTTTTTCCTCAAAACATAACGATGGTCATTATGGCCAAACAGTTATATTTTTGTTTCATCAGACCAGAAGACATTTCTCTAAAAAGTACAATCTTTGTACCCATGTGCAGTTGTAAACCGTAGTCTGGCTTTTTTATGGCGGTTTTGGAGCAGTGGCTTCTTCCTTGCTGAGCGGCCTTTCAGGTTATGTCGATATAGGACTCGTTTTACTGTGGATATAGATACTTTTGTACCTGTTTCCTCCATCATCTTCACAGGGTCCTTTGCTGTTGTTCTGGGATTGATTTGCACTTTTCTCATCAAAGTACGTTCATCTCTAGGAGACAGAATGCGTCTCATTTCTGAGCGGTATGACGGCTGCATGGTCCCATGGTGTTTATACTTGCATACTATTGTTTGTACAGATGAACGTGGTACCTTCAGGCGTTTGGAAATTGCTCCCAAGGATGAACCAGACTTGTGGAGGTCTACCATTTTTTTCTGAGGTCTTGGCTGATTTCTTTTGATTTTCCCATGATGTCAAGCAAAGAGGCACTGAGTTTGAAGGTAGGCCTTGAAATACATCCACAGGTACACCTCCAATTGACTCAAATTATGTCAATTAACCTATCAGAAGCTTCTAAAGCCATGACATCATTTTCTGGAATTCTCCAAGCTGTTTGAAGGCACAGTCAACTTAGTGTATGTAAACTTCTGACCCACTGGACTTGTGATACAGTGAGTTATAAGTGAAAAAATCTGTCTGTAAACAATTGTTGGAAAAATTACTTGTGTCATGCATAAAGTAGATGTCCTAACCGACTTGCCAAAACTATAGTTTGTTAACAAGAAATTTGTGGAGTGGTTGAAAAATGAGTTTTAATGACTCCAACCTAAGTGTATGGAAACTTCCGACTTCAACTGTATATCGTAAACCTACAGTATATAGGCTATGCGAGTTACAGTGGATTCTAGAGTTGGGTTTAGTACATTTCAGTGGCTCTCCATGGGGAATGAATGTCACATTTTCCCAAGAGGGAGATGGGTTGGAGATACACTCCTCACGTGACATGACACATCACCTTGAAAATTGCTCCCTCCTAAGCAAGGGGACCGCCCATTGCTGCTACTGCAACCATAATATTTTTGTGATAATTTAAAAGGACATACAGAGATAATTTTATATTTATTGGTTTGTCATACATATATCATATTGCACCTTAAATGTCAAGCCTACTGTAGCATATTTTATGCAACGGTTAATCTGGAGTCTGGACACATCTTAAGTAACCCTACCTACTTATGTCCCCATTGTATTTTTTTCTGAAACATTTTGAGCAGCCTAAAACACTTCCTGGAGGCAGTCTCCTGAGGTAGCCAGGGAGGGCGCCAGCGAGGGGAGGAGTGCTCCTCTGCAGGTAGGCATGGAAAATTAGGCCTAATTGTGTTATTGTAGTGTCAGCATCACATGACTGACCTAATCAAGTGGGTCATTGTCAGGACCTCCCCATCTGTCACTTCCTGTCCTGCCACCAGTCACATCTTCCTCCTCCTGCTGCAGAAAAGACAAACATGGCCACGATAAACATGTTAAACAGAGGCAGGCAGTCAGGGGCGTATTCATTACGCCGATTCTGTTTGCGAAACGTTTCTTAAAGTGAAGCAAACGTAACTAAACGGGGAGGGACCGACCTGAATTTGTCCAATAAAAACTCTTGTTTTGCAACTGTTTGGCTAATGATTACACCCCAGATCACACAGGTGGATGCAAATGGCACCCTATTCCCTTTATAGTGCACACCTCTCCATATGGCTGGTATACACTAATGCACTATATAGGGAATTTGGGACGCACCCACAGACTGTGGAGGGAATTCAGGGAGGTCATGCAAGAGTTGCAAGAGAAAGAAACCTACTGATGGACAATAGGGATTTCGTTGCATGATTGCAATGCCCCTTGCATAGATGTTAGGGTACACAACACACACATGGCATTAAGTGATAACAGAGTGAAAGGGATATTTCCTTCAAAAGGTGACATGTGTCTTGTACTACAAAGACAGCATGCCTTTTCCCCACCCGAAGCTTGTTCTGTCCATGTGATTTCAAAGCTCCACACATAAAACCTCTTCCCATACACTATTCCTCTTCCTCCTCCCCTATCCTCCATGTCCATAAAGAATGTCAGGTTATCTATTGCATCTTCAGGCTTGCCTATCTCACCGCTCAACATGTATATGGGGAGGGTTGTGGCCATGGTGGAAGGGGGAGAGGTAGAGGGAAAGTAAGGAAAAGGAGGAAGTAGAGAACCGTTGCAGAGCAGCTGTTAAAGGGGGGCAGGGCCGCCACCATGAAGTATCAGCAGTGGCTTTGATTTGATCCAATGTCACAGAGCTGTCAAAGCAGATTTGTATTTATTTAACCTTTATTTTATCAGGGAGTCAAACTGAGACCAAGGTCTCTTTTACAGATGAGCCCTGAATTACATAAATTACAGAAAATACACACATCAAAATATAAATACAAAATGCAAGCAGATAGAAAAACACGATCATAAAAAACACACACATTCATCAGTAAAAGGTCCTCGTTCAGCCTTCTGAATTGCCCTAGAGGCATCCAAATATCAAATTTTGTTCCACAAATAACATGCAAGGCTTTCCTTACTTCGTGGAGACCAAAAACATTTCCAGAGTTAACCATCCTTGAGACCGGGTGTGGTAACTTGTGTCTAAAGTTTAGTAAAGACGTTAGGTACAGTGGGACTTTCTGTAAAAGGACTTAATAAATGAAAACATAGCAATGCATCAACCAACTTTCTGATAGAGAATGCAGCGATGATACAAAAATTGTGTCCTGTAAAAAAGCGCATGATAAACTGCTACTAACGGCTTTAATGAAGTGGCAGCTGCATTCATGAAGTGGCAGCTGCATTCATATCGATGATGTCGCCACAGTCTAGGACCAATAGGAACGTCAACTGAATAATCTGTCCTTAAGCTGTTCTTGTCTATTAATGTTCTGTATTATGTCATGTTTCATGTTTTGTGTGAACCCTAGTAAGAGTAGCTGCTGCTTGGGGATCCTAATAAAATACAAAAAAATACAAAATCTGCATTTGACTATTTAACGAGAGGCCGTTGCAGAGCAGCTATCTCTATAGAAGAAGCACATTTTTTTTCTCACCTTTACTAACTAATCAATATGCTTTTTAAAATACAGCTTTTCATCTATTCAGATGCCCAGACATTTGTAAGCAGGGACATGATCAATATGGACACCAGCCAAAGTACATATGTTTAAATCATCAGAGTTATTTTTATGCGCTCTAGTGAACAACATATACTTAGTTGTACCTGCATTCAATACTAATTTCAGGTCAATACAGTTTTTCTGTAATGCTATGAAGGCAGACTGTAGTTCAGGTAGAGCCTGGTCAACCGGCGGGATAATTGTCAAGCTTGCTCCCGCTTCCCCTCACTCGCGCACGAGGGCGCCAGGCTGCTCATCATTATGCACACCTGTCACCATCATTACGCGCATCAGCACTCATTGGACTCACATAGACTCCTTCACTTTGTTTGACCTTCCCCTCTATATCTGTCTGTTCCTCAGTTGGTTCCCCGTGTCAGCATTATTGTTATCATGTTGTTTTGTTCCCCCCGTCCAGACGCTGTTCTTGTTTTGTTTTGTTTTCCATTAAATGTTCACTCCCTGTACTTGCTTCTCGTCTCCAGCATCGGTCCTTACAGTAATAGCATACACAACAGTATCATCGGCATACAAGTGCAGGTTAACGTTTTTTTACAGACAAGTCGATATTGTTAATGTAAACAGTACAAAGTACAGGACCCAGAATCGACCTCTGTGGGACACCTTTCATAATATCCAGGAAACCTGATTTAACACCATCAGTAGATACACATCGAGTTATATCTGTCAAGTAATTTTTAAATCAGTTACATGCAGCCTGGTCTAAGCCAATTGAGGAAAGCCTCTGAATTAGAGATGAGTGATTAACAGTATTGAAAGTCAAGGACAGGATAATGAAAGGGTCTGGCACAATATTGCCTTTTATCTATACAGTTAATCACATCATTTATAACTAGGAATGCAGCAGAGATAGTGCTATGACCTGGTCTAAAATCCGACTGATGTACATTTAGAATACATTTCAAAGATAAGAAAGATCTTAGCTGAGAATGAATTAAGGATTCTAAAATTTTAGCTAGGCGAGAAAGTTTAGAAATAGGGCGATAATTATGTAGGTCACAAGAGTCACCACCTTTGTGAAGGGAGAGTACATGGGCAGATTTCCAAACCTTGGGGATAGTAGCAGATCTAATCGTCAGGTTAGAAATATGGGTTAATGATTCAGCAATCAGGGGGGCAGAGAGCTGCAGCAAAAATGGATCAAGCATATCAGTCCCAGTGGATTTTTATTTTTTACATCAATCTTAAGCAAGGCATCTTGCACCTCACAGATGCCAACTATTGAAATGAAATGTAAAACTCAATAGAAGTTGACGTTGAGTCAGCTCGAATCTGGCAGAGGAAAGATCAGTCGATTGACTGACCAGGGTAAATTTAACCACAGTTTCTCTCAAATAAAAAGCCTCCCGGGATAAAACGATGATTAAAATGATCACTTATTGCATTATTTTAAGTTATGATGCCAGAGTCAGACAGAACTTGCTTAGGCAGAGAAGAAGAGGAATTTGCACACTTCAGTGCATTTTCTGTTTTCCAAAATTTTGAAGGATCACCAGGAGAGTCAGAGATAGTGCTTAAAAAATAGCTTAATTTAAGCTTTCTTAATCAAGATAGTACATATGTTCCTCAATTCTCTGAAAGAATGCCAGTCCACTACAGACTCAGTTCTCCTTGCTTTGGCCCAGGCCTGATTTCTCATATGACTGAGCTCAGAAGGCTCAGAAGAAAACCAAGGGTTAGATCTATCTTTGACTCTGAATTGTTTAAAAGGGGCGTGTTTATCTGCCAGAGGAATAAATATGGAGGAGAAATGTTCTAGAGCCAACTCAGGGTCAGGAATACAGAAGATAGTGGCTAAATCAGATTAGAACAGGTCATGTAAAAACCTTGAGGAGAAAACGTTAAAATATATCTTCTTAATTAAACAAGGATTAGTATTTGATAACTCAATGATAACTGAGATCATATGCAAATACTCCACTAGACAAATATTTATGGGGGTTATTAGTAAGAATTTGTCATACCCTGATCTGTTTCACCTATCTTTATGCTTGTCTTCACCCCCCCTCCAGGTGTCGTCCATCTTCCCCATTATCCCTTGTGTATTTATACCTGTGTTCTCTGTTTGTCTGTTGCCAGTTCGTCTTGCCTTGTCAGGTCTTAACAGCGTTCTTTCCCACCTTCCTATTTCTGTAGTTCCGTTTCCTAGTTTTCCCGGTTCTGACCACTCTGCCTGCCCTGACCCCGAGCCTGCCTGCCGTCCTGTACCTGCCTGACTCTGACCTGATAACGAACCTCGACCTGCCCTTTGCCTGCTAGTGTTTAATAAATAATCGGAGAACTAAACTATCCACCTCCCGTGTCTGCATCTGAGTCGTGATAGTACGAGCTGGCCATGACTGACCCAGCAGCTCTGCAACGCCGTCTCCTCCCAGGTTGCCACCATTAGAAGACACGAGGAGTTACTTCAAGGTTTTATGGAAGGATTCCAGACCTTGGTGGGAAGCCAGGACCATGCCTTCAACACATTGCTGGAGAAATTCTGCAGATTTTCTGTGAGGCAGCCCGCCACTACAGTAACCCCCCAGACTGTCAATTACCCTGCTACCAGCGGCGTTTCTCCCAAATATACCACAGCTTCCCAAAAACCATGCTTACCTCCTACGGAGAGCTGGAGATCCCGGATCCTGCTGGGTGTTTCTCTCTCATTGTTCTTTCATCTTTGAGCTGCAGCCCTCTTCATTTCCCTCAGATTCCTGGAGGATAAAGTACATAATAATGCTGTTGTCCGTGGGGCTCTTGCCTGGGCTACGACGATGTGGTAGCAACAATCCACCGTTTGCCTCAGATTGGAGGAGTTCGTGGCGGAGTTACGGAAAGTGTTCGATTCTCCATTGTCCAGGCGAGGCGGCTCGTAAGATGCTCCAACTACGTCAGGATTCCCGTAGTGTGGCAGACTTCGCTGTGGATTTTTGCACATTGGCGGCTGAGAGTGCCTGGAACCTGGAAGCCCTATTTGACGCTTTCCTTCACAGATTGTCGGAGGTGATTAAAGACAAGCTCGCAGCCCGGGAGCTGCCCCTGAACCTCGACTCCCTCATATCCTTGACCAGGGAGAGGGAGTCTGTTCCCTGTTGCCGACACTCGTCCTCGATTTACACCTCGCCTCCGAGGAATTCCAGAAATCCCCAAAGGCCACAATTTCCGAGTGGAGCCAATATCGGCCGAAATCTCTCGGAGATCAGGGCGGCCAAGTCGTCTCCTCCGGAGCCCATGCAACTGGGCAGGGCTAGATTGTCTCCTGCTGAGCGCTTACGCAGACTTAACACACAGAGCTATCTGTATTGTGAAGCTACGGGACATGTTTTATCTACCTGCCCATGAAAGAACCAGGCTCATCAAGGAGGTACTAGTACCTTGTTGTGGGGTGATCGGTCCAAATCCCTCCGGGTGCTCATAGACTCTGGGGACGATGAGAGCTTTATGGACGCTACCCTGGTGTCGGAATTGGGAATCCCCACACAACCCCTCTCCATTCCCATGGACGTCAGAGCGTTGGATGGGCGCTCTATTGGCAGAGTCACCCACACCACGTGTCCCATAAACCTGAGAGTGTCGGGTAATCATGGAGGCACTGGTTAGAGGGCGCGGAACACCCATTCATAGTATGGACAGATCACAAGAACCTGGAATATCTCTGCACAGCCAAGTGCCTCAACTCCAGACAAGCTCGATGGGCCCTGCTATTCAACCGAATTAACGTCACAATCTCCTACTACTACTTCCGGTGGACATGGTCTCCGACCGGGGTCTTCAGTTCTCATCCCAGTTCTGGAAGGCGTTCTGCACGCTCATTGGGTTGTCGGCCAGCCTGTCCTCCAGGTTCCACCCCCAGTCTAACGGCCAGTCGGAACAAGCCAATCAGGACCTGGAGAGGACTCTTCACTACCTGCTCTCCGCTAATCCCACCATCTGGAGCCAGCAGCTCGTGTGGGTAGAGTACGCCCGCAACACCCTCCCTTGCTCAGCCACTGGTCTCTCACCTTTTAAATGCTCCCTGGGATATCAGCCCCAAGAGGTAAAAAAAAACCTTGCCCAGATGTTCGTCCGCCGCTGTCGTCATACCTGGAAGAGAGCCTGGTCAGCCTTCTCAAGACCACCTCCAGGTATCGACGACAGGCGGTCGTACCGCCACCGGACCCCGGCTCCCCGTTATCGTCTGTCCACTCGGCATCTGCCCCTCCGGGTAGAGTCCCGCAAACTGTCCCCGTTTTATCCCTTTTTATCCCCGTTTTATCCCTTTCCCCATCTCGAAGATCCTTAGCCCCTATGCTGTTGGTCTTCTGTTGCCCCTTACCTTTCGTATACATCCCACTTTTCATGTGTCTAGGATTAAACCTATGTCTCACAGCCCTTTGTCTCCTGTTTCCTGACCCCGAGCCTGCCTGCCGTCCTGTACCTGCCTGACTCTGACCTGATCACGAATAGTCAAGACATCAAAACTATTAAATAACACATAAGGAATCATGTAGTAACCAAACAAGTGTTAAACAAACCAAAATATATTTGAGATTCTTCAAAGTAGCCACCCTTTGCCTTGATGACAGATTTGCACACTCATGGCATTGTCTCAACCAGCTTCATGAGGTAGTCACTTCGAATGCATTTCAATTAACAGGTGTGACTTGTTAAAAGTTAATTTGTGGAATTTCTTTCCTTCTTAATGTGTTTGAACCAATGTTAATTGTTGTGTTGTGACAAGGTAGGGGTGGTAATGTATACAGAAAATAGCCCTATTTGGTAAAAGAACAGGTCCATATTATGGCAAGAACAGCTCAAATAAGCAAAGAGAAACAACAGTCCATCATTACTTTAAGACACGAAGGTCAGTCAATTCGGAACATTTCAAGAACATTGAAAGTTTCTTCAAGTGCAGTCGCAAAAACCATCAAGCGCCATGATGAAACTTAGTCTCATGAGGACCGCCACAGGAAAGGAAGACCCAGAGTTACCTCTGCTAAAGAGGATAAGTCCATTAGTGTTACCAGCCTCAGAAATTGCAGCCCAAATAAATGCTTCACAGAGTTCAAGTAACAGACACATCTCAACATCAACTGTTCAGAGGAGACTGCGTGAATCGGGCCTTCATGGTCGAATTGCTGCAAAGAAACCAGTACCAAAGGACACCAATAATAATAAGAGACTTGCTCGGGCCAAGAAACACGAGCAATTGACATTAGACCGGTGGAAATCTGTCCTTTGGTCTGATGAGTCCAAATTTTTGATTTTTGGTTCCAACTGCCGTGTCTTTGTGAGACGCAGAGTAGGTGAACTGATGATCTCCGCATGTGTGGTTCCCACTGTGAAGCATGGAGGAGGAGGTGTGATGATGTGGGGGTGCTTTGCTGGTGACACTGTCTGTGATTTATTTAGAATTCAAGGCACACTTAACCAACATGGCTACCACAGCATTCTGCAGTGATACGCCATCCCATCTGGTTTGAGCTAAGTGGGACTATCATTTGTTTTTCAACAGGACAATGACCCACCAAAACACATCTCCGGACTGTGTAAGGGCTATTTGACCAAGGAGAGTGATGGAGTGCTGCATCAGATGACCTGGCCTCCACAAACACCCCACTTCAACCCAATTGAGATGGGTTGGGATGCTTGGACCGCAGAGTGAAGGAAAAGCAGCCAACAAATGCTCAGCATATGTGGGAGCTCCTTCAAGATTGTTGGAAAAGCATTCCAGATGAAGCTGGTTGAGAGAATGCCAAGAGTGTGCAAAGCTGTCGTCAATGCAAAGGGTGACTACTTTGAAGAATCTCAAATAAAACATATATTTTGATTTGTTTAACACTTTTTGTGTTATTTCATAGTTTTCATGTCTTCACTAATATTATACAATGTAGAAAATAGTAAAAATAAAGAAAACCCTTGAATGAGTAGGTGTGTCAAAACTTTGACTGGTACTGCATACGGCCACTACTCCCCCTTTCTGTAATCTGTCACATCTAAATACATTAAAATAATTTACTTCAACGTCTTTATCAGATACATAACCCTTTAACCATGTTTCTGAAAGAACCAGAATGTCAGGACACGAGTCCTGTACCCAAACATCAATTGTGTCCATTTTGAAACAATAGTTTGCACATTAAGGTGCATTAGCCTAAGCCCCCAGCTCAGTTCCATAAGAGCTAACAGGCATAGGGTCATCTGCAGCTATTTGTTGAGTGAACTGGGACTTTGCCAAGGTCCCTGGTCAACCACATGAGAGCAGAGCAGACTGAACACTTTACAGACCTCCCTCGAGTCGCTGGATGCAGCGGCGAGAGTGGGAACTGGGAGAGAGCAGTGTTGGCAGATTTCAGTCCACCTTGATGAAGTACCTGCCAAATGAGTGGAGCTGCTGCAGGGGATCAGAGTGGCTGCCAATGCTCCATTCTGGGAGTGCACAGGAGGCCTTGGTGTAGCTCCTGTTGCATGGTTGGGTCTGCCATAGCGGGCAGGAGTGTCCCAGGCCTGTCCTGGTGATGGGAGTAGGGAGGGTAACCAAAACTAACCAGCAACATTGTTTAAGGTGGGGACTGCCTCTTTGTACAGGTATACATTGTCGTAAAGACAGTTCAAGCTGAAGGTGGGATGGTGGGCCAGGTGTAGACTTGGCCATAGCAGGCCGAGACAGGCTGGCATTTACCCTCTGGATGGTGTCAGGGTGGAAATCTCTGGAGCAGGGTAGATAGGACTTTTTCACAAGATGATGGCTGAGGGGAGATTGTGTAGTACAAGCCGGTTCATCTAAAGCCCACAAGCTGCTGTTCTTCACTGGAGACAGCCAGACAGGGACAATACAGTATATTTACTCACTCTAGTAGTATGACCTCTGTACGAGGAGCTTTAGATGCCCATTTGAGGGAATTTCTCCTTGCAAACAGACTATTTATTATTCTCGGTTCCTTCATCTCCAAAGCATGGCACGGAGGCTACTTTTTCCTCAGCAGTTTAACATTCAGACAATTATTATATTATACATCTAATCTGTCTTTAATGTGAGTTTTTGATTTATAAAGACCCAGAGGCTTCAGTGTAGATTTCTGACATATATTCTGTGACTGATTTAACAGTCAATAGAGCACAGTAGTAACGGCTTAGGATATCTTATATGTTTTGTTCTATGAGATATTCGTCATCAGTCACTTGTTTTACATTTTGAAGTGTTTATGTAATCAAAATAAGCACATGAAGAACAAAAAGGCTTCATAATTCATAAAGGTTATGTTAACTGACAGATGTTAGTTCATAGAAAACAAAAAATATAAAATCTAAGCCTGTGTTAACCTCAGACCATACTTTCGGTGTTTATTACCAAACCCTATTCTTTCCCCATTCATTTCCCCCATTGGAATGTCTGAATGAACCAGAGGTGTTCATTTCCGGTTTTTAGGACTACAAGCTGGCGAGCTCTATAGACATACTGGACGCTTCGCAAGGCCTTTAAATGAATCAACCAACATTTTTATTAATGCATTATATGCCCCATGCCCTCAGAAGAGTCGCAATTAAATATGTTAAGAAGTCTGCTGTCTATATTTCCTCTTCAGACAGATTTGTGGTGAGTTGCAATTTGAGAATGAGTGAAATGAAAGCACTATACAAATGCAAGGAATGTCTTACTAAGCATCCAAGTTGGGATTTAGCAAGCATGTAAAACATATTGTGGTACTAGGCTACCCATTGCATGTGAGAAGCCTCCTGGATAAGATATACCAAATAGTTAATTATACACACATTGGGTTGGTGGTAATCCAAATAATTTGTATAAAGGAGAAATAATATTGACCACCATTAAAAGAGAGATATCCTTTTTTTCTATTGGGAAAACCCTGGGCTTTTTGAACGGAGCAAAAACTCCGCAGCAGGAAAATACCCTGCTTTTCCTCATAGGACTGGGACACACCCACACACTGTAATACACAACTCCCCCGCGCGCTCCGAGCTCAAACATGACAGTCATGTTATGGAAAAAATGGGGACGTGTTCCTGCTTGACGAAGGGTTTCCTGGCGGATTAACCTCTGCACTGTAAATCAGAACACTGTTAAATACGCGTTTCTGTATTTATGCAATATGAGACAATTGAGATTAAAGCAGATCACTCCAAGTCCTTATAATAAAGTGCATGGCAGTTTCATGCTGTTAACATTCGAACATGGGCAATTCTTGAATAGTAATACATAACATGATTGCTTAACTTTGTAGCAGTTGGCAATTGGTATAAGTGCTTTCTTTTGTAAACAAGCAGCTCGTGTCAGCAGTGACTTACATGAAGTCTGACTGGAGTCTGTGGCACCCTGTACCAATTGAACAAGTCAACACTACCCCTGTCGGTGCTTTTAATACCTACACCATTTCCCGGAAAAGCGCGACTTCTCAGTTCGGCCGCGATTTATTTAAAAAGGACTTGCCTATGCCTGGGCTATTGATGCTTTGCGGGACATAGTTGCACCAATAACAGAAAATGCATAGGCCACTCACCCACTGCTTGCATTTGGCATAGTTATGCAATTAAATAATGGAATCGTATTCTCTAATATTGTCTCATTATTGGGGATAATCGACTGCATTCAATTAAATTATAGGAATACGTGTGGGATGATTACTTAACTGATAAGATAGCCTATGTGTACTATACATCATCTCTATATATTCTATAAGCACAAGTTAAATGAATAAACTATCAATAGTCATGCAGAATTATTAATTTTCACTGAAAACAATAAGACATAAAAAGCCTAGATATTGTAAATTATACTTCATGATACTGCTACGATCAACATGCATGGCTATTTTATTGGGTCTGTTCACGCCTTTTCACGACGACCATAGCTTCGCTCACAACAGCATGATTTCTCGGAAATCAGGTTGCCTGTAGTTTGAGCGCGCCGTCCTTGTTGTGACATTCGGCGCAGACGCGGCCAGCTGCCAAAACCGTATGCACGCTACTAAGTGGGGAAGTCCCAGCATCTCCGTATAAAAACCACTGTCCCTTCAGCAGAGTGTACACACTGTCAATGAAGACCAGAGTGGATATTACAAGGAATAACAGAGGAACAACATCTCGCTCCATCTTTACAAAAGAGAATACCTGCTTTTAGGCTACATTTCTAATCAATCGGATTAAGCGACATCATATTGCAGCTGTAAGTGATTTTCTTTTCTTATTGCATGCACTACTAGGCTACATATAAACTGTGCTCATAGTTCTCTTTGTACATATTTATAGACGATATAGTTTGTATTTATAGTAGGCCTATAGGCATTTTTCTTTACATATTGACTCGCATTTGTTTTAACGCGTGTGCAGCAGCGTGCGTCTTGTCATTGGGCATAGCCCACATATTTTGACAGATAATATTACACTGACACGAACGCGCCTAAAAGCAAAGGGTTTTGGCGGTACGGTCAACCAACCTGTTCGCGAATTAACCTAGCCGAAGTAATGCAAGTAGCTAATACAACATTGCAGTAGTATATTATGACTTTTCAAGAGTTCTAGTTAAAATATAAATAATTGCACGTTTTAGTAGGTCTAGGTGTAACACGGTTTGTAACGTATCTAGGCACTGTAATGCATTGGTTTTAATCCGTTCGCTTGTTCAGTGCATGATCAGAGTGTGCATACTTGTTATTGGTTGAATATGTATGTCCATCGTGTTCTTTTTAAGTACTTCTAAAGAACCTGCTCCATTTAACCTGGGATGCACCAGATATAACCAAACTCTTTATCTGCTTGAATAAGACAATGAAAAATAATTTTAAAGACGTTCAATGTAGTCCTATTAAATGCACATGACAGACATACTAGTACTGCTTTCTTTCACTGATTTGGATAGTCCAGTAATTTGACACTCGTTGGCAATGGTCATGACTACATCACACTTCCTGGTCATGACTAGATTAGGCATCCGATAGTGGGCGCTAGGGCTGCATATCGTCTAGAATTGATGTTCATTCCCGATACTAAACTTGTGCTTCTCCTGGACCGGCATCCTCCATTCAGACTGTAAAGGCACAATTCCCGTCCTTAACTATCTTTAATGGCGAACCCCCGGAAAATATGTGTTCTGTTTTAATAAAACACAATTTGCCACCACCATTTTCGTATTTTCGGGCAATTTAGGATGTTGTACACCCTTCGCTGAACGCGTTGTGCAACATCCTAAATTGTTCTAAAATACGAAATGGTAATATAAAATGGTGTTTTATTAAGACAGTACACATATTTTCCGGCAGCTCGCCGTTAATGATAGTTACGGAAATAAATGCTGCCTTTGCAGCCTGAATGGAGGATGCTTGCTGTATGAGCCGGTCCAAGGGGGACAGGAGTGTTTACTGGGAATGCACATTAATCTCAGACTATAGTGCAGGTCTAGTTCCCACTATTGTCTGCCAAGGCTAGGTCATGAGCTTCACTGCACTAAACATCTGCACTAACTGAGAAGGGCAGTGGGAGGGCCTGAGTAACATGCTTGTACATCCACCTCACATTTCACAAGCCATGTGGCTAAAACGGAGCTAATCTATTCTCCTTGCTCTCCCAGGAACCATGCCTGTGTCTAGGATGAGAATGAGGCCTTGGTTGGAGGAAAAGATTGAGTCCAACTCCATCAGTGGATTGGTGTGGATGGACAAGGTAAGACTCATCAGACTCTACTAATGCATTTTTATGTACAATGGAAATAAATACTCCCTGAAACATTGCAGTGGCAGACACTCATTGTAAGAAGAGAACTTAGTCCAGACATTGACAGCTCAAAGCATATTAAGCACTATTACCCATGGGAAGGACTACTCAAAACTAAGCATGTAGAGGAGAAGCTGGGGGGAGAGATAGGAGGCGCTCATTTGAAACCTATTGCTTTGTGGTTTTTGTCCAGGACAATAAGATTTTCTCCATCCCTTGGAAGCATGCTGCACGTCACGGATGGGACTTGAACAAGGACGCGTGTCTGTTCAAGCAATGGGCCATGCACACAGGTGAGCAAATAACACATACCTAGACTACCTACTATAGCCCCTCTCATAATAAAATGTAATTTCACCTAGATGCATCATATGCTCTGCGCAATATGCACTTCAGCATCTTAAGGTTTTTCAATATACTTACTGCATCGTAATAACAATGATGTTGCTTGTCTGTGGATGCAGGGAAATTCATACAAGGCGAGACTAAACCAGACCCTAAGACATGGAAGGCTAATTTCCGCTGTGCAATGAACTCCCTTCCTGACATAGAGGAAGTGAAAGACAAAAGCATCAACAGAGGGAGTGGAGCGGTGCGCGTCTACAAAATGAAGAACGTCTACTCTAAGCCAAGTAACAAGAGGTCAAAAGCGAACAATGTAAAGAAAAATAACAAGGTACGGTTATATTCCTTTTTAACTGCAACCCGCTTTAGAATCCCTTCAACCCACTTTAGAATCCCTATCATCATTGTAGTAATGTATTCCCTCTGCTATATAAAGACCTGTGCATGTCTATTTAGCTGGCTGTATCCAAGCCAGTGTCAACAGAGATTAGCATTATAATCTTACTTCATGTTTTGCTATTGCCTCTTCTAGGGGTCACAGATCAAGACAGAGGGAATGGCGTACAGCGAAACCAATTGCCCCGAGGACCTCAATACCAACACACACCTGCAGGAGGACAGTATGACACAGGAAAGCATAGTAGACAGCACAGACAACCTAGGTGATTTTGCATTTGCTCCAGAGTGTTCCAGCAGTGTGGAAATAGGCCCAGACAGCACCAACAACTTCTACCCATCTTTCCAAGTGTCACCAGACCACCCCACAGGTACGATTGACCTTGCTAGATGCTTGGGTTTGACGAAACTCTTTGTGTTTGAGTGTGGGATGCAAATGTAAATTGAGGTTTGCACAATGCTCATGTCAATTGTCCTTCTTCAACTTTACAGACTATGAAGACAGTCACCAAGAAACCCTTATTGAGGTAAGTTTGTCTCTACCGCTGCAAGTTCAGTGTGCTTTTTTCATTATTAGGAATAACCATGTTTGCCAGATATTCTGTATTGAATACTAAAAATTCTAACATAGTTAAACCTAACAAACATTCAACCAGGCTCATCACCTGTGTTTTGCTCATTTAGATGACACAGCATTGGGAGCAAGGCAGTGTAAACGACAAGGGGTTCCTGACCAATGAAGCGGGCACAGCAGAGTCCTTCGACACTGCAGAGTCTTACCACAGTCCAGAGAGCCAATGGAGTGATAACTCAGGTAAATCATGCTGGATGGAATCCAGGCTGTTAATTACACTGTAGTATTCAACGGCAGGATTTCGTCCTGTCTGCATGCATTGTCTTTGTAAAACATTTGTTAGTCAAAATGAAAGACTACGACAGGAAAAGGAATAGGAAAACTCTGGATTCCGTAGGCAATTGGAAACATATTTGTTAAACAAAACTGTCATATGTAAAACACTGAGACAATTGAGGCCAGTGCTTCAATCAATAATATTTCCTTCTCATATGCATAAGGTGTGAAACATGATAATGCACTATGGTAAATAGATGGCAGACATAGAAGTGAATGATTACACCAGAGCCTAAGCTTGAGTTGTTGTCATTGCATCAACAATCATCTGACAAGGCTTTCTGTCAATATTGCGAAAACATACGAAGAAGTCTGTACCATCTTACAGCTGTGTTTCTCTTGCATCCCTGACCTCCTTTGTTTTGTTTTGTCCGACAGGGGCGGAAATAGAGCTGCGCCTGTACACAGAACTCATCTCAGGACTACCGATCATTGACGACATCCTCTCTTACACCGACTACTGTTCACTGAACAGCAACACATCCAGTTATCACCAACAGATCACGTGCCCACTCTGAGCCCCGCTCTCTCAGACCCCCGAACAGAACCAAAAAGACTTCACTCCCGACTTTTTCTTTATCTCCTGACCTCAAGCTACACCATCTTTGCCATTTGACGAATGCTGCTCTGTGACAGTTGGAGGATCTCTACAAACCTTAGGTAGCATTTTTGAAAGGAAGTATGTCCGGTACTCTCTACTGTGTTTCCACTCTTTGTTAAATCGGGCTCATAGCTGTATTGTACTCAGTTTGAATAGCTCATTTACAAGATCCATAGTTGATATGAGGGCACCTAGTCCGTTGCCAAAACATCACATCAACTCTCCGCTTGGATGAGCAACATCAGGTTTTTCTGTTTCACTGTGACAAAATGTTCCGTTATTTACACACTATATGATATGCAGCAGTATATTTCCGGGCGATAATCGTTCATAACAAACTATTATGAGAAAATGTCTGTTCATTTGGTGAAAGGTGTTAAAGATGTCATTTTGTGTATATTTGTATATATATTTTTAAGTCATTTTTTTTTGTGTACAAAATAAATTAAATGCCAACCTATTGTGAGTTGTGTGTATACTGTATAGTTCATATATTGTATACTATACTTAATATCAAAAAATATTTATATCTGACATGACATACTTTTAGAGAGGTTTTGATGAGGGGAGAACAGGCTGTATAACCTGATGAGTTAGCTATCTAAGACATGGGGAGCTGAGTGTCCAATGCATCACTGCGCAACAGGCAACAGCCTGATGCAAGGTTATAGTAACATTGTAAATTACAATGTAATAATTGTAAAATAACAATTTATTGGAAACAGATTAGTTTTGAAGGGAGTCTTATTGCCATTCTTCAAAGTGGCAGGGCTTTTAACAGAGCATAAAAGTTTTTTTTTAATGCTGAAGGGGATTTAACACAGCATTGTGTGTAAATAACATGATTATTCCCAGCTGTTGTAAACTACACTACTATATAAATTAGAGAGGAATTACTTTCTCAGACTCAAGCATATAAAACACTGTTGAATACCGATGCACATTTTTTCATGTCAGGTTTGTAACGTTTCTCGGAAACGGGTCAAACTACTTTTGCAACTGCTTTCCACAGAAGATATAAGGGCACAGGGCGAGACCGAGATGCAGACACGGGAGGCAGATGGTTCGAGTCTCTGATATTTATTATAATCCAAGGGGCAGGCAAGAGAATGGTCGTGGACAGGCAAAAGATCATAACAAGGTCAGAGTCCAGGAGGTACAGAGTAGCAGGCAGGTTCAAGGTCAGGGCAGGCAGTATGTCAGGCAGGTGGGTTCAGAGTCAAGACAGGCAAGCAGACAAACAGGTGGGTGGAGACAATCCATGTTTTATAATTGTTCTCATTTCCTATTTAGGTAGTTTGTCAAATCATCGCAGTGTACTTAATACAAGGTATACATTTTATTGTCCATTGTATTATACAGTCGTGGCCAAAAGTTTTGAGAATGACACAAATATACATTTTCACAAAGTCTGCTGCCTCAGTTTGTAGGATGGCAATTTGCATATACTCCAGAATGTTATGAAGAGTGATCAGATGAATTGCAATTAATTGCAAAGTCCCTCTTTGCCATGCAAATTAACTGAATCCCCAAAAACATTTCCACTGCATTTCAGCCCTGCCACAAAAGGACCAGCTGACATCATGTCAGTGATTCTCTTGTTAACACAGGTGTGAGTGTTGACGAGGACAAGGCTGGAGATCCCTCTGTCATGCTGATTGAGTTCAAATAACAGACTGGGAGCTACAAAAGGAGGGTGGTGCTTGGAATCATTGCTCTTCCTCTGTCAAACATGGTTACCTGTAAGGAAACACGTGCCGTCATCATTGCTTTGCACAAAAAGGGCTTCACAGGCAAGGATATAGCTGCCAGTAAGATTTCACCTAACGCAACCTTTTATCGGACCATCAAGAACTTCAAGGAGAGTGGTTCAATTGTTGTGAAGAATGCTTCAGGGCGCCCCAAAAAGTCCAGCAAGCGCCAGGACCGTCTTCTAAAGTTGATTCAGCTGCGGGATCGGGGCACCACCTGTACAGAGCTTGCTCAGGAATGGCAGCAGGCAGCAGACTTTTGGAGGATGGACTGGTGTCAAGAAGTGCAGCAAAGAAGCTACTTCTCTCCAGGAGAAACATCAGGGACAGACTGATATTCTGCAAAAGGTACAGGGATTGGACTGCTGAGGACTGGGGTAAAGTCATTTTCTCTTATGAATCCCCTTTCCGATTGAAAAGGGGCATCCGGAAAAAAGCTTGTCCGGAGAAGACAAGGTGAGTGCTAACATCAGTCCTGTGTCATGCCAACAGTAAAGCATCCTGAGACCATTCATGTGTGGGGTTGCTTCTCAGCCAAGGGAGTGGGCTCACTCACAATTTTGCCTAAGAACACAGCCATGAATAAAGAATGGTACCAACACATCCCCAAGAGCAACTTCTCCCAACCATCCAGGAATAGTTTGGTGACAAACAATGCCTTTTCCAGCATGATGGAGCACCTTGCCATAAGGCAAAAGTGATAACTAAGTGGCTTGGGGAACAAAATATAGATATTTTGGGTCCATGGCCAGGAAACTCCCCAGACCTTAATCCCATTGAGAACTTGTGGTCAATCCTCAAGAGGCGGGTGGACAAACAAACCCCACAAATTCTGACAAACTCCAAGCATTGATTATGCAAGAATGGGCTGCCATCAGTCAGGATGTGGCCCAGAAGTTAATTGACAGCATGCCAGGGCAGATTGCAGAGGTCTTGAAAAAGAAGGGTCAACACTGCAAATATTGACTCTTTGCATCAACTTCATGTAATTGTCAATAAAAGCCTTTGACACTTATGAAATGCTTCTAATTATACTTCAGTATTCCATAGTAACATCTCACAAAAATATCTAAGGACACAGAAGCAGCAAACTTTGTGAAAATTAATATTTGTGTCATTCTCAAAACTTTTGGCCACGACTGTATTGAACCATCTTGTCGACATTCTAAAACTGGAGCTGAAAGAACTGTGCTGAATTTGAGCTAGTCTAGAAATACAGAATCATAATAAAATGTGGATATATAGTATAGTTGTTAAAACATTTCATTTTTTATTCAAATACTCGTGCAATAATGCTAATGGAGTTTGAGATATTTTCCTCGTAAGTAGTGACCTGTCCAGAATACTTAACAAGGATGGAATTCGTACAGAGAAATCACCACACTTTCTCTAGGCAACTGTTAGCACGGCAACAGGAGCCTTATCCATACATCAAATCAAATCAACTTTCTTTCCCCCCCCCCCACATGCTTCCTGGACAACAGGTGTAGACTAACAGTGAAATGCTTGCTTACCAGTCCTTTTCCAACAATGCAGAGCTAAAGATAAGGTCCCAAAAAAAATCTAAATAAATGAAATAGTGACACAAGAATAAAACAAGGAGTAGAAAATAACATGGTTATATACAGGGAGTACCGGTACAGTAATTATATACAGTGCATTCGGAAAGTATTCAGATCCCTTGACTTAATCCACATTTTGTTACGTTATAGCCTTATTCTAAAACGTTAAATTGTTTTCCCCTCTCATCAATCTACACACAATACCCCATAATGTCAAAGCAAAAATAGTTTATTAGAATTTTTTGCTAATGTATAAAAAATTTAAAAAACTGAAATATTACATTTACATAATTATTCAGACCCTTTACTCAGTACTTTGTTGAAGCACATTTGGCAGTGTTAACAGCCTCGAGTCTTCTTGGGTATGAGGCTACAAGCTTGGCACACCTGTATTTGGGGAGTTTCTCCCATTCATCTCTGCAGATCCTCTCAAGCTCTGTCAGGTTGGATGGAGAGCGTCGCCGCAGATCTATCTTCAAGTCTCTCTAGAGATGTTCGATCGGGTTCAATTCCGGGCGTCTGGCTGGGCCACAAGGATATTCAGAGACTTTTCCCAAAGCCACTCCTGCGTTGTCTTGACTGTGTACTTAGGGTCGTTGTCCTGTTGGAAGGTGAACCTTCACCTCAGTCTGACGTCCTGAGCGCTCTGGAGCAGGTTTTCAATAAGGGTATTTCTGTACTTTGCTCCGTTCATCTTTGCCTCAACCCTGACTAGTCTCCCAGTCCCTGCAGATGAAAAACATACCAAAAGCATGGTGCCAGGTTTCCTCCAGACATGACGCTTGGCATACATGCCAAAGAGTTCAATCTTGGTTTCATTAGACCAGAGAATCTTGTTTTCTCACGGGCTGTCATCTGTATTTTACTGAGGAGTGGCTTCCGTCTGGCCACTCTACCATAAAGGCCTGATTGGTGGAGTGCTGCAGAGATGGTTGTCCTTCTGGAAGATTCTCCCATCTCCACAGAGGAACTCTGGAGCTCTGTCAGAGTGACCATTGGGTTCTTGGTTACATCCCTGACCAAGGCCCTTCTCCCCCGACTGCTCAGTTTGGCCGGGCGGCCAGCTCTAGGAAGAGTCTTGGTGGTTCCAAACTTCTTCCATTTAAGAATGATGAAGGCAACTGTGTTCTTGGGGAGCTTCAAGGATGCAGAAATGTTTTGGTACCCTTCCCCAAATCTGTGCCTTGACACCATCCTGTCGCAGAGCTCTATGGACAAATTCTTCGACCTCATGGACTTGTTTTTGCTCTGACATGCACTGTCAACTGTGGGACCTTATATAGACAGGTGTGTGTCTTTCCAAATAATACCCAACCAATTTAATTTATCACAGGTGGAGTCCAATCAAGTTCTAGAAACATCAATGGATGGATGATCAATGGAAACAGGATGCACCTGAGCTCAATTTCGAGTCTCATAGCAAAGGGTATTTCTAAAAACCTGTTTTCACTTTGTCATTATGGGGTATTGTGTGTACAATAATGAGGAACATTTTTAATTGAATCCATTTTAGAATAAGGCTGCAACATAACAAAATGTGGAAAAAGTCAAGAGGTCTGTAACGTCCTGACCAGAGTTCTTATGTGTTTTGCTTGTTTAGTGTTGGTCAGGACGTGAGCTGGGTGGGAATTCTATGTTGTGTGTCTAGTTTGTCTGTTTCTGTGTCCAGCCTAATATGGTTCTCAATCAGAGGCAGCTGTCAATCGTTGTACCTGATTGAGAATCATATATAGGAGGCTTGTTTTGTGTTGGGATTTTGTGGGTGATTGTTTCCTGTCTTCTGTCTTTGTGTTCTGCACCAGATAGGACGTTTCGGTTTTCACATTTATTGTTTTGTTGTTTGTAGTGTTCAAAGTATTCTTTATTAAATCATGTTGAACACTAGCCGCGCTGCGTTTTGGTCCTCTCCATCCCAGGAAAAAACCGTGACAGAATCACCACCCAACTCGGACCAAGCAGCGTGGAAACAGGCAGCAGCGACAGCAGCAGCGGTACCAGGAGGAATGGACATGGGAGGAAATCCTAGACGGTAAAGGACCCTGGGCAGAGCCAGAGGAGTGTCGCCGCCCCAAAGCGGAGCTGAGGCAGCGAAAGCGGAAGGCGGCATTATGAGGCGCTAGCAAGGCAGAGCGGCTGGAAGCCCGAGAGGCTCACCCAAAAATTTATTGGGGGGGGGCTAAAGGGTAGTGTGGCGAAGGCAGGTAGGAAACCTACGCCCACTTCCCATGCTTACCGTGGAGAGCGGGAGTACGGGCAGACACCGTGTTATGCGGAACAGCGCACGGTGTCTCCTGTACATGTGCATAGCCCGGTGCGGGTTATTCCACCTCCCCGCACTGGCAGGGCTAGATTGAGCATTGAGCCAAGTGCCATGAAGCCGGCTCAACATATCTGGCCTCCAGTACGTCTCCTCGGGCCGGTGTACATGGCACCAGCCTTACGAATGGTGTCCCCGGTTCGCCTACACAGCCCAGTGCGGGTTATTCACCTCCCCGCATTGGTCGGGCTACGGGGAACATTCAACCAGGTAAGGTTGGGCAGGCTCAGTGCTCAAGGGAGCCAGTACGCCTGCACGGTCCGGTATATCTCGGCGCCACCTTCCTGCCCCAGCCCAGTACCACCAGTGCCTACACCACGCACCAGGCTTCCAGTGCATCTCCAGAGCCCTGTTCCTCCTCCACGCACTCTCCTGTGGTGCGTGTCTCCAACCCAGACCTCCAGTTCCGGCACCACGCACCAAGCCTCCTTTGCGTCTCCAGAGCCCTGTACGCACTGTTCCTTCTCCCCGCACTCGCCCTGAGGTGCGTGTCCTCAGCCCGGTACCACCAGTGCGGTACCACGCACCAGGCCTATAGTGCGCCTCGAGAGTCCAGTGTGCCCTGTTCCTGCTCCCCGCACTAGCCTTGAGGTGCGTGTCTCCAGTCCGGTACCACCAGTTCCGGCACACGCACCAGGCCTACTGTGCGCCTCAGCAGGTCAGAGTCGGCCGTCTGCCCAACGCCGCCTGCACTGCTCGTCTGCTCAACGCCACCTGCACTGCTTGCCTGTCCAGCGCCGTCTGAGCCATCCGTCTGCCCCGAGCCTTCAGAGCCGCCCGTCTGTCCCGAGCCATTAGAGCCGTCCGTCATCAGGAGCTGCCAGAGCCGCCAGCCAGTCAGGAGCTGCCAGAGCCGCCAGCCAGTCAGGAGCTGCCAGAAGCCGCCAGCCAGTCATGAGCCGCCTTCCAGTCATAGGCTGTCCTCCAGTCATGAGCTGCCCTTCAGTCATGAGCTGCCCTCCAGTCATGAGCTGCCCCCAGTCATGAGCTGCCCGCCAGTCATGAGCTGGCCCCCAGATGCTGCTCGAGCCGCCCAGTCATGAGCCGCCCAGTCATGAGCTGCTCCAGTCATGTAGCTTGCCTCTCAAGTCCCATGAGATCTGGCCTCTTCAGTCATGTGCTGCCGCGCCAGTCAAGTCGGTCTATGGCTGCTCCGCCAGATACATGTGATCTGCCGCCAAACGATCATCGAGAACTAGCCCAGCACAAAATTCGATGATCTGCCAAAAAGCCAATCCCAGAAGACTCGCGCCTCCCACTTTCTATGAGCGTGGCCTATGCAGATCATCGAGAACTGACCACTCAGAGACCGAGGGAAGACTACGACCCATATCCCACTCCAAGAGATGCCTTCATCCAAGCATTGTCCTCTCTGTCTCCGGAACACTCTCCGTCCGACTGCCCCCTCTGTCATCATGTTAGAGTCTCATCCAATCTCTGCCACTAACCGATGACCGCAGCGTACCCTTCTCGATGTGAGTCCCCCTTCTAGGCTGTTACACACGAATATTTTTCAGAGCATACCTCTCTGTCCTTAGAGCTAACCTCCTCTGTCCTAGCGGTCTCCCTCTAGTCTTAAGGGGAGGACTTGCGTGAAGGTTCCCAGAACCAGGCATCCGGAGGCAGAGGGATCTTGCCCCACTCACAAGGCCGCCTAAGGAGGTTCGGACAAAGGATCCAACCTGGTGGAGTGGTGTCTCGTTCCTTGCGCCAAGGCACGCACACCGCGACAGATGCTCCACCAGACCCTCCTCTTAGAGGTTCAATAGTCACAGGTGCAGTTTGGAGTCCGTCACCTCAGCCAGAATGAGGGACGGCCTCACTGAACGTCCTTGTGAGGTTTTGCTGCGGTGTTAACTGCCATGAGGTCGGACGTTGAGACTCCGAGGTGCGGCGTAATTACTTCCGAGGCGGGCAAATCCTATTCTTCTCCTGTCTGTTGTTGTTTCTGGTCCAGCCTAATTATGTCTCAATCAGAGGCAGCTGTCAATCGTTGTGCCTGATTAGAGAATCTATATAGGAGCTTTTTGGTTTGGGATTTTGTGGGTGATTGTTTCCTGTCTTCTGTCTTTGTGTTCTGCACCAGATAGGACTGTTTCGGTTTTCACATTTATTGTTTTGTTGTTTGTAGTGTTCAAAAGTATTCTCTATTAAATCATGTTGAACACTAGCCGCGCTGCGTTTTGGTCCTCTCCTTCATCCCAGGAAGAAAACCGTGACAAGGTCTGAATACTTTCCGAATGCACTGTATGTTAAAGCAGCTTTACATAGACAGGATCACAGTATTGTTTTCAATAATTAAATTAGCAATATCAAAAATTGGATTCTCCATTGAATCCTATGGGGAAATATTGATATAAAATTCTATGCATTTTTGTTAAAACGGATGTCCATACATGCAGTGGAGTTGGTGTTAGAGGTATCAAAACGATACTTTTACAGTTTTTTTCACAGTGCATGGTCCAGACGGTTTTCTTTCATAACGTCATAATTTGACCGGACTTATACTTATAAATGGGGCCCTGAGTTTTTCCTGGTCATTTGAGTTTATTATATTGCTTAAAACTCCATGCATGTTCAGCTGCTTCTCAATAAGTTGGGTCTAGTTTCTAAATGTTCATGTGGCTTAGCTGATTCATGTCAGAAACATTCTCTCTAACTTGTCATTTTCTCGTATACTGTACTCTGGGGCGGCAGGTAGCCTAGTGGCTAGAGCATTGGACTAGTCACTGAAAGGTTGCAAGATCAAATCCCTGAGCTGACAAGGTAAAAATCTGTTGTTCTGTCCCTGAACAAGGCAGTTAACCCACTGTTCCTAGGCCGTCATTGAAAATAAGAATATTCTTAACTGACTTGCCTAGTTAAATAAAGGTTTAAAAAAATCACAACTCCACCACTGTCTTTGAGAGGGAGATTCATTCCTATGGTTCCGTTTGCCCTTGAGGACAAGTCTCCCACACATTTTGTTTCAGCTTGTAGACTTTATTCTGCATGGGAATATATAAAAATAAGGAACCCCTCAGCATTAGTAAATTGGTATGGAAACCAGTGTATGCAGTTTTGAATGGGCATCTCCAATATACCCATGGCAAACCAAGGAGGATGTATGTATCCCTTTGATGTTACAAGACAACATTGCATTTTGGATTGTTAGACATTATACAACGGCTGGGTCTAATCCTGAATGCTGATTGGTTAAAACCGCATTCCAGCTGGTGTCTAATCGACAAGTTGCCACTGGCTAAATCTATGACGTTAAAATGCCTATTTACTCTGTTCTATTTGACCGCGCAATCCACTGTCTCATCAGCCCAGCCAAGCAATTTATGAACTTGATTTCGACTATAAAAAGCATCTGGACATTATCTGACATTTCTTTTAGACTAACATTTAGTTGCCAACAGCAGAGATTTGTATAAACCTTGTTGTCTGTCTCTCCGACCCTCGAAGCCTATGTTTGGAGGATATATTGGCACGGTTTGCCAGCCCTTGACTTCGTTTAGGGCTTAACAACACCCGTGCCAATATTGTATATTGATAGGTTTGGTTTCTGAGCTTGAACTATTATTAATCATTTGTTATAAAAGAGACATGAGGGGTGCCATAAGGAAGCTTGGGAGGGGCTGAGTGCAGGGAAAACGGTCACGTGTGGCAGTACTGATAAGGGGCGGCAGGTAGCCTAGTGTTTAGAGCATTGGGCCAGTAACCAAAAGGTTGATAGATCAAATCACCTAGCTGACAAGGTCAAAATCTGTTGTTCTGCCCCTGCACAAGGCAGTTAACCCACTGTTGCTAGGCAGTCATTGTAAATAAGAATTTGTTCTTAACTGACTGGCCTAGTTAAATAAAGGTTAAATTAAAAAAAGGGGAGGAACCGTTTAAGTCCCGTATCACTCAGCTCCCTGCCTAGCAATAGAGATGCAATGTTTAGTGATAAGGAGGAGACTCCATCCAAAGTGGGGTATGTATACTACCACAGGTGAAACCTTGTCTGATACAGCTGTATTAGCCTCCTGGGAAGAATAAACTTGGTTCAAGCTTTCATAGAGTCCGTTGAGTTTGTGCTCTGAAAATGAGAACTTAACAATATGCTCCAAACACCGGCTTCTATGGAAATCTCTCTTAATTATCATCTGTATACATAACCTTTACAAGGCTTCATTTTTTTTTATTTTCAAGCATGTATATCACAATAGACTTAATCCATGATCCATCCTGCCCATGCAAAGAACTAGTAAGCTCTGTCACACTAGCTCATATGTAACCACAAACACACAAAGAGAGCGAGGGAGGAAAGGAGGGAGTGTGCCAAAATCATGTGACAGAGGAAAAACAGAGGTGCTTTCCAATCCACACACGCTGTAGTGTACATATAATGTCTATCTGATACATATGCTGTCCCATAAGAACAGAATTTCCATGACAAAAACAGAACCCTCTAACCTATGTGACTGTATTTCTCATTGACCAAAGGGGCTATTCTTCATATCTATAATGAGATCATTTTACTGTTATCATTAAGATGCTATCCAGCAAAGTGGTGCTGGTAGTCGGTTTCACCTGCAGTATCAGGTACAGATGAACAGTATCTTAGTTGACAATTACAGTACCCTACCCGAAGACGTATTGTCAGGAATAAAAGTATGCACCTTCATATTTTGTTGAAGATATACACTTTACCACTTTAAAGTGCTGATTTATTGCTTCTGAACAAGCAGAAGTTTAACATGAGTTGTTTTGACCGTTGTGAAATGAGACGGGCAACACAACCTCACCGCAGCACAGCAGCATGGGTAACTTCCCTTCTCACGTGGAGAGAAAAGTCTGTTTGGTATTTCCAAAACTTTCAGCCCTAATGACCCAGCATGGCTGTACATACTGACTCTCCACCAAGGGAGAGTTTATGCTGCAACTCTGGTCTTCTGCAAACATTACCCAGAGAGAATATAAATGATATATGAGTGTAAGAGCATAATGTGTTGACGTAAATGTTTTAGTAGGTCTAGTACTGTAATATTGACTCATACTGTGCACATCAAGCACACAAAGCATGTGACAGAAAGGGTGAGAGCTGAAATATTAACCACCCATGCCACTCATTAACAAGCAAAACGTATAGTCCTTATTGGGGGGGGGGGGGTCAAGGATATCAGGGTGAAGACTCTCAATGACACATGTAAAACAAACATAGCGAGCGACAGACAAGGTGAGAAGTGTGATCGTGTGTGTGTGTGTACGTGTGTATGTGCAGGTTGTGAATTGAATTAGCAAGTATCTAATCTCAGAACAGGAACGAAACTGAGGGTGAGGTTGTCACTTCAACAATATCAACAATGGGCTTTTTGAATTGTATTTCAAAGTGATGAATTATCATTTGTTCTCGCTCAATCAAAGCCAAGGGTTACCAAGGAAACAATAACTCAGATGTTTGATGATAATCAGAGATTATCAGAGATAATCAGATGATACGTTTCTCTGCTCACCTGGGAAAAGAGTGAGGAGGAGGAAGGGGGATTTGGCAATGTCCAATGCCTTTCATTTAAATTAAGTCCCTTTTACTGGAAAGCCAGACTCGACAAACACACATTGGCTTTATCACCTGTCTTTGCACCAGATAGTGTGAAAAAGCCAACAGGATTGATAATAACCACAGGCTTTTCTGAATGACAGGATGTCAATAGGCATAGATAAAGTAGAGTAGAGAGCACTAGGACGATTTAGGGCAGTGATTCTGAATACCAATGCTCAGCAATGGAATGCATTTATGAGTCATAGTCAAGACTCAGCTGATATGCAAGCCTTTTGAACATATGTAAATGTGCTCCTATTAAACTCAGTTCTGTCTATGCAAACTCTGCTATTATAGATGAATTATTACACTATGGCCTATAATCAAATTGGATGGACATGTAGCAACGGAAGTGCCATAATCATTGTGGTATGGTGGTAATATTACTGTCGATGAGATGTTGCATGATCTTGTTGAACATAACACAATCACCACCACTTTAAACCCCTCTATTTAAATCCCTTCCTTTACCACTAAATCCCTCCTCAAACTCACCTGCTCAAACGAATAATCAAACTAACAACATTTGATACGTCAAGGCAAAATGATTGAAATGAATGCAAGGAATCACAACAAAGGCCAAACAAAACAACGTAATAGAGCCCGGCTGGGGTAGGTTGATTTTCAGGTTTAGTTTCTGTGTTTACTGTGTCTTTAGACTTTGATGCTTTTGTTTGGCTTCTCTGGAAACCCTTCTGCGGGCAGGCACACACACCCACCCACTGGCAGCTACTCCTCCCAATGATGACTCAGGGTACTAATGCACTACAATACAACACGACATTACTACAGTCCCACAATACACCCACGACACAGAAGTATGAATACTGACTAACAGAATGATCTGATGTGATCTGATGTGGCACGGTCGTATGTTGCGTCCCAACTGGCACCCTATTTAGTGCACTACTTTTGACCAGGGCCCTATGGCTGAGAGCAGGCTGAGAAGGAGGAAGAGATCCCTGAGTGACTCAGGCTCTAAGCTTCCCTACGTCTGTCTGCTGATTTACTAGAAAGACCAGAGCTTCTCTGAAACACACAGAGACCAGGAATGCCTGGCATGACATCTATCATGTAGTGGGAGGGTGTGGGTTGATAAAAAAACAAAACAACGGATGAATCAAGGTACATTGCATCTGTTGGAATATTGTTATTTAGCTAGATAGCTCACGGTTAGCTATACTACACTATACTACACTAAATGACCAAAGGGGGTCAAATTTGTGGATTTGGCTATTTCAGCCACACCCGTTGCTGACAGGTGTATAAAATCGAGCACATAGTCAGGCAATCTCCATAGACAAACATTTGCAGTAGAATGGCCTGTACTGAAGAGCTCAGTGACTTTCAACGTGGCACCGTCATAGGACGCCACCTTTCCAAGAAGTCAGTTCGTCAAATTTCTGCCCTGCTAGAGTTGCCCCGGTGAACTTTAAGTGCTGTTGTGCTGCACACAAGCTCACAGAATGGGACCGCAGAGTGCTGAAGCGCCTGTCCTCGGTTGCAACACTCACTACCAAGTTCCAAACTGCCTCTGGAAGCAACGTCAGCACAAGAACTGTTTGTCGGGAGCTTCATGAAATTAGTTTCCGTGGCCGAGCAGCCGCACACAAGCCTAAGATCACCATGCGCAATGCCAAGCGTCGGCTTGTGTGGTGTAAAGCTCGCCGCCATTGGACACCTGAGCAATGGAAACGCTTTCTCTGGAGTGATGAATCACGCTTCACCATTTGGCAGTCCGTTGGACAAATCTTGATTTGGTGGATGGCAGGAGAACGCTACCTGCCCGAATGCATAGTGCCAACTGTAATGTTTGGTGGAGGAGGAATAATGGCCTGGGCTGTTTTTCATGGTTCGGGCGAGGCGCCTTAGTTCCAGTGAAGGGGTTTGATTCTGTGCTTCCAACTTTGTGGCAACAGGCCCTTTCCTGTTTCAGCATGACAATGCCCCCGTGCACAAAGCGAGGTCCATACAGAAATGGTTTGTCGAGATCGGTGGGAAAGAACTTGACTGGACAGAGCCCTGACCTCAACCCATCAAATACCTTTGGGATGAATTGTAATGCCGACTGTGAGCCTGGCCTAATTGCCCAACATCAGTGCCCGACCTCACTACTTCTCTTGCAGCTGAATTGAAACAAGTCTGTACCCTAATGTTCCAACATCTAGTGGAAAGCCTTCCCAGAAAATGTTTTACACAAATTTGTTTATATCCATGCTAGTGAGCATTTCTCCTTTGACAAGATAATCCATCCACCTAACAGGTGTGGCATATCAAAAAGTTGATTAAATAGCATAATTACACAGGTGCACCTTGTGCCGGGGACAGTAAAAGGCCCCTCTAAAATGTGCAGTTTTGTCACACAACAAAATGACACAGGAGCGTGAAATTGGCATGCTGACTGCAGGAATGTCCACCAGAGCCTTTGCCAAAGAATTGAATGTTCATTTCCGTTCCATACGCCGCCTTAGAGAGTACGTCCAACTGGCCTCACAATCGCAGACCACGCCAGCCCAGGACCTCCACATCTGTCTTCTTCACCTTCGGGATCATCTGAGACCAGCCACTCAGACAGCTGATGGTTTGCAAAACCAAAGAATTTCGATGCAAACTCAGGGAAGCTCATCTGCATGCTCGTCGTCCTCACCAGGGTCTTGACCTGACTGCAGTTTGGCGTCGTAACTAACTTCAGAGGGCAAATGCTCACCTTCGATGGAACCTGGCACGCTGAAGAAGTGTGTTCTTCACGGATTAATTCCGGTTTCAACTGTACCGGGCAGATGGAAGACAGTGTGTATGAATTTGTGTGGGCGAGCGGTATGGTGATGTCAATGTTGTGAACAGAGTGCCTCATGGTGGCGGTGGGGTTATGGTATATGGACAGGCATAAGCTATGGACAACGAACACAATAGTATTTTATCGATGGCAATTTGAATGCACAGAGATACAGTGACGAGATCATGAGGCACATTGTCGTGCCATTCATCCGCCACCATCCATGTTTCAGCATGATAATGCACGGCCCCATGTCACAAGGATCTGTACACAATTCCTGGAAGCAGAAACGTCCCAGTTCTTCCATGGCCTGCATACTCACCAGACATGTCACCCATTGAGCATGTTTGTGTGGCTCTGGATTGCCGTGTATGACAGCGTTATCCAGTCCCGCCAATATCCAGGCACTTCTCACAGAAGAGGAGTGGGACAACATTCCACAGGCCACAATCAACAGCCTTATCAACTCTATGGGAAAGTGGTTGTCACACCAGATACTGGTCCACGTCGATACCTTTTTTAAAAAATGTATCAGACTGTGACCAACAGTCCAGTGATGTGAAATCAATAGATTAGGGCTGAGTGATTTCCTTATGAAATGTAACTCAGTAAAATCTTTGAAATTGTTGCATGTTGCTTTTATATTTTTGTTCAGGGGTCATAAGCCATAAGGAAAATGCTCATCCAGAGGAAAAACTGAAAAAAAGACAGTCAAAAATAAATAAATAAAGAACAAGGTTTTGAAGTGTCTGTCCTATACTGTATCTTGGAGTTAACAAAAGCTCATTTGTCTTTTTTTGGACACATATTTAACCTGTTATTTTTGTTGGCACAAAACTACAGTACATTCGGAAAGTATTCAGACCCCTTGACTTTTTCCATATTTTGTTACGTTACCGCCTTATTCTAAAATGGATCCCAAAAATATTCTCCTCATCAGTCTACACACTGTACCCCATAATGACAAAGCTAAAACTGTTTTTTAGACATTAAAAAACAGAAATACCTTATTTACATAAGTATTCACACGCCTGTTTCCAGTGATAATCGTTGAGATGTTTCTACAACTTGATTGGAGTCCACCTGAGGTAAATTCAATTGATTGGACATGACTTGGATAGGAACACACCTGTCTATATAAGGTCCCACAGTTGACAGTGCATGTCAGAGCAAAAACAAAGCCATGAGGTCGAAGGAATTGTCCGTAGATCTCCGAGACAGGATTGTGTCGAGGCACAAATCTGGGGAAGGGTATCAAAAAATGTCTGCAGCATTGAAGGTCCCCAAGAACACAGTGGCCTCCATGAAAAAGTTTGGAACCACCAAGACTCTTCCTAGAGCTGGCCGCCTGTCCAAACTGAGCAATCGGGGGAGAAGGGCCTTGGTCAGGCAGTTGACCAAGCACCCGATGGTCACTCTGACAGAGCTCCAGAGATGTGGAGATAGGCGAACTTTCCAGAAGGACAACCATCTCTGCAGCACTCCACCAATCAGGCCTTTATGGTAGAGTGGCCAGACGGAAGCCACTCCTCAGTAAAAGACACATGACAGCCCACTTGGAGGATGCCAAAAAGGCACCTTAAAGACTCTCAGGCAATGATAAACAAGATTCTCTGGTCTGATTAAACCAAGATTGAACTCTTTGGCCTGAATGCCAAGAGTCATGTGTGGAAGAAACCTGGCACCATCCCTTTGGTGAAGCATGAGGGTGGGAGCATCATGCTGTGGCGATGTTTTTCAGCAGCAGGGACTGGGAGAATAGTCAGGATCGTAAAAAGATTAAAGGAGCAAAGTACAGAGAGATCCTTGATGAAAACCTGATCCAGAGTGCTCAGGACCTCAGACTGGGTTGAAGATTCACCTTCCAACAGGACAATGACCCTAAGACCACAGTCAAGACAACACAGGAGTGGCTTTGGGACAAGTCTCTGAATATCCTTCAGTTGCCCAGCCAGGGCCCGGACTTGAACCAGATTGAACATCTCTGGAGAGACCTGAAAACAGCTGTGCAGCGACGCTCTCCATCCAACCTGACAGAGCTTGAGAGGATCTGCAGAGAATAATGGCAGAAACTCGCCACATACAGGTGTGTCATACCCAAGAAGACTCAAGGCTGTAATCGCTGCCAAAGGTGCTTAAACAAAGTACTGGTTAAAGGGTCTGAATACTTATGTAAATGTAATATTTCAGTTTTTTATTTGATACATTTGTTAAAATGTATAAAAACCTGTTTTTGCTTTGTCATGATGGGGTATTGTGTGTAGATTGATGAGGGAAAAAAACAAATGTAAACATTTTTAGAATAAGGCTGTAACGTAACAAAACGTGGAAATAGTCAAGGGGTCTGAATACTTTCCGAATGCACTGTATCTCAATACTTCCATTTGTTTGTATGGGTCACCTTCAGACGAGTCCCGTGTCATTTGTGGGGGTTGTAGAGAAAACGGAGAATACCATTGTGTTCGTGAGAGTCTCCCCTTTCCATAGTGAGTTCATATTAGTGTGTAGCTGAACTGGTTTGAAAGCTACAGACAGAAGCTGGCACATCAGCGTTACCGACTTCAGACGAGTCTTGTGTGGGGGCCTAGTGCGAAACAGAGGACACTATCGTGTTTGTGAGAGTCTCCCCTTTCCACAGAGTGGTCATAATAGTTTTTAGGCCGTTCGAACGCTGTGGACGTTTTCGTGAGAAGACCCATTTTTAAGATGTCTCATGGTCTGACACACACCTCTGTCGCTCGGCCATCTTCCACCGCAGAGGCGGAAGGGCGACATAGGCGGATGCAATGGATTGAGACGCAGCCTATGCAAAAAACTTGCTATCTTTTTAAAGATAATGTTACTTAGATTGACGCACATGTGCTTCAAGAGCCTTTTAAGAATAAAAAAAAATGGATGAATAAGATAATTGGCTACAGAAGGGCAATTTTTTTACCAATCTTTATAGCTTTTTCCCCCCCCAAAAATCCCAAAACATACAGGAGGAGTTACAGGCTAGCTACAAGTGGCTAGCTTAAACCGCGTTCATGTGATAGTCGGAACTAGGGAACTCAGAAATTTCCAACTTGCTAACTGGTTGAGCACGGCACATGCATAACTACAACCAGTTAGCATGTCGGAAATTTTGGAGTTAACCAGTTCTGACTAGCACGTGATTGCGGCATTAGTTAACGAACTAACTACCATGGTCATGGCATGAATGACCAGAATGACACATTGATAAACCACCAAAGACACACCCCATTTCTGTTTGAAAATTGAGAAAGAGGAGGAGTTGTACTGTTTTGCTGCCCAAAGGGGGAATTTCCCCCATCCTTGTGGCAATTTAGCCAATGATGCATATAAACTTTGCTAAACAACCAAAATAACTCTAGCTCTGCAGAGGGCAATTTCAACCCAGAAATTCCTACATTTACCTATTGTCTTTGGTCAAAACATGCTTAAGTGTTGAAACATCAGAATCACGTGCAGAAACCAGAATGACGAGTTACAGTAGGAGCAGTGAAAGACAAAACCATAAATAAACTATTTTTGTATAAGCAAGATATTATAAAAGGTATCCAAATTACAACCTTGAACTTTGCTTCACTCTCCCTCTAACTTGATAAATCGAAGGTTGGACTGAGAGTAATAAAATACAATCGTCATACAGGATGCTGCTACAAAACAATCTCAGTGGACAGGCTCAAACATCTGCAATTGTTGTTGTCTGTAGCAGGCTGTGGCTGAGCTGCAGGTCCGATTTCTTGTAAATCACGTGACTTTTCCTAGGGCTGCAGTGTGGGCCTCTGGCCAGGGAGTGTCGCTACTGAGAAGAGGAGTGTCACCACTGAGAAGAGAGAAGCATTTACAGGAAACTATGAGTCCTGTCATGGATCCACATCCATTACCTGTGCACACATATTTAAATTGTCCAGGCTCTGGCTTGCCAAAAACATCTTAAGGCTAAGATCATCGTTAGAACCAACCACACCAATTGATATAATAAACCTAAGTCAGATAATTACTGCAATTACTGCGATTTACACAATACACAACATTGACAAATACCAGGTTACATAAGAACTAGGCTACATACTGGTGGCTGACTTGACACACGTACCAGAGAAATGCCATTATCTCTGCATCAGCAGCATTAAACCAGATTTTATTGAATGATTTGATCCTTAATGTGAATCTCAATGGGCATTTAAGCACTGTAGTTTGTTTTCTGTAGGTTAATTGTTTGAGGTGAATACTTGTAGACTGCTACACATCAGGATTACTCCAGGACTAGGCCTCACATTATTTGGAATTCTGGCTCATAAGCAGTGGTGTAAAGTAGTTCAGTAAAAATACTTTAAAGTACTACTTAAGTCGTTTTTTGGGGTATTTGTACTTGACTTTTTACAATTTAGATTTTTGACAACTTTTACTTTTACTTCACTAGAATTCCTAAAGAAAATGATGTACTTTTTAGTCAACATATTTTCCCTGACACCCAAAAGTAAATTTTGAATGCTTAGCAGGACAGAAAATTGACCAATTCACACACTTATCAAGAGAACATACCTGGTCATCCCTATTGCCTCTGATCTGGTGGACTCACTAAACACAAATGCTTTGTTTGTAAATGATGAGTGTGACCCTGGCTATCCGCAAATTTAAAAAAAAAACTATTCAATTGTGCCGTGTGGTTTCCTTAATATAAGGAATTTGAAATCATTCGTACTTTTACTTTTGATAATTAAGTATATTTTAGCAACTACATTTACTTTTGATTGTTAAGTATATTTAAAACACAATACTTTTAGACTTTTACTCAAGTCGTATTTTACTGGGAGACTTTCACTTTTATTTGAGTCATTTTCTATTAAGTTATCTTCACTTTTACTCAAGTATGACAATTTAGTACTTTTTCCACCACTGCTCACAAGTCTGGGTGCATTGCGTTTTCTGACCTAGTTCACAAATTCCTTGATCACTATCACTGTCTTACAATTGAGAGAGAAAAAATATTGCTTGGCAGCATTCCACATCCAAAACACTATAAAAAAACACATCTGTTCTGGCTCTGTCATGAAAATAGCGTGAGAGATCATCATCCTGACTTTAATACATTCAATAGGCCTTTATTTAGAATTCTGCATGTTTAATACTAGAGAATTACCTGCATGCACAAAGGCCTACCAGTGCATTGTAGACAAGCATGCCATTTCTAACTAACTTTAGGCTTTGTGACAAAACTCTTCACAATCATGCAAATACCTCACACATTGTTTCACATTAACAGTACTGTCATAGTAAAAACCTTATGACACCTGGTTAAAAGATGAGTTTATACTTTTATTGTTATAAACTGTGAGAGTAACGAGAGTAACCGAGTCCTCGCATGAACCCGTCTTAGGACAATCAATGTTTTTGCAGTATACTCTTGGCGACATCTTGTGGTCTTCTATCAAACTTTTGAAATGTGAAGTGATGCATTTTTTTTGTGCCAATAAAGCTCGTGTTGTGGTATCAATCACATGTCACAAGGAAAGAAAGAGAGGCAGTGATGTAATCAATTCTTCAATGGGCCAGCCAAATAGAATATTTGGAAATGTATAAAATGGCYRCRGACACATTTCACTTAAACCCTACCAGTGACAATTTGCCTAGGGCTCCAATATACACAAACTCTGACACCAAAGAGACATTAAAGAACAGCAATACAAATGTTCTTTAAAGATATTCACATTTATCTGCAAATTGTACACACACAGGCACAGACACACGTACGCAAGCACACACACACACACACACACAAAACACACACACATCTATACATTCTAAAACTGAGGTCCATCAAAATTGATCAGTTATAAACAGCCGGAATGAATCTATGCTGCTTACGTGGTACAGCAATTCAAGGWATGGGTGGASGAGTTTCAAAAAGAGCATAGAAGCCTACGTAAGACACAGGCATTTCATTTTTCTTTACAGTCCCTCACTTCCACTTTCTCACATAGCATGTCGGTAACAGATTATATGAAACTATGGAGCAAGTCAATAAATGRTTTATTACCAATACACACATTTGAGTGTATTTAGTATTACATTCTTACATGAACAACAGAAATACACAACCATGTTTTGACCAATCTTCTGTGAAAACATTGCTTTGGCAATCCCTAAGGCCTAAGTAATAGTTGTATCATATCCTTGGACATCTACATGCAAACTCACCTTCAATGCAGTGAGAAGATCATATTCCATAGTAAAACGCATTTCAGTGAATACATCCATAAATATACAGAAAATATCCTTAACATAAATAAAGATTGAGGGACCCAAGGATAGCAGGCTTTCGCTGTGTTTTCATGGCAGTCAGTTTTACTTTCACTTTTTGTTTGTATCCGTTGGGGGGAGGGCTCTGGCATGGAAACTCTTTGCTTCTATATAACCAGCTGTATATTTGATCCGCTCAGGAAATGTAGATGTAAGGATATTAGTGATGATATTGCAAATTCAGTGCCTTCAGAAAGTAGTCAGACCCCTTGACTGTTTCCACATTTTGTAAGGTTACAGCCTTATTCTAAAATTGATTACATCGTTTTCCCCCCTCCATCATCAATCTACACACAATACCCCATGATGAAAAAGCACAAACAGGTTTTTAGAAAGTTTAGCAAATGTATAAAAAAAAACTGAAACATCACATTTACATAGGTATTCAGACCATACACTCTGTACTTTGTTTAAGCACATTTGGTAGTGATTACAGCCTCGAGTCTTTTTGGGTGTGACACTACAAGCTTGGCACACCTATATTTGGTGAGTTTCTCCCAATCTTCTCTACAGATCCTCTCAAGTTCAGTCAGGTTAGATTAGGAGCGTCACTGCACAGCTGTTTTCAGGTCTCTCCAGAGATGTTCAATCTGGTTCACGTCCGGGCTCTGGCTGGGCCACTCAAGGACATTCAGAGACTTGTCCCGGAGCCACTCCTGCGTTGTCTTGGCTGTGTGCTTAGGGTCGTTGTTGTGTTGGAAGGTGAACCTTCACCCCAGTCTGAGGTCCTGAGCGCTCTGGAGCAGGTTTTCATCAACGATCTCTCTATACTCCTTTCATCTTTGCCTCGATCCTGACTAGTCTCCTAGTCCCTGCTGCTGAAAAACATCCCCACAGCATGATGCTGCCACCACCATGCTTCACCATAGGTATGGTGTCAGGTTTCCTCCAGATGTGACACTTGGCATTCAGGCCAAAGAGTTCAATCTTGGTTTCATCAGACGAGACAATCTTGTTTCTATTGGTCTGAGAGCCTTTAGGTGCCTTTTGGCAAACTCCAAGCGGACTGTCATGTGTCTTTTACTGAGGAGTGGTTTTCGTCTGGCCACTCTAACATAAAGGCCTGATTGGTGGAGTGCTGCAGAGATGCTTGACCTTCTGGAAGGTTCTCCCATCTCCACAGAGGAACTCTAAAGCTCTGTCAGAGTGACCATCGGGTTCTTGGTCACCTCCCTGACCAAGGCCCTTCTCCCCCGATTGCTCAGTTTGGCCAGGCGGCCAGCTCTGGGAAAGGTCTTGGTCGTTCCAAACTTCTTCCATTTAAGAATGATTGAGGCCACTGTGTTCTTGGGGACCTTCAACGATTCAGACATTTTTTGGTACCCTTCCCCAGATCTGTGCCTCGAACCACAATCCCGTCTTGGACAATTCCTTCGACCTCATGGCTTGGTTTTTGCTCTGACATTCACCGTCAACTGTGGGAACTTATATAGACAGGTGTGTGACTTTTCAAATCATGTCCAATCAATTGAATTTGCCACAGATGGACTCCAATCAAGTTGTGGGAACATCTCAAGGATGAAGGGACAGCAGGTAGCCTAGGGGAGGCAGGTAGCCTAGTGGTTAGAGCGTTGGGCCAGTAACCGAAAGGTGACAAGCTAAAAATCTGTTGTTCTGCCCCTGAACAAGGCAGTTAATCCACTCTTCCCCGGTAGGCCGTCATTGTAAATAAAAAATGTGTTCTTAACTGACTTTCCAAGTTAAGTAAAGGTTAAATAAAAATAAATAAATGATCAATGGAAGTCTCATAGCAAAGGGTCTGAATACTTATGTAAATAAGGTATTTCTGTTTTAAATTTTTAATGCATTTGCAAAAGTTTATAAAACCTATTTTCACTTTGTCACTATGGGGTATTGTGTGTGGATTGCTGAGGAGATGTATTTATTTAATCCGTTTTAGAATAAGGCTGTAATGTAACAAAATGTTGAAAAAGTCAAGGGGTCTGAATACTTTCCAAAGGCACTGTATATGCACGGAGTGTACAAAACATTAGGAACACCTGCTCTTTCCATGACATAGACTGACCAGGTGAATCCAGGTGAAAGCTAAGATCCTTTATTGATGTCACCTGTTAAATCCACTGCAATCAGTGTAGATGAAGGGGAGGAGACAGGTTAAAGAATGATTTTTAAGCTTTGAGACAACTGAGACTAGGATTGTGTATGTGTGACATTCAAATCAAATTTTATTAGTCACATTCGCCTAATACAACAGGTGTAGACCTTACAGTGAAATGCTTACTTATGAGCCCCTAACCGACAGTGCAGTTTCAAAAAATATGGATAAGAATAAGAGATAAAAGTAACAAGTAATTAAAGAGCAGCAGTAAAAAATAACAGTATGTACAGGGCAGTGCCGGTACAGAGTGAATGTGCTGGGGCCCCGGTTAGTTGAGGTAGTATGTACATGCAGGTAGAGTTAATTAAAGTGACTATGCATAGATGACAACAGAGAGTAGCAGTGGTGTGGAGAGGTGGGCCAATGCAAACAATCTGGGTAGCCATTTGACTAGATGTTCAGGAGTCTTATGGCTTGGGGGTAGAAGCTGTTTAGAAGCCTCTTGGACCTAGACTTGGCGCTCCAGTACCGCTTACCGTGCAGTAGCAGAGAGAACAGTCTATGACTAGGATGGCTGGAGTCTTTGACAATTTTTAGGGCCTTCCTCTGACACCGCCTGGTATAGAGGTCCTGGATGGCAGGAAGCTTGGCCCCAGTGATGTACTGAGCCATTCGCACTACCCTCTGTAGTGCCTTGCGGTCGGAGGCCGAGCAGTTGCCATACCAGGCAGTGATGCAACCAGTCAGGATGCTCTCGATGGTGCAGCTGTAGAACCTTTTGAGGATCTGAGTACCCATGCCAAATATTTTCAGTCTCCTGATGGGGAATAGGTTTTGTCGTGCCCGCTTCACGACTGTCATGGTGCGCTTGGACAATGTTAGTTTGTTGGTTATGTGGATGCCAAGAAACTTGAAGCTCTCAACCTGCTCCACTGCAGCCCCATCGATGACAATGGGGGCGTGCTCAGTCCTCTTTTTCCTGTAGTCCACAATCATCTTCTTTGTCTTGATCACGTTGAGGGAGAGGTTGTTGTCCTGGCACCACACGGCCAGGTCTCTGACCTCCTCCCTATAGGCTGTCTCATTGTTGTCGGTGATCAGGCCTACCACTGTTGTGTCATCGGCAAATTTAATGAGGGTGTTGGAGTCGTGCTTGGCCGTGCAGTCATGAGTGAACAGGGAGTACAGGAGGGGGCTGAGCACGCACCCCTGAGGGGACCCTGTGTTGAGGATCAGCGTGGGGGATGTGTTATTACCTACCCTTACCACCTGGGGGGGCGGTCCGTCAGGAAGTCCAGGATCCAGTTGCAGAGGAAGGTGTTTAGTCTCAGGGTCCTTAGTTTATTGATGAGCTTTGAGGGCACTATGGTGTTAAACGCTGAGTTGTAGTCAACGAATAGCATTCTCACATGGGTGTTCCTTTTGTCCAGGTGGGAAAAGGCAGTGTGGAGTGCATCTGTGGATCTGTTGGGGCGACATGCAAATTGGAGTGGGTCTAGGGTTTCTGGGATGATGGTGTAGATGTGAGCCATGACCAGCCTTTCAAAGTACTTCATGGCTACAGACGTGAGTGCTACAGGTCGGTAGTCATTTAGGCGGGTTACCTTAGTGTTCTTGGGCACAGGCACTATGGTGGTCTGCTTAAAACATGTTGGTATTACAGACTCGGACAGGGAGAGGGTGAAAATGTCAGCTGCTAGTTGGTCAGCGCATGCTTTCAGTACACGTCCGGGTAATCCATCTGGCCCTGCGGCCTTGTGAATGTTGACCTGTCTAAAGGTCTTACTCACATCGGCTGTGGAGAGCGTGATCACACTGTCTTCCGGTACAGCTGGTGCTCTCATGCCTGTTTCAGTGTTATTTGCCTCGAACCGAGCATAGAAGTAGTTTAGCTCGTCCGGTAGGCTCGTGTCACTGGTTAGCGCTCGGCTGTGCTTCCCTTTGTAGTCTGTAATGTTTTGCAGGCCCTGCCACATCCGACGAGCGTCAGAGCCGGTGTAGTATGATTCGATCTTAGTCCTGTATTGATGCTTTGCCTGTTTGATGGTTCGTCGGAGGGCATAGCGGGATTTCTTATAAGCTTCCGGGTTAGAGTCCCGCTCCTTGAAAGTGGCAGCTCTAGCCTTTAGCTCAGGGCGGATGCTGCCTGTAATCCATGGCTTCTGGTTGGGGTATGTACGTACGGTCACTGTGGGGATGACGTCATTGATGCACTTATTGATGAAGCCATTAGAATTCTAAGTAATTCCATGCCAGAGCCCCCAACTGATCACAACAAAAAGTGAAAGTAAAACTGACTGCCATGAAAACACAGCGCAAGCCTGCTATCCTTGGGTCCCTCAATCTTTACTTATGTTAAGGATATTTTCTGTATATTTATGGATATATTCACTGAAATGCGTTTTACTATGGAATATGATCTTCTCACTGCATTGAAGGTGAGTTTGCATGTAGATGTCCAAGGATATGATACAACTATTACTTAGGCCTTAGGGATTGCCAAAGCAATGTTTTCACAGAAGATTGGTCAAAACATGGTTGTGTATTTCTGTTGTTCATGTAAGAATGTAATACTAAATACACTCAAATGTGTGTATTGGTAATAAAYCATTTATTGACTTGCTCCATAGTTTCATATAATCTGTTACCGACATGCTATGTGAGAAAGTGGAAGTGAGGGACTGTAAAGAAAAATGAAATGCCTGTGTCTTACGTAGGCTTCTATGCTCTTTTTGAAACTCSTCCACCCATWCCTTGAATTGCTGTACCACGTAAGCAGCATAGATTCATTCCGGCTGTTTATAACTGATCAATTTTGATGGACCTCAGTTTTAGAATGTATAGATGTGTGTGTGTTTTGTGTGTGTGTGTGTGTGTGTGCTTGCGTACGTGTGTCTGTGCCTGTGTGTGTACAATTTGCAGATAAATGTGAATATCTTTAAAGAACATTTGTATTGCTGTTCTTTAATGTCTCTTTGGTGTCAGAGTTTGTGTATATTGGAGCCCTAGGCAAATTGTCACTGGTAGGGTTTAAGTGAAATGTGTCYGYRGCCATTTTATACATTTCCAAATATTCTATTTGGCTGGCCCATTGAAGAATTGATTACATCACTGCCTCTCTTTCTTTCCTTGTGACATGTGATTGATACCACAACACGAGCTTTATTGGCACAAAAAAAATGCATCACTTCACATTTCAAAAGTTTGATAGAAGACCACAAGATGTCGCCAAGAGTATACTGCAAAAACATTGATTGTCCTAAGACGGGTTCATGCGAGGACTCGGTTACTCTCGTTACTCTCACAGTTTATAACAATAAAAGTATAAACTCATCTTTTAACCAGGTGTCATAAGGTTTTTTACTATGACAGTACTGTTAATGTGAAACAATGTGTGAGGTATTTGCATGATTGTGAAGAGTTTTGTCACAAAGCCTAAAGTTAGTTAGAAATGGCATGCTTATCTACAATGCACTGGTAGGCCTTTGTGCATGCAGGTAATTCTCTAGTATTAAACATGCAGAATTCTAATAGGTGGTCCAGGGTTATTTTCCCTCTGGTTGCACATTGAACATGCTGATAGAAATTTGGTAAAACTGATTTAAGTTTCTCATTCAATGCTATCTTTGTGCCAGCCTCTGAATGTGGTGGTATGTAAACAGCTACAAAGAATATAGATGAAAACCCTCTCGGTAGGTAATGTGGTCTGCAGCTTATCATGAGAAACTCTACCCCAGACGAGCAATAGCTCAAGACTTCCTTAGATATCATGCACCAGCTGTTGTTTACAAAAATACATAGACCGCCGCCCCTTGTCTTACCAGACGCCGCTGTTCTATGCTGCCGGTACATCGTAAGATGTTACAGTTTTCAATGTCCCGTTGGTAGTTTAATCTTCCCAATAACTTGTCAATTTTATTGTCCAAAGATTGCATATTTGCTAGCAGAATTGAGGGGTGTGGGGGTTTATTCAATTGCCTCCGACTCCTCAGAAGGCAGCTCTTTCTCCGCCTCCTCTTCACACAGATCACTGGGGGCGGGGCCTGTTCCCGAGGGAGCGGTATATCCTCCGCCTCGGGCTTGTCAGAGTCGTGATAGAAGAAAAATGATTCTACTAGTCCGTGGTGAGTAATCGCAGTCCTGATTTCTAGAAGTTATTTTAGGTCATAAGAGGCGGCAGCAGCAACATTATGTACAAAAATAGTAAAGAAATAAGTTACAAACAATGCAGATAAACAAACAAAAAAACACAATCAGTTGGGGGTGCGTAAAATGTCTGCCTTCTGCTCCGGCGCCATTGTACAGTGCCCATTCAGAGGGTGAATGGGCAAGACAAAAGATGTGCCTTTGAAAGATGTGCCTTTGAAAGATGTGCCTTTGAATGAGGTATGGTAGTTGTTGCCAGCCACACCGATTTGAGTGTGTCAAGAACTGCAACACTGCTGGGTTTTTCAAGCTCAACAGTTGCCTGTGTGTGTCAAGAATGGTCCACCACCCAAAGGACATCCAGCCAACCACAACAGTGGGAAGCAATGGAGTCAACATGGGCCAGCATCCCTGTGGAACGCTTTCGACACCTTGTAAAGTCCATGTTCTGACGAATTGAGGCTGCTCTGAGGGCAAAAGGGGGTGCAACTGAATAGTAGGAAGATTTTCCTAGTGTTTTGTACACTCAGTGTATATGAACAATGACATATGAGATATAAATTAAAACATGTTCATTAAAAACCTTTATTTATGTACAGTGTCCTGTGGGAAGTAACAACGTGAGTCAGTTAAAATCTTTGTTCTTTTTGTACAACGGGATTGTTACTTGTATTTGCAGTTTTCTTCTTACTTCCGAACCTATTGCAAAATGAGAGACGTATAAGTGTAGCACATTATACAACATATACTTGCAATGTACTACTAGTACTACTGCTATTATAATTCTAATACTATTCCTAATGATAATTGCTGTAATTATGATACTAATAAACATTGTTGTTTTCATTATTGTTGCTATTATCATTATGCCATCATAAGAACAAGCTATGAAACGTTACCATATGCTATTAACTATTATAACACCTATGAAATACAAGAATTACCCTCTAAGCTTCTGCATCTGTGGTATTGTCTCAGGGAGAACCTTTCCAAAACTCTCTGGTAGAACGAAACAAAGTAGGCTGGATAACACAGCCAGACTCCCAATCAAAATATATGGCAGGTACTTGTAATGATTACCTGGTAAAAGAGGGCAAGATTATATAGACACACTTTATTAACAGTCCAATGTTGACATTGATTGATTCATTAACTGTTTGATTAACTGATTGATTGGTCTTACCGAGGTAGATGATGAAGGGGGATATGATATTGCCGATGCGTGCTGCCATGGAGCACGTCCCCATGGCCATGTTCCTCACCACAGTGGGGAAGAGCTCCGACGTGACGGCGTACACCACACAGAACGCTGCGGTGATGCCAAACTTCCCCACCATCTCCAGGAAGAGGGCCACTCCTGGGAGATCTGTGGCCACGTCAGTCAGGGGTCAATATCTTGTATCAGAGCTCTGACAAGACATTCTTGACCTTCACACACGCATATCAAATGGACATCAAGAGCTCATGTTTTCACACAAATGAAACACTATTTGATTATGTGCAGTAGGAAACGCTTATGGGTTTTACATTGCTTTGTTAATAATGAACTGAACATAAAATAGTGTATCCCCTAGACTAGAAATGACATTTTAACATTACCTGCTGGGATAATCTGGATGAAGAGAATAACAGAACCGCCAAAAAACAGAGTGGATGACTGGCAGAATCTTCGATAGCAAAATTTCAGCAGTAACATAGCGAGTATATAGGCTGGCACTTCTACAACTGCAGACAGGAAGAAGTTGATATAGGAATTCCCATGCAGGTTAGTGGTATTGAATAGCAGTGCATAGTAGGCCATGGTGATGACCATCCTAAAGGGACAATAGGAAAATAACATAAATACTGCAATCAGCAGTCATCATACATTATTTATAGCTCTCTAAGATTGCAAATACTGGTTGTAGTACATGTAACCCAGGTCAAGTAATGGGTATGATATTAATAACAGTGTGATGATCTGATATTAATAAAATGATGAGAGACCAACAAGTCACAAATTGCTGTGAAATAAATGTCTGAATAACCGACCTACAACTAGCCAATCGGAATCCAGTCCTTGGATTTGGTCACACCCCCAAGGCCAATCTGACATGCCAGTACAAACTACCACGAAGGTATGGAGAAAAGCTACATGCAATTTTCTGAAGATGACACGAAGAAAAGCGGAATAAACTCAACCAAAATCCTTTTACAAATGCAAAATATACACTTACTGTACACTGTTTTAACACAGTTGCAGCCGACAGTATTTTTCAGTTACAATATTTTCAGTTCAAACACTTTTCTGGCATCCTTCTTCCGTGACACACAGGTGTTCAGAGACGTTACATAGCTAATTAGAACAGGTGGTCGCCTCTCTCTTCCATAAACACACTGTAACATGGAAATACGGCCATGAAGGAATTGTGTTATAAAGGTGTGAGGTAATTTAACCTTATTTATTATTATTAATTTTTTTAACAAATTCTAGCCAATTTGGAAGGTAAGTTCCAGATGTTTCTAAAACCGTATTGCAACCAAGGCGTATTAACATTTAGACAGAGCGTTGGGGCAGTGTCGGAGCATCGGGGCATTTCCCACACACTTCAGATACAGAAACTAGTCATATGTTGCACTTCAATACTTCACAGGAGAGGCATTTGGGGGGGGGCAGAAATGCCATCTGGAACATGTGAACTTTCATGTGCCTTAAAAAACAAACTTGTATGCCATCTGTAAATACGAATTCAATTGTTAAATTAAGAGCCGAGTTGGTTTAGCCACGGAAAAGGCAGGAACCTTCCCGCTAGCCATGATTGGCTGAGATAATTCATGGATGAAGCTGGACATGCTGAGAGATGAGTTCGGATTGGTCTGCCATGTAGCAGGCTTCTGTGTATAACATGAGCTGGTCAGTATGTGTAGGTAATCCTTTCTAACGCAGCTTTAAAAAAAAGATTTCACATAGTACAACTGCAAAAGTGTTGCTCTCCACTTTCTGGAGGACCGAGTTTTGAAATCCGTGGAATGCCCAGTGGAATTAGAGTATGATAGCGAAAGAAATTGAGAACATTCTGCCGTTTGATTTCAAATATGCAGAGGGAGTCAAAAAGAGAACACACAGAAGGCTACTGTTGTATAAAACACCTTTCTCCGGATTACATCTTCAAACTAAGGGCAACCATGACATCCGTGACAGAGAGGGATTATGGTTAATTGTTTAGATAGCTAGTTAGATGTCTAAACAAAAGACTCCACCAAGTAACCATTTCACTGTACTGTTTACAACTTCTGTATGTGACAAATAAACGTTGGTTTTATTTGACATACTATGTGTTTACCAGAGACAGTAATGTGAAAAACAACATGACCTCTATCAAAGTCAAATTACGATATAACGTTAGGCCAAAGAGACAGTGTCCAAATCATAAAGTCCTCCGGTAGAATGCCCTGTTTAATTTCGTCACACTCACCACAGCAAGCTATTTTCTGTAATTAGCTTGCCATTAACTTGTAAATAATGATCTTGTTGTGAATTTATTTTCTTGCAACAAAGAATACAAATTAGTTAAAGTGAAGACATTGGGGGCTACTGTATATGACGTGGTCATTATTTGAACTGGCTAGCCAGCTAACTTAACGTTAGCTAGCTAGCTAACAAGCTAGAAAGAACCAAAACATTGTTGTGAAAGTTGGTTTTAGTTGCCTGGTTTGACATATACTGAATTGTTTTTAAACGGGTGGGTTTATTGGTGTTAAAATACACCAGTTATGCTATTTTAGACCACCAGGCTCCTGATGTCATGCAGTCTGTAGTTTTTGTGTTCATACTTTTTCATAACGACAATGGCAAGTTTGATGTCGGACGACAACAGAATGTTCATGATGTCACGGCGACAACTGTTGATAGATGTAGTATAAACAAGCCTTTAGTCTTGAAATCTTTGGTTGTTTAGTACATGGCCTTACATGGGAATCCTTAAAGAGATGGGGGGGGGGGGGGGGGGGCTAAGGCTTAAGTGAACGATGCTGAATGGGTGTAGACAAAGAAGAGCTCTCAAGTAGGTGTACCAAAACATTCAAGGGCCATTTTCTCAAAAGTGGGGTTACAAGTTGATCAGCTTTCAAAGTAGAATTACTTAACCATTGTTCATCAACTGTAATGTACTGTATGACATGCCATTTTATATCTCTGAGTCTATTTTTATCCAAAGTAAAAAATAAAATTTCAAATTTTGCTACATAAGACCTAATCGAGCCGGTCAGTCACATATGTAGTATGTGAAAACACTCTAACGCACTAGCATTACTGTCTATGAATTGGCAAGGCTAGCTCATGCTAGCTTCTTGAACTGCACTGTTGGTTAAGGGCTTGTAAGTAAGCATTTCACGGTAAAGTCTACACTTGTTGTATTCAGCGCATGTGACAAATAAAGTTTGAATTTGATTTGATTTTGAAGCAGCCCATTGGATTCCACAACACTTCCCGCAGCTACTATATAATGTTAGGTCATGGAATCCAACGGGCTGCTAAAGCATAAGCTAGCCTAGCATGCTGACTAAAAAGACACTAGTGCACATGCAGAGATAATCAATCAATCAATCAATCAAATGTATTTATAAAGCCCTTTTTACGTACTCTGTGTGACTGTGAGAGCCTTGCATCATGATCATCTCAAAATGTGCTGTGCTGCTCGTGGCAACATCATAAAGGAGAGTCTATCTTTAATGAGTGATAAGACTGGTATTTTAAACATATCTTGGAATACAACTATAATGCAATGGAGAGAACGACTTACCACAAAAGAGAACAAATTAGTATAACTGAGACCATGTTGCAGTTCTGTAGGATGTCCAAGAAATTATATTTCTTGTCCATATTTTTGCAGGCATCCTCAATCTATTGTAGGGCAGAAATACTGTAAGTTTAAAAACTTCCACGTTTGCAATGCACATTCTCCTTCCACTTTAGGATTTTCCCCCTTCCAACCTCAATTTTTCTGTATTTTTGAGGTGTCGTCCAAGTTCACTTGTCACATAGGTGTAATTGTCGCTGTATCCATTTTTTTCTTTGTAGCTATAGTGTAAGTGTGACCTATTCTGTTACCCTCAAATCTAGACCTATTCACTAAAGGTAACTGCTTACCTCTGAGGGAGTGAAGATGACCTCTGGTGCTTCAACTCCGTTCCTCCTGGCAGCGTCTCTCAGTATGGCCTCAGCCTCCTCAACTCTTCCCTGAGAGAGCAGCCATCTGGGAGACTCTGGGATTAACCTGTGCCAATCAAACATACAGTAGGTAGTACAGTTAGACCATGTCCTCAACTAGACAGTGTTGAGGGTCCTCAATTCATCAACTCACCACCAGAGGGGGATGTACATCAGTCCAGAACCAGCCATGGGTACCAGAAGCCACCTCCAATCACGGATGAAGTAGGCCACCGCTGGCATGAACATTTGGCCCAAACCAGATCCCATGAACACGCCCAGGGAGCAAAACACTACGCGCGTCCCAGGGCTCAGAATCTCGGATCCTGCAGACACCAACCAGCACACAGGTCAAAGGTGTATTGTGTCATGTGTTCTTATAGGATAAATCTGAAGTTGAGCTGTTACGAATTAATGGAAGTAATTTTTTTTATTAAAGTTTGTCACAAACCTAACACATAAGCTACCACATAGTTGGAGAATCCACCAAAGCCCACAAAGAAGAAGATGGCGCTGAATGCCTCCCAGTTTGGGGAGAATATCTGGGCGAATATAGCTACAGTCTGTAACACCATCATGGAAAAGAGCACTGGCCTTCTTCCGAACCTGTCAAAAGTTATGAACAACTCTAATTGGATTATTATTTATGTGTTGTGTTATTTATGTCTATATGTTGATAGTGGTTGTATAATGACCAAGGACACACTAATTGTTCACTGTTGTATTTTATGAGATCCTGTGAACACTGTGGGATTCTGTAGCAGCAGACAAAGAGACTGCATTTTGTTTTGACTTCCTGCAAGCCTCTTACAATTAGAATTATATTTTCACAACTCAATGTAAGAACCACAGAAGTCCTTATGGATATGATGTTCTTCGTTCTTTCCAAACTTGTCACTGTCATACACACCTGTCGGACAGCTGTCCTGTGATAAAGGTTCCCACTAGAACACCAAGGAAGTATATTGAGGATGTCAGAGGCTCTTTGAACTCATTGTCACATACCAGGTCCCACTGCAAAACAAACCATTAGTGACAGACACATCAGCTACTAATCAGTGTAGAAGATGGAACCCTTTGTATGTTTGGAGGAATCCTCGACTATGGATCTATAGGTCTGTGTTGCTCCCAGCCCAGCATGAGGGTAGCCACTTCATTTAATTCTGGGAGCAAAAGTGTCAAAATCAGAACTAGCAGAAACAGAAGATTTGTAACCTCGTCACCACAGAAGCACCACAAACTTTCCGGTTAAAAACCTTAAAATCTCTGCCTCCACTTCAAGCACGATTCGTCTAAGGAATCAGTGCACTAAATAATGATTTGTCAAAAGAATCAGTGACACTGCTCTTCAACAGAAGACTGTTTTCCCCGATCGCAGACGGTTAATATTTGATACAGGTCATTTTAAAACTCTCTTCAAAAGTTGACATGAAATGTGAAAATGTCAAGTTAAGCTGACTGCATATGCCATTGAGGGCTTGTGGACTTTATCTCGACACACTTCAAGGAAACTCATTCTTGAACTTTAAAAACAAAGTTTCTTGTTGTATAGATATCATTCCATATTTACCTATTTTCCTGGATTACAATTGTTTTGTACTGTAAAATGTGTAATGTTTTACATGTTAGAATGAAAGTAAAATGTATATTGTGAATATTCCTGACTCACCTCAGTGACAATTGTTGACTGGTAGACCTCTTTGCTGTATTTCCAACCATCCAAGCAACTCTCCAGCTCAATTTCACTCACGTTGATATCCACATTTGGGACGATGTTAAGGTTAGAGTAGTTTCTAACGGTCTCCAATTTGAGCCTTAAGCAAGAGCTAAACTGTGACACACCATTCATTGTAACCATGGGGATTGTCACATTTTTCCACGTCTCGCTGACGTTATACTCCTCAGGAATATAGCATTGGTGTGGTGGTGTATCACCTACAAACACAATATAAATACCAACAAACCCATTTGGGAGGATGCTGGCAGCCAATGCAAAGAAAATCGTCCGCTGAAAGGGTCCCCATGTTCCCAAGAAAGATGTAATTTCATCATAATCACGAACTTGGCTACTCCCGCTCACACGGTTTTTCAGTTGCTTGCCCATTGCACACATGTGGAGCAGCAGCCGCTCATAAGGCTCGAGAGGTTATGAGACTCTTTACACATAACTCAGCAGTTACGCAGTTATGAAATGTCAGCCGTGCACCCACGTTAAAATTCAAGAGGATCTTCCTTTATCTTTTAACCTGTGCGAGGTTAAAGTCCAAATGCTGAGATAAGTTTTGTAGCTTAACCATTCATTTTGTCTGCTGGTTGTATGAAGATTAGATGTGCAGTACAGTAAAGTCATATTTATATTACGTTTACATAGTATTACAAAGGGGTGTAATTCCAACAACTCCTTTGTACCTTATCTACCTCAAGACAATTTCCAGACATGCCCACTAAAACCTAAAGGAAGTGTATATTAATTGACCTTGTCTCACAACTGTCTGGAGGATCACATTTTACACAGTAGTAAACCACCTGGCTTGAATAATACTTGAATAGGAGAAATCTGCATATTGCATATTAAATACAATATAATATAACAGTCACTGATTATTCACCAAAGTGGTGCTTGGAAGTGAAGTCATGAAAATGAATTCAACGCAATGTAAAAAATATACGAACTTACCACACATTGTTTTACCTTCCTGACATTCAAATATGATAGCAGCATATGGCCTCTCGATGTCACAGTACATCATCACTTTGTCACATTATGTCACCAGACACAGATGACATGAATCTAGAAAAAGCCTCTGCCCTCAAATGATTCATACACTTTTACAAAGGACCCAAACAAAAATACTGAGCATTAGTCATCTCAATAGGATCTAATTGATATCTAAGTAACCTGCAACAATCTTTATGCATAGAATTCAATACAATCTGCTCTACGGAAAACAAATATGATCATAAAAGTGCATATTTCAATTCAAATAAGAATGATTGTCATTTAACTTAAATACATGACATAACTGCAACACCAACATAAGGCACAGGAGAAGTGTTCACTTCAAAACAAATGGTATTTGTCACAACAGGTGTGGACTAACAGTGAAATACTTTGATGGGCCCTCCCCAACAATGCAGAGAGAAAGAAAATAGAGCAATAATAGCAAAGTCAAACACAATAAGGAGTAACAATATATGCCATGTGGCAGACGATTTTATCCAATAGAAACACAATGAGTAAGGTTAACTTGGCTATATCTACTGAACAAAAATCGCAATGCAACATGCAACAATTTCAAAGATTTTACTGAGTTCACATAAGGAAATCAGTCAATTGAAATAAATTCAGGAGGCCCTAATCTATGGATTTCACATGACTGGGAATACAAATACAGTATGCACCTCTTGGTCACAGATAACTTTAAAAAAGGTAGTTGCGTGTATCAGAAAACCAGTCAGTATGTGGTGTGACCACCATTTGCCTAATGCAGCTCGACACATCTCCTTCACATAGAGTTGATCAAGCTGTTGATTGTGGCATGTGTAATGTTGTCCCACTCCTCTTCAATGGCTGTGCGAAATTCCTGGATATTGGCAGGAACTGGAACACGCTAATGTACACATCGATCCAGAGCAACCCAAACATGCTCAACGGGGGATATGTCTGGTGAGTATGCAGGCCAGAAAAGGACTGGGACACTTTCAGCTTCCAGGAATTGTGTACAGATCCTTGAAACATGTGGCCAGGCATTATCATGCTGAAACCTGAGGTGATGGCGGCGGATGAATGGCACGACAATGGGCCTCAGGATCTTGTCATGGTATCTCTGTGCATTCAAATTGCCATCGATAAAATGCAATAGTGTTTGTTGTCCGTACAGTAGCTTATGCCTGCACATACCATAACCCTACCATGGAGCACTCTGTTCACAACGTTTACATCAGCAAACCGCTCTCCCTGGCGACGCCATACACTTGGTCTGCGGTTGTGAGGCTGGTTGGACGTACTGCCAAATTCTCTAAAACAACATTGGAGGAGGCTTATGGTAGAGAATACAACATAAAAGTATCTAGCAACAGCTCTGGTGGACATTCCTGCAGTCAGCATGACAATTGTATGCTCCCTCAAAACTTGAGACATCTGTGGCATTATGTTGTGTGACAAAACTGCACATTTTAGAGTGGCCTGTTATTGTCCCCAGCACAAGGTGCACCTGTGTAATTATCATGCTGTTTAATCAGCATCTTGTTATGCCACACCTGTCATGTGGATGGATTATCTTGGCAAAAGAGAACTGCTTACTAACCGGGATGTAAACACTTTTGTGTATACAATTTGATAGAAATAAGCTTTTTGTGCATATGGAATCAATCTACACACAATATCCCATAATGACAAAGCGAAAACAGGTTTAGAAATTTTTGCTAATTTATAAAAAAATTAAATAAATGAAATACCTTATTACATAAGTATCCAGACCCTTTGCTATGAGACTTTAAACTGAGCTCAGGTGCATTCTGTTTCCATTGATCATCCTTGAGATTTTTCTATATTGGTTGGAGTCCACCTGTGGTAAATTCAATTGATTGGACATGATTTGGAAAGGCACACACCTGTCTATATAAGATCCCACAGTTGACAGTGCATGTCAGAGCAAAAACCAAGCCACGAGGTCGAAGGAACTGTCCATAGAGCTTGGAACCACCAAGACTTCCTAGAGCTGGCCGCCTGYCCAAACTGAGCAATCAGGGGAGAAGGGGCTTGGTCAAGGAGGTGACCAAGAACCTGGAGGCCACTCTGACAGAGCTCCAGAGTGCCTCTGTGGAGATGGGAGAAACTTCCAGAAGGACAATCATCTCTACAGCATTCCACCAATCAGGCTTTTATGGTAGAGTGGCCAGAGGGAAACCACTCCTCAGTAAAAGGCACATGACAGCCCACTTGGAGTTTGCCAAAAGGCACCTAAAGAACTCTCAGACCAAACAAGATTATCTGGTCTGAGGAAACCAAGATTGAGCTCTTTGGCCTGAATGCCTAAAGTCACGTCTGGAGGATACCTGGCACCATTCCTACGGTGAAGCAAAGTGGTGGCACCATCATGTTGTGGGGATGTCTTTCAGCGGCAGGGACTGGACGACTAGTCAGGATTAAAGGGAAAGATGAACAGAGCAAAGTACAGACAGATTCTTGATGATAACCTTTGCCAGAGCGCTCAGGACCTCAGACTGGGGCGAATGTTCACCTTCCAACAGGACAATGACCCTAAGCACACAGCCAAGATAACGCAGGAGTGGCTTCGGAACAACTCTTGGAATGACCTTGAGTGGCCCAGCCAGAGCCCGGACTTGAACCCGATCGAACATCTCTGGAGAGACCTGAAAATATCTGTGCAGCGACGCTCAACCTGACAGATCTTGAGAGGATCTGCAGAGAAGAATGGGAGAAACTCCCCAAATACAGGTGTGCCAAGATTGTAGTATCATATCCAAGAAGACTCACGTCTGTAATCGCTGCCAAAGGTGCTTCAACATAGTACTGTGTAAAGGTTCTGAATACTTATGTAGATATCATATTTCAGTATATGTTGATATCTTTTTCAACAACAACAAAAAAACTGTTTTTGCTTTGTCATTATGGGGTGTTGTGTGTTGATTGATGAGGGAAAAAAACGATTTAATCAATTTTAGAATAAGGCTGTAATGTAGCAAAATGTGGAAAAGTCAAGGGGTCTGAATACTTTCCGAATGCACTGTACAATTTCATAAAGAAAAAGATAGTTAATAATTACAAACCAGAATACTGTTTTGTAGTTTTAATACACCACAAGAGAAAAAAATTGTATAGTAGAACAAGATTCACAATTTAGACTCCTTCCGAAACTCAGATTTGCTATCAATGTTTTTGGTGTCTTGGTCTGTGTTGCATCGACACCTGTAGAAAAGACAAAAACACGTATTTGAAACAATTCTTCATTCATATATATACACGGATGGACATAAAGAAGGACGGACAGTCAAACTCACCCTTTGATTTGTTGCATCTGTGAGATGGTTTCTGGCAACACCCTCCCGTAACTCTCAGGTAAAATGAAGCAGAACAGACCCCCAAATATTGCCAGGCTACCAATCAATATGTATGGGAGGTACTTGTAGTAATTTCCTACAAAAAAAAAAATGAAGACATTTTCAGTACCAAGGGAGGGGTCTGAAAATCAGCAAAGCAAATTCACAGTGAGAGACATTGTCAATTTACGTCCGCTCAATCTTGTTCATCTCTACTGAACAAAGAAAGGGACCGCGAGTCCGGTCTTACCGAGGTAGATGATGAAGGGGGAGAGGATGGTGACTATGCGTGCTGCCATGGAGCACGTCCCCATAGCCATGTTCCTAACCACGGTGGGGAAGAGCTCCGACGTGACGGCGTACACTACACAGAATGCTGTGGTGATGGCAAACTTCCCCACCATCTCCAGAAAGATGGCCACTCCTGGGAGATCTGAAACATAGAGAGACAGCCATGTGTAAATTGGGTGATGTCTATAAATATCTATCAATGAGACTCCCTCTGAGACTGTCAATTAATTTTACCTGTTGGGACAATGTTAATGAAGAGAATAACAGTGCCACCTAGGAAGAGAGTGGAGGACTGGCATAAGTGTCTGGAACAGTATCTGAGCAGCACCAGGGCGATGAAATAGGCTGGCACTTCTACAACTCCAGACAGGAAGCAGTTGATATAGGGATTTCCATTGAGGTTGTTGGTGTTCAAAATCAGGGCAAAGTAACCACAGGAGATGATCATCCTGCAGAGAAGGGAAATCAAAGATACAGAGCCTATTGAGCATGATGAACAGGCACAAACAAAGTCACAGTCAGAGTCATTGAGATTGTTAAGGACTTCAGATGCTAAGACTTACCACAGAAGGGAACACAGCACTGTGACTGAGAGCATGTTGCTGCTCCTCATGACATTCAGAATGTTGTGTTTCATGTCCTTCATGGCTAGAGCATCTTCTACCTGGTGATATGGGGGTAAGTCATCATCAGGATACATCATTTAGAAAAGCAAAAAGCATAATGGTCGACATTTGTTAAGAGTAAATTCATACCCAGCCATCCCGTTTCTCAAGATGTCTCGAGTCATCTTAAAACACATTTCTAAGACTTGTCTTTGGTCAGTTAGATAACCACTTTATTTTAAGAATGTGAAATGTCAGAATAATAGTAGAGAGAATTATTTATTTCAGCTTTAATTTTTTTCACCACATTCCCAGTGGGTCAGAAGTTTACATACACTCAATTAGTATTTGATAGCATTGCCTTTAAATTGTTTAAATTGGTTCAAACATTTTGGGTAGCCTTCCACAAGCTTCCCACAATAAGTTGGGTGAATTTTGTCCCATTCCTCCTGACAGAGCTGGTGTAACTGAGTCAGGTTTGTAGGCCTCCTTGCTCGCACACGCTTTTTCAGTTCTGCCCACAAATTTTCTATAGGATTGAGGTCAAGGCTTTGTGTTGGCCACTCCAATACCTTGCCTTTGTTGTCCTTAAGCCATTTTGCCACAACTTTGGCAGTATTCTTGGGGTCATTGTCCATTTGGAAGACCGATTTGCGAACAAGCTTTAACTTCCTGACTGATGTCTTGAGATGTTGCTTCAATATATCCACACAATTTTCCTGCCTCATGATGCCATCTATTTTGTGAAGTGCACCAGTCCCTCCTGCAACAAAGCACCCCACAACATGATGCTGCCACCCCTGTGCTTCACGGTTTGGATGGTGTTCTTTGGCTTGCAAGCCTCCCCCTTTTTCCTCCAAACATAACGATGGTCATTATGGCCAAACAATAGTCTGGATTTTTGATGGCGGTTATGGAGCAGTGGCTTCTTCCTTGCTGAGCGGCCTTTCAGGTTATGTCGATATAGGACTCGTTTTACTGTGGATATAGATACTTTTGTACCTGTTTCCTCCAACATCTTCACAGGGTCCTTTGCTGTTGTTCTGGGATTGATTTACACTTTTCGCACCAAAGTACGTTCATCTCTCGGAGACAGAACGCGTCCCATGGTGGGACAACGAGAACGCGTCCTCGTTTGCTAAGTCAAACGACACCGCTGGTTCTGCTCACACTGCCCTACCCTGTGCTCTGACCTCTTTCTCCCCTCTCTCTCCAGATGAAATCTCGCGTCTTGTGACGGCCGGCCGCCCAACAACCTGCCCGCTTGATCCTATCCCCTCCTCTCTTCTCCAGACCATTTCCGGAGACCTTCTCCCTTACCTCACCTCGCTCATCAACTCATCCCTGACCACTGGCTACGTCCCTTCCGTCTTCAAGAGAGCGAGAGTTGCACCCCTTCTGAAAAAACCTACACTCGATCCCTCCGATGTCAACAACTACAGACCAGTATCCCTTCTTTCTTTTCTCTCCAAAACTCTTGAACGTGCCGTCCTTGGCCAGCTCTCCRGCTATCTCTCTCAGAATGACCTTCTTGATCCAAATCAGTCAGGTTTCAAGACTAGTCATTCAACTGAGACTGCCTCTTCTCTTATCACGGAGGCGCTCCGCACTGCTAAAGCTAACTCTCTCTCCTCTGCTCTCATCCTTCTAGACCTATCGGCTGCCTTCAGATACTGTGAACCATTCAGATCCTCCTCTCCACCCTCTCCGAGTTGGGCATCTCCGGCGCGGCCACACCGCTTGGATTGCGGTCCCTACCTGACAGGTCGCTCCTACCATGGCTGTGGCGAGAATCTGTCTCCTCCACCACGTTGCTCTCACCACTGGTGTCCCCAGGGCTCTGTTCTAGGCCCTCTCCTATTCTCGCCTATACACCAAGTCACTTGGCTCTGTCATAACTCAACATGGTCTCTCCCTAATCATTGCTATGCAGACGACACACAATTAATGCTTCTCCTTCCCCCTTCTGATGACCAGGTGGCGAATCGCATCTCTGCATGTCTGGCAGACATATCAGTGTGGATGACGGGATCACCACCTCAAGCTGAACCTCGGCAAGACGGAGCTGCTCTCCTCCGCGGGAAGGACTGCCCGTTCTCATGATCTCGCCATCACGGTTGACCAACTCATTGTGTCCTCCTCCCAGAGCGCTAAGAACCCTTGGCGTGATCCTGACAAACACCCTGTCGTTCTCAACTAACATCAAGGCGGTGTGGCCCGTTCCTGTAGGTTCATGCTCTACAACATCCGCAGAGTACGACCCTGCCTCACACCAGAAGCGGGCGCAGGTCCTAATCCAGGCACTTGTCATCTCCCGTCTGGATTACTGCAACTCGCTGTTGGCTGGCTCCCTGCCTTGTGCCATTAAACCCCTACAACTCATCCAGAACGCCGCAGCCCGTCTGGTGTTCAACCTTCCCAAGTTCTCTCACGTCACCCCGCTCCTCCGCTCTCTCCACTGGCTTCCAGTTGAAGCTCGCATCCGCTACAAGACCAGTGTGCTTGCCCTACGGAGCTGTGAGGGGAACGGCACCCTCAGTACCTCCAGGCTCTGATCAGGCCCTACACCCAAACAAGGGGCACTGCGTTCATCCACCTCTGGCTTGCTCGCCTCCCTACCACTGAGGAAGTACAGTTCCCGCTCAGCCCAGTCAAAACTGTTCGCTGCTCTGGCCCCCCAATGGTGGGAACAAACTCCCTCACGACGCCAGGACAGCGAGTCAATCACCACCTTCCGGAGACACCTGAAACCCCACCTCTTTAAGGAATACCTAGGATAGGATAAAGTAATCCTTCTGACCCCCCCCCCCCCCCCCCTTAAAAGATTTAGATGCACTGTTGTAAAGTGGCTGTTCCACTGGATGTCATAAAGTGAATGCACCAATTTGTTAAGTCCTCTGGATAAGAGCGTCTGCTAAATGACTTAAATGTAAATGTAATGGTTTATACTTGCGTACTATAGTTTGTTACTAACAGATGAACATGGTACCTTCAGGCATTGGAAATTGCTCCCAAGGATGAACCAGACTTGTGCAGGTCTACAATCTTTTTCTGAGGTCTTGGCTTATTCTTTAGATTTCCCATGATGTCAAGCAAAGAGGCACTGAGTTTGAAGGTAGCCTTGAAGTACATCCACAGGTCCACCTCCAATTGACTCAAATTACGTCAATTAGCATATTCAGAAGCTTCTAAAGTCATGGCATCATTTTCTTGGAATTTTTCCAAGCCTTTTAAAGGCACAGACAAACAATGTTGATGTAAACTTCTGACCTGATGGAATTGTGATACAGTGAATTTATAGAGAAATAATCTGTCTGTAAACAATTGTTGGAAAAAATTACTTGTGTCATGCACAAAGATAGAGTCCTAACCGACTTACCAAAACTATAGTTTGTTAACAAGAAAATTTGGGAGTGGTTGAAAAACGAGTTTTAATGACTCCAACCTAAGTGTATGTAAACTTCTGACTTCAACAGTGTATATATATATATATATATACACACTGAGTGTTGAAGCATTAGATGCTTCTTCCTAATATTGAGTTGCACCCCCTTTTGCCCTCAGAATAGCCTCAATTCGTCGTGGCATGGACTCTTCAAGGAGTCGAAAGCTTTCCACCGGGATGTTGACTCCAATGCTTCCCACAGTTGTGTCAAGTTGGCTTGGTGTTTTTTATTTTTCTCTACATACTTTAATGTCCCCATGGGGAAATGTTGTTGCAGTATCATGTACATGTTTGAAGTGGAGTTTAAATACGATAGAAAATAAATTGACAATACAAATTCATAACTGTAACATACAGTATATACCAATGAAAGGGACTAGCCTGCTGGGCTTACTTGGTGGATAGGAACTTCAGCCCGAGCTGTTTAGGAGGGATATCATACCTGGTACAAATGATTGCCTAGTTTATTTTCCTGTCGGGGAGGGGGAGGGGTGCCCTATACCTGCACCCAGAGGGGAGTAGTTCAAAGTCCAGGTACAGGGGGTGGTTTGGGTCTAAAAGGATTGTGTGAGCCTTGCTGAGGGCCCTGACCTTAAAGATATTATCCAAGCCTCTCAGTTTGACTCCAAGTACCTTGCTTGCTGTAGGAATAATCATTCTCCGCATATTTTCCTGGCTGACAGTGGCATTGCCAAACCAACGAACAATATAAACAGTTTAAATACTCTGAAAGATTCGTAGAACAGAGTCAGTGTAGTACAGTCAATTTTAAAAGATCCCAGCTTTTCGAGGAAGTACAGTGTCTGCTGACTCTTTTTGTAGATCAGGTCTGTGCATCTACTTCACTGAAGCTTATTGTCCAAGAAGACACCCAGATATTTTTATCCCTCTACAATCTCTATGATCTGACTTCTGATACAGTAGATGTTGCAGAGGTGGGTGTTGTTCGTTTCCTGAAGTCTATGCACATCTCTTTGGTCTTGTTGGTATTGAGGACCAAGTGTGATTCATCACACCACTCTACAAAGTCCGTTGAGCTTAAATAAAAACAGCAAACAGTCCAAGATGGATAAAGGGGGTGCTGTTGGGGCTGTGTTTCTGGACCTAAGGAAGGCTTTTGATACTGTTAACCATGAGATTCTCATCACAAAATTGTCCAAGTTCAACTTTTCCCCTGATGCCTTGAGATGGATGAAATCATACCTTGAAGACAGAACTCAGTGTGTCAGAGTGAGCAATGAGCTGTCGCCCACTCTTAGCTATGATGTGGGCGTGCCCCAAGGGTCAATACTGGGGCCCCTCCTGTTCAGCCTGTACATTAATGATCTGCCTTCTGTCTGTACTGGGTCTGAAGTTCTAATGTATGCAGATGAGGATGATTACAAGGTCATATGATGCTGCAACAAAGCTCACAAGAACTCACTACTGTAATGGTCCAGGTTACAAAGTGGCTCAGTGACTCGTGTTTGCATCTCAATGTGAAAAAAACTGTTTGCATGTTCTCACAAAGAGGGCAACAGAGCTACTGAGCCAGATGTCTATGTGTCAGGGGAGAAGCTCCAGGTGGTATCTGATTTTAAGTACCTTGGCATCATACTTGATTCCAACCTCTCTTTTAAAAAGCATGTGAAAAAGGTAATTCAAATAACCAAATTCAACCTAGCTAATTTCCGA
>NC_036860.1:24921573-24923704 GCF_002910315.2 Salvelinus sp. IW2-2015 | reverse complement strand
TCGCCCTGGACTTCCGTACTCTGGCCGCTGGTGCGGGATGGAATGAGCGGGCCCTGATCGATCATTACAGGTGTAGTCTACGAGAGGACGTTCGTAGGGAGCTAGCCTGCAGGGACACCACTCTCAACCTGGACCAGCTGGTGGATTTATCTATCCGGCTGGATAACCTGTTGGCCTCCTGCGGTCGTCTAGATCGGGGTCCGCCCATTCCATTACCCAGCTCCTTGGATCCAACCCCTATGGAGTTGGGAGGGGCTGCTAGGAGGGAGACCGGAGGGGGACCCACTCCATGTACCAACTGTGGACGCAGAGGGCACACTGCTGTCCGGCACTGGTGGGTCGTCTCAGGTGAGTAGGCACATAACTCACCCAGAGCCTTCTGTTGCACACATGTGGTTACCTGTAGAATTTCCTGAGTTTTCTCCACATCCCCAGCATAAGGCGCTAGTAGATTCAGGCGCAGCTGGGAACTTTATTGACCGCTCTTTGGCTCTTAGCTTAGGGATCCCTATTATTCCTGTTGATGTTCCCTTCCCTGTACATGCCTTAGATAGTCGTCCTTTGGGGTCGGGGCTGGTTGGGGAGGTCACAGCGCCCATCGCTATGAGAACGCAGGGGGATCACGAGGAGAGAATTAGTCTCTTCTTGATCGACTCTCCTGCGTTTCCTGTTGTGTTGGATCTTCCCTGGTTGGCCTCTCATGATCCGATTATTTCGTGGCAACAGAGGGCTCTCAAGGGATGGTCCTGTCAGTGTTCAGGGAGGTGTGTAGGTGTTTCCTTAGGTGCCACTACAGTGGAAAGTCCAAACCAGGTTTCCACCATGCACATTCCTCCCGAATATGCCGATTTGGCACTCGCCTTCTGTAAGAAGAAGGCGACTCAATTACCACCCCATCGACCGGGGGATTGTGCGATAGATCTCTTGGTAGACACTACACTTCCCAGGAGTCACGTATATCCTCTGTCACAGGAGGAGACGGTGGCTATGGAGACATATGTCACCGAGTCTCTGGGACAGGGATACATTCAGCCTTCCATCTCACCTGTCTCCTCGAGTTTCTTTTTTGTGAAGAAGAAGGATGGAGGTTTGCGCCCGTATATTGATTATCGCGGATTAAATAAGATCACGGTAAAATACAGTTACCCGCTACCACTCATAGCCAGTATGACCGAGTCATTACACGGGGCGCGCTTCTTCACAAAATTGGACCTCAGGAGCGCGTACAACCTGGTGCGTATCAAGGGGGGAGATGAGTGGAAGACAGCATTTAGCACCACTTCTGGGCATTATGAGTACCTCGTCATGCCGTATGGGTTAATGAATGCTCCATCAGTCTTCCAATCCTTTGAGATCTTGGATGAGATCTTCAGGGACCTGCACAGGCACAGGCAGGGTGTAGTGGTGTATATAGATGACATTCTAATATACTCCGCTACACGCGCCGAGCATGTGTCCCTAGTACGCAGGGTGCTTGGTCGACTGTTGGAGCATGACCTGTACGTCAAGGCTGAGAAATGTCTGTTCTTCCAACAGTCCATCTCCTTCCTAGGGTACCGCTTTTCAGCGTCAGGGGTAGAGATGGAGAATGACCGCATTTCAGCCGTAATTGCCGACTCCAACCACGGTAAAGGAAGTGCAGCGGTTTTTAGGGTTTGCCAACTACTACCGGAGATTTATCCGGGGTTTTGGTCAGGTAGCGGCTCCCATTACCTCACTGCTGAAGGGAGGACCGGTGCGACTGCAGTGGACAGCTGGGGCGGACAGGGCGTTTGGTCACCTGAAGGCTCTGTTTACCTCAGCTCCCGTGCTGGCTCATCCTGATCCTGCCTTAGCATTCATAGTTGAGGTGGATGCGTCCGAGGCAGGGATAGGGGCTGTGCTGTCTCAGCGCTCGGGTACGCCACCAAAACTCCGCCCCTGTGCATTCTTTTCGAAGAAGCTCAGCCCGGCGGAGCGAAACTATGATGTGGGAGACCGGGAGTTGCTGGCTGTTGTCATGGCCCTGAAAGCGTGGAGACATTGGCTTGAGGGGGCTAGACACCCTTTTCTCATTTGGACTGACCACCGCAATCTGGAGTACATCCGGGCGGCGAGGAGAATGAACCCTCGCCAGGCAAGGTGGGCCATG
>NC_036860.1:24879193-24920906 GCF_002910315.2 Salvelinus sp. IW2-2015 | reverse complement strand
GACAAAACGAAATGAAAGCCAGAGGGTTAAATAGGGAACACGATAGGGGAATTGAAACCAGGTGTGTAATAATACAGACAAAACGAAACTGAAAAATGGATCGATGGTGACTAGAAAGCCGGTGACGTCGACCGCTCGAAACACCCGAACAAGAGGAAGGGCCGACTTCGGCGGAAGTCGTGACAGTACCCTCCCCTTGACGCGCGGCTCCAGCAGCGCGACGACACCGGCCTCGGGGACGACCCGGAGGGCGAGGTGCAGGGCGATCCGGGTGGAGACGGTGAAACTCTTGTAACATGGATGGATTAGAATGTCTCCACCGGTACCCAGCATCTCTCTCCGGACCGTACCCCTCCCACTCCACGAGTACTGAAGGCCCCTCGCCCGACGTCTAGAATCCATGATTGCCTTACGATATACGCCGGGAGCCCCCTCGATGTCAAGAGGGGCGAGGAACCTCCCGCACCTCAGACTGCTGGAGCGGACAGCCACCACCGGACTGAGGAGAGAAACATGGAACGAGGGATTAATACGGTAATCGGGGGGGAGTTGTAACCTATAACAACTCTCAGTCTCCCTCAGGACTTTAAAATGGCCCCACAAACCGCGGACTCAGCTTCCGGCAGGGCAGGTGAGGGGTAGGTTTCGGGTCGAGAGCCAGACACGATCCCCCGGTGCATACACCGGGGCCTCACTGCGGTGGCGTCGGCACTCGCCTTTTGTCTTCTGATGGCCCGTTGTAACCGCACATGGGCAGCGTTCCAAGTCTCCTCTGAGTGCCGAAACTATTCATTACCGCAGGAGCCTCAATCTGGCTCTGATGCCATGGTGCAGGACCCGGGCTGGTAACTAGCACACACTGAAAGGGTGATAGGTTGGTAGAGGAGTGGCGGAGGGAGTTTTGGGCCATCTCCGCCAGGGGATGTAAACCGCCCACTCCCCCGGCCGGTCCTGGCAATAGGACTCGAAACCTACCCACATCCTGGTTGACTCTTTCCACCCTGCCCGTTGCTCTCGGGTGGACCTGAGGTAAGGCTGACGAATCCCAGGCGTCCATAAACCTCCCTAGCTTACGATATTGGGGACCGATCAGAAACTATATCTCAGGCACCCGTAGTGCCGGAATCGTGGGTGAGCAGAGCCTCCGGCAGTTTGTAGAGCCGTAGGGAGACGCGGCAAAGGAAGGAGACGGCAGGACTTAGAAACGATCACAACGACCAGGATCGTGGTGTTACCTGCGACGGGGGAAGATCCGTCACAAAATCGACCGATAGGTGTGACACGGTCGTTGTGGAACGGGAAGGGGTTGTAATTTCCCTCTGGGCAGATGTCTAGGTGCCTTGCACTGTGGCACATACCGAACAGGAGGAAACATAAACCCGCACGTCCTTAGCTAAACTGGGCCACCAGTACTTCCAGCACAGGCAGCGCACCGTCCGACGATACCAGGATGACCAGAGGAGGGTGAGTATGAGCCAACAGATCAAACGATCGCGGACATCAAACGGAACGTACATACGCCCAGTGGACAGTCAGGTGGAATGGGCTCTGAAGTGAACGCCCGTTCGAGATGTCGCGTCCACCTCCACACACCGGTGCCCTCAGGCCGGATGTTTTTAAGCCGTGTCTGAATCCTGGCTTAGAAAGACGCCACCAAAAATTCAGACATTTTCATCCCCAATTACAAGATTTTCAGACAAGATAGAACGGCCAAAGGGGGCGGTGTTGCAATCTACTGCAAGACTGCCTGCAGAGTTCTTTATACTATCCAGGTCTGTTCCCAAACAATTTGAACTTCTACTTTTAAAAATCCACCTCTCTAAAAACAAGTCTCTCACCGTTGCCGCTTGCTATAGACCACCTCTGCCCCCAGCTGTGCTCTGGACACTATAATGTGAACTGATTGCCATCTTATCTTCAGAGCTCGTGCTGCTAGGCGACCTAAATTTGAACATGCTCAACACCCAGCCACCCTAACAATCTAAGCTTTTGATGCCTCAATCTCAACAAATTATCAATGAACCTACCAGGTACCACCCAATTCCGTAAACACGGTACCCTCATAGATATCATCCTAACAAAACTTGCCTCCAAATACACCTCTGCTGTTTTAACAAGATCTCAGCGATCACTGCCTCATGCCTGCAATCCGTAATGGGTCAGGGTCAAACGACTCACTCATCACTGTCAAACGCTCCCTGAAAACACTTCAGCGAGCAGGCTTTCTAATCGACCTGGCCGGGGTATCCTGGAAGGATATTGATCTATCCCGTCAGTAGAGGATGCCTGGTCATTTTTTTACAATGCTTCCTCACATCTTGAATAAGCATGCCCTTCAAGAAATTAGAACCAGGAACAGATATAGCCCTTGGTTCTCTCCTGACTGACTGCCTTAACCAACAGAAAACATCCTATGGCGTTCTGCATTAGCATCGAACAGCCCGTGATATGCAACTTTTCAGGGAAGCAGAACCCAATATACACAGGCAGTTAGAACAGCCAGGCTAGCTTTTTCAAGCAAGAAATTTGCTTCTGCAACACAAAATTCAAAAAGTTCTGGGACACGTAAAGTCCATGGAGAATAAGAACACTCCTCCCAGCTTCCAACCGCTCTGAAGAAGGAAACACTGTCAAACCGACAATCCACTATATTGAGAATTTCAATAAGCATTTTTCTACGGCTGGCCATGCTTTCCACCTGGCTACCCTACCCCGGACAACAGCACTGCCCTCCCCTCTGCTATTCGCCCAAGCTTCCCCATTTCTCTTTCTCCCAAATACAGTCAGCTGATGTTCTAAATGAGCTGCAAAATCTGGACCTTACAAATCAGCCGGGCTAGATAATGCTGGACCCTTTCTTTCTAAAACTATCTGCTGAAATTGGTTGCCACCCCTATTACGTAGCCTCTTCAACCTCTATTTCGTGTCGTCTGAGTCCCCAAAGATTGGAAAGCAGCTGCGGTTATCCCCTCTCAAGGGGGGACACCTTGACCCTAACTGCTACAGACTATATTATCCTACCTGCCTTTCTAAGGTCTTCGAAAGCCAAGTCAACAAACAGACTTACCGACATTTCGAATCCCACCACCTTCTCCGCTATGCATCTGGTTTCAGAGCTGGTCATGGTTGCACCTCAGCCACGCTCAAGGTCATAAACGATATCGTTAACCGCCATGCGATGGAAACATACTGTGCAGCCGTATTCATTGACCTGGCAAGGCTTTTGACTCTGTCAATCACCACATCCTCATTGCAGACTCGACAGCCTTGGTTTCTCTAATGATTGCCTCGCCTGGTTCACCAACTCTTCTCTGATGAGTTCAGTGTGTCAAATCGGAGGTCTGTTGTCCGGGTCTGGCAGTCTCTATGGGGGTGCACAGGGTTTCAATTCTTTTGGACGACTCTCTTCTCTGTTTACAATCAATGATGTCGCTCTTGCTGCTGGTGATTCTCTGATCCACCTCTACGCAGACGACACATTCGTATACTTCTGGCTTCTTTTGACACTGTGTTAACAACCTCCAGGCGAGCTTCAATGCCATAACAACTCTCCTTCCGTGGCCTCCAACTGCTCTTAAATACAAGTAAAACCAATGCATGCTTTCAACCTGATCGCTGCCTGCTCTGCCCCCTGTCCAACATCACTCTTGGACGGCTCTGACTTAGAAATGTGGACACTACAAATACTAGGTGTCTGGTTAGACTGTAAACTCTCCTTCGACTCACATTCAAACATCTCCAATCCAAAGTCAAATCTAGAATTGGCTTCTATTCCGCAACAAGCATCCTTACTCATGCTGCCAACATACCCTTGTAAAACTGACCATCCTACCAATCTCGACTTCGGTGATGTCATTTACAAAATAGCCTCCAAAACCTACTCAATAAATTGGATGCAGTCTATCACAGTGCCATCCGTTTTGTCACAAGCCCATATACTACCCCACTCGACACCTGTACCTCTCGTTGGGCTGGCCCTCGCTTCATATCGTCGCCAAACCCACTGGTTCCAGGTCATCTACAAGACCCTGCTAGGTAAAGCCCCCTTATCTCAGCTCGCTGGTCACCATAGCAGCACCTACCTGTAGCACGCGCTCCAGGCAGGTATATTCTCTAGTCCCGACCCAAACCAATTCTTCCTTTGGACGCCTCTCTTCAGTTCTCTGCTGCAAGACTGGAACGAACTACAAAAATCTCGAACTGGAAACACCTATCTCCCTCACTAGCTTTAAGCACCAGCTGTCAGAGCAGCTCATTAGATTACTGCACCTGTACATAACCCATCTACAATTTAGCCCAAAACAACTACCTCTTTAACCTACTGTATTTATTTATTAAATTTATTTGGCTCCTTTGACACCATTATTGCGTGATTGTTTGTGCGTTAGTGGTTGTGGTTTATACGTTGTGTTTGTGATTATTTCCATTTGTGGAATTTTTGCCATTAATTTTGAGTAAAACACTGTGGTTTCGCTCAACACCTGTATCCTGCGCTTGACTCCGATAATTCTCCGCACACAACCCTGACAGCTACAGGTGGGTGTTGCTATGGTGACCAGTGAGCTGAGATAAGGCAGGGCTTTACCTAGCAAAGACTTATAGATGACCTGGAGCCAGTGGTTTTGGCGACGAATATGTAGCGAGGGCCAACCAACGAGAGCATACAGGTCGCAGTGGTGGGTAGTATATGGGGCTTTGGTGACAAAACGGATGGCACTGTGATAGACTATATCCAATTTGCTGAGTAGAGTGTTGTTGGAGGCTATTTTGTAAATGACATCGCCAAAGTCAAGGATTGGTAGGATAGTCAGTTTTACGAGGGTATGTTTGGCAGCATGAGTGAAGGAGGCTTTGTTGCGGAATAGGAAGCTGATTCTAGATTTTGGATTGGAGATGCTTAATATGAGTCTGGAAGGAGAGTCTACAGTCTAACCAGACACCTAGGTATTTGTAATTGTCCACATATTCTAAGTCAGAACCGTCCAGAATAGTGATGCTAGGCGGGCGGGCAGGTGCGGGCAGCAATCGGTTGAAGAGCATGCATTTAATTTTACTTGCATTTAAGAGCAGTTGGAGGCCACGGAAGGAGTGTTGTATGGCATTGAAGCTCATTTGGAGGTTTGTTAACACTGTGTCCAAGGAAGGGCCAGATGTATACAAAATGGTGTCATCTACGTAGAGGTGGATCAGAGAATCACCAACAGCAAGAGCGACATCATTGATATATACAGAAAAAAGAGTAGGTCCAAGAATTGAACCCTGTGGCACCCCCATAGAGACTGCCAGAGGTCCGGACAACAGGCTCTCTGATTTGCCACACTGAACTCCATCTGAGAAAGAGTTGGTGAACCAGGCGAGGCAGTCATTTTGGGTTGCCCATTCACCTTCTGAATGGCACAAATACACAATCCATGTCTCAATTGTCTCAAGGCTTAAAAATCCTTCTTAAACCTGTCTCCTCCCCTTCATCTACACTGAATGAAGTGGATTTAACAAGTGACTTTAATAAGGGATCATAGCTTTCACCTGGATTCACCATGTCATGGAAAGAGCAGCGGTTCTTAATGTTTTGTACAATCAGTATGTATCTATTTTTATAATGATAATAACAAGATAAAAAAATAACACATTTTTATTAAAACAAATAAAGTTATGAAAAACCCCTGATTGAGAATTTGTATATTGATATTAAATAGAGCAGTGTTTCCCAAACTAGATCCTGGGGACCCCAAGGGGTGTACATTTTGGTGTTTGCCCCAGCACTACACAGCTGATTCCAATAATCAACTAAGCACTGATAAGAAGCCTATTTTATGACGTTTCCACTGGATCAGAGCATGACATTTTTCCCTTTCACGCTGAGTGGCTATCAAAAGGGAGAGAGCTGGAAAGATTTTTCTAATACATTGAGGAATTATTGTAATTATCAATGGATGTAAAAATGGATGTAAAAACCAGGGGCGCAACATTTGTTTTAGATGTGGGGGGACATACAATTTTACCTGACTGCTCAGAGGCATCCGCAAGGTCCAAAAGCACTGCGTTGCCTCGTTTTGTATCACATTCAAATGATACAACTGTTGGGGACAAAAATGCAATTTCAGATTGTGGGGAGGACATGCCCCCAGTGAAAGTGTCGCCCCAGGTAAAAACACACTTTGTTTGCTTGCTGTTTGAGGTGAAGAAAACATTACCTTGAGAAGCTCCACAGGTCATTAGTGGTGGTGCGTTAAGCCAATCAGAAATACTATCAGATCCCCAAATGGGTTCATGTCTAAATTTGCCCGTGGCCCAGGTACTGTAGCCTATAGGCCTAGTTCTATGCGTCTGTGTTTCTCAACATTGACAGGAGCGCTCCAAACAAAGACAATGACTAAATTGACAGAACTCGTAAATGGAATGAAATAAACCAAAACTTTCTCACAAGTGTAGCATAGTTTGTGCACTCTGCAAACAATGTGTCCACTCCGACAAATGAGAACAGGAAGACTGGAATAATAATATTGAACGCATTAAAACTAAACCGTAACCGAAGTAAGAAACATTGTAGACTACAAATGATATGAATTAATTAACTGTGAATGTACTACTGGTGATATAGAGTATGTCATGGGGAATTTATAGACACTAACAATCAAATGCAAACAATTCACACAATGCAGTTATGAAACAATGAATGTGCACAGATTGGCGGGAGAGCGCGCATTCTGGAGAGAGAAGTGCATTGTGCATCTGGATGTATGGTCAATCTGACGTCTGCATTGGCCATGCTGCATTTAGGGTGATATGGCCTCATTAGAAGTCAAGGCAAGAATTGAAAATCAGAGGCAAAGTTAAAGTATTGCTGTCCATCAATGATTCCCAACCAAATTTAATGGGCTTGAGCAATTCTTACAAAAACAATGGATATACAGTATGATTGTTTATTTTTTGACGTGAACTGAAGCGGCAACTACGACAGGACCCTGACCTCACCTTTGACCAGCTGTGCAGTTGTCCTATATATGAGGATGTCCATGGCGACGAGCAGGTAGGCGAGATTACATGTGCTGCAGTGAGCAAGCGACCGAGACACCAAAACCAGGGTGAATGAAGAGCTGAGATTAAGGAGCAGATGACAGACCTGAGCCAAACCATCCGAGAAGAGCTACGAGGACTCCGAACCTCAGCGAGATCGAGCTGTGAGTATAGAGCCAGTGGACATATGGATGAGGAAAGTGTCAATAAAGCAACTGAGCAGCCTTTAAACTACTAAGCCCAGCCACCACGGGCCAGGTGACTGGAGAAGGCTTGAAGGGCCCAAGCAAGACTGTACCTACAGGCCAAGTTTGGTAGGCACATGCCCTGAAGTTGAACTCATTCAAATGGAAGAAATGTGAACCTTTTAATCAATACTTGATCTCAACTTACCCTGATGACAGAAGCTTGTTTTAACACCCTCACAGGAGATTGGCCCCAAGGAGGACCTTGAACGTTGAGTGCAGAAAATGGTTTGCAAATCCCCTATGTATAGGGTATGTGCTGGCAGAGGTAAAGGTGGGGACCTTGGTGTTGAGGAACAGAGAAATTGTGATTTCAAGAAATTAAATTCATAACCCTGGAAATCTACTCATATTATGAATGAATGTCAATGGATTGTGTTGGGATGCTCTGGTACCTCTCATTTGTCAAACAGAACCAACCATGGTGAACATTGTCCAAATGGGCCAGGACCCTGAGCACTGGGAGGAGCGACAAGAACGAGATCCCACCCTCAGACGTCTACACCCATATTTTGCCCAAGGGGCAAGACCTGCCGGTGAAGAAAATAACTGGGAGACTGCAGCTGTGCGCCGCCTCCTATTGGAGTGGGCTAGTCTAGAGCTCAAAGATGGGGTACTCACTTGTCGGGTTTTGGACCCAGAAAAGCATCAGTATGCAGGCAAATCCATGGGAGAAATGGCCATGTTGGAATGGCCAAGATGCTGTCGGCCCTCAGTCGACGCTACTACTGGTCCCAGATGGAAAAGGATCTATGGGTGTGGCCCTCAGTATGTAGAAGATGTGTGCAGCAGAATACACTCCCTGAAGGCAGGGCATCTTGCAAGAAGGGACGCAAACCCTACCACACGCAGAAAAGGAAAGGGCAGTCGAGGTGGGTGTAACATCTTAACCTGAACATGTGTGCAATAAAACTTTTCATACCTGGTGAGTCTACCCCCTGAAAAATCTACCTCTGCGTGTGGAAAAGTGGGGAAGGATGCCCAGAGGAAGACTATGCCATTGTGCTCTGAAGGGAAATATGGTAAAATCTGGAACAGAGGATGGTACTCCAGAGCATGCCCCCGACGAGAGACTCCGGTGGAGAACCAGGGGCAGACAGATGTCCAATGCCCCAGACGGTCACCAAGGAGGACATGGGAAGACACCCCTCCCAACTCCAATAGTGAGAAAAATAAATGGGCCTAAAGCAGTTGCAAAGTGCACCCGAGGACAGGCGGCGAAAAGTGGAGGAGAGTCATGATATGACTAAATAAAATGTTTTGAATTCTACCAGGAAATGGCTTGCTCTCACTCTTTTTTTTGTGTGCGCATTTTGTGTGATTTCACTTACGGTTTGCTTTGGATTGTCACTGAGTGGATTCACAGGAGTGTAACAACGGGAGAAAACTGCAGCAACTCACATCTGATTGCCCCCCCCCTTGCGAGAATGCAAGTAAAGTCATTTAGGGGTATTCCCATTGGTTCACTGCAGATTGAAACCTGTATTTAAAGCCTTTCAGAAGCAGCATGGCGGCAGCGAATGACGGTGGTGTTTGTTTTTGAAGCCAAAAATAAAAAATGTCATTATGGGGTCAGGGGAAACTTGAGTCCCGAGAAAAAGCAGGTACAAGATGGGTGTCAGGGATCGAGCGGCAGTATTATCATCAGGAGATGTGTACTTGGAAAATGGAGGAGGAATGGAGGGAAAAAGAGAGGGAGAACAGGTCTAAGAGAGTGAGGGAAGAAGACGGTGAGCGTGAGTCGGATAAAATGGTGGAAAAAAGGGAGATGGTTTGTCAAAGAAGAATGGTAGAAAGTGTAAGCAGAGGGAGCTGAAGACAGGAGGAGAAATGGAAGTGAATGAGGGTGAAGTATTGGAGGTGGTAGGTGAGTTAAAGTTATCGGAGACCGAGGTATGCACCGAGGATCAGGATGAAGAAGAGTCTGTGACAGTAGGAGTGAAGTTTATGGAAAAAGTGGACTCTTGCCTTTTGGCTGATCCATTTGTGGTTTCACAGTGGGTGAAAAAAGAGTTGAGTCATGTGGAATCGGTGAGGATAACTAGAAGTGGTCTAGTGATAATTGTTTGTGTTGGGCAGAGGAAGAATGTGCTCGAAGTCAAACGAATGAGGGCAAGAAAAGGGAACCAATGAAAGATAACTGGGGTAGCAGTAGATATAAACGTTGACCCGGTGTATGTGATGCTCGTCGTTTGATGTGACACAGACAGGGTGGCGAGAGTGGGGAAACAGAAGAGTCATTGTCTGTTCTTTTGAGTTTTTAAGTTGTCTTTGCCTGACAAGGTGAAGTTAGGATATAAGTTATCCTATACGAGCGTATGTGCCGAATACATTAAGATGTTACAGGTGTCAAGCGTATGGGCATGTGGCAGCAGTGTGTAGGAGGGAGGGTCCAATGTGTGAGAAATGTGCAGAAGGGCATGAGACAAAGGAATGTGTAGTATTGGGGAAAGTAGTGGAATGTGTTAATTGTAGGGGTGCACATGGGGCTGGGGATCAGAAATGTCTCGTGCGAGAGAGGCAGGTTGAGGTTTCCAGGGTTAGAGTAGAGCAGAAGTTGTCATATGCTGAGGCAGTGAAGAAAGTAGAGGAAGGTGGGTTAAAGGGAGGATCTCAGAAACTGGAAAAGGGGCGGAGCTCTGGCCCACATCATCGATGGAAAACACAGACTGTAACAGGGACGTTCACAGTTGAACTATTTTCCATTGGACTGGATTTTAATGAACGGATTTCTCATTTTAATGAGTAGACTGGTTTATTGTAACCATATATTCAAAGTTAAATGTGTGGCATTGTACTGCACATCATTTATTTGTGCTACAGGCCTAACCCACAGGGGGTGGATCTGGAATGGACAGAGCAGAAGGAAAACCATGAATGGATTTCCCCACCCCCTAAACTGGAGGAAGACCTTTTTTTCTTTTTGTGGAATAAAATTCAACTTTCGGCCATTTGTACCTACCTGTACCTACCTCTGTTCCCCCCCAAAATCTATACTGTTTGTTGAAGCTCTGCCTCCTTGTGTTTTTGGTCACTGATGTGGTTCCCAACTGGCTACTCTGATTGAACCTGAATCTTAAGAGTCCTGGTGCGCAAACTTTCCACCAGGTAGCAGTGTCGGTTACTTTATGACACATTCACGGGTCACTACAGAAGAGTTTTGGGTCCTGCCTCAAAGGGAATACCCTGCCGTCTCCTTGTGAGCATTAAAAGTCCTGGTACCCTTCGTCAGCTCATACAGTATCTGTGTGAAGCTGGATTCAGTGCTCTCGTCTGCATTAAAAACAAATATCAATCCAGGTTGAATGTGACAGCAGAGATGAGGTGCGTACTGTCGACCACGCCCCCTTACTTTGAGAAGCTCCGACCCGACATGCATCAAACACACCCATCTCATTAGTGGTGGTGAGATAAGAGACATTATGTAAGATTAATTTGCAATTGACTGTCTTAGCCCCAAATTAAAAGTATGTGATAGTGAGTTGAGAAGACAGAAATACTGTTTTTTCAATTGACTGCCATAGCCCTAAATACTTTTTTTAACTGAGTTAGTGTCTTAATGTCTTATTTCTAAGATGTCTTATATATTAAAGACATTTTTAACATTTTGATTTATCTAACCTTTACATTGACAGGGAGTCAATGCTGAGACCAAGGTCTCTATTCCAGATAAGCCCTGTATAGTACCGCAATACACATAAAAATACAATGTACACATTAAACTACACAAAATACATGTAATTACACACGATACACAAAAAGCAAAACACAATCATACACATTCTTCAAGATAAAAGGTCCCCCAACAGCTTTCTGAAACGCCCTAGAGGCACCAATTCCTAACATGTTTAAGAACGTTGGAGATCATTCCACACATGATGCAAAAAAAAATAATCTAAGAGCAGATATACCAAACTCATTGGAAATCAAAGGGGATCTCCAGAGTTAGTCATCCCTGAGACCGGGTCTGGTATCCTGTACAGAACGTCTTTAAGTTAACAATGAAGAAAGTTAAGGCAGAAGATTATGCAGGAGGGCTTCATAAACAAAAACAGTTTGATGCATCAGTCTATGAGACTTCAAAAGAGGGCCAGCCAACACATCGCTCGTAATAAAGCGCAGTGCACTATGATACACTGCGTACAATGTCTTCGATACAGTGGCAGCTGCATTCATACGTCTCAAGACATGTCTTAATAAGACATCGCAAGAGATGGTGATGGCTGGACATGTCCACCATCTATCTCACTTTTGTTATTCTGCAGTGATTCACTGCATTGGTTAAAACACATCAGAAACCTTAACTAGAGAATTCTGATGAATGACCTGGATTACGCCATAAAACAGGAAGGAATGCATTAGTCTCTCAAATGATTTACCATTGGTTGATCTACTTCATTCAGGTTATGTACTGCAGCAAAATGGACTGTGACTTAAACTGGATTAGTACCTAAAATATATATTTTACATCAGATTCAAAGACATAGACACTTTTGTAATTCTTCTGTGGATGGTTTTTGTTACTCCATATCCTTAGGAAGTTTATTTTATGAAATGACGTAAGCTAAACTGTAGCTAAGTAAGCTAGCTCACCTCTGAGGGAGTGAAGATGACCTCTGGTGCTTCAACTCTGTTCCTCCTGGCAGCGTCTCTCAGTATGGCCTCAGCCTCCTCAACTCTTCCCTGAGAGAGCAGCCATCTGGGAGACTCTGGGATGACCCTATACCAAATCATACACAGTCATAAAAAACTTAACTGAAGCCCTTTGAGCAACCAGGCTAATGAAGTATGCAAGAAGTAATGTACCTTGTTAAAAGAAGAGGCCACAGATCATTGACTCAGTAGAAGGTTTTGCGGGAAAAACATTGTGCTTACCACCATAGGGGGATGTATATGAGTCCAGAGCCTGCCATGGGCACCAGCAACCACCTCCACTCACGGATGAAGTATGCCAAAGGTGGCATTAACATGTAGCCGATCGCAGAGCTTAGGAACACTCCAAGAGAGGAGAATACCACACGAACTCCAGGGCTCAGTATTTCTGTCCCTAGGACCAGATATGCAAGATATGTAAATTTACCAAATGCATAAGAGATACTGTAGTTACAAGGAATGCTTATTTTCAACCTACCAAGAACATACGCTATGACATAGTTGGAGACTGATCCAGCGCCAACAAAGAAGAAAATAATACTGAATACCTCCCAGTTTGGGGAGAATATTTGTGCGAAGGTGGCCACAATCTGGATTACTATTGTAGTGAAGAGTGCTGGCTTTCTTCCAAACCTGTTGATGAAAAAGAACGCAAGGTCACGCCTCACATGATTCTCCATTAGCACTGAGGGTCACAGTATAACAGGATACAGTACTGACCTGTCGGACATCTGGCCAGAGATGAATGTTCCCACCAGCGCACCAAAGTAGTGAATTGATGTGGTCAAAGGAACTTTGTACGCGTTATCACACACCACATCCCACTGCAAAATACACATATTTCCTAATTTACACAAATGTATTTTCTCTACTCTTTACAAAAAGTGAAAGTAACTTGCAGTAACTTTTATTCTGAATTCCAGTAATTGTTGTATGCTGTAACTGCAAAATAACCACAGTAGAATTGCAAAATGACGACAAGACAACATCGTAACACAGCAGTTCGTTTCTGGATGCGGTAATTGCAGTACAACTTCAACATACACTGCCTGTCACGTTGTATAAATGATTAGGAGACAGGCGCAGAAATTCCAAATAGGGGGGTTTAATACTCCACCCAAAATATACAACATGCCATGAAAAGGGACGGGACGGGACGAAGCCCAATAAACGCGGCATCGTCGGACGGGCCAGTTGCAGCTGCCGAAGTTGTGTCAGCGTCAGACAGGCCAGTTGCAGCTGCCGAAGTTGCGGCGGTGTCTGACGGGCCAGTTGCAGTGGAATGTCACGGATTCCCCCAGTACTGCTGCTCATTCCATGCACTAGTTCCGGAGGTCTATGTCACCGGCCTCGGGGATGACCACATGGTCGTGGTGCGGGTCGGTCAGGGTGCCGATGGTGAAAATCCCTGGTCAGCGAAGTGTCCAGGATGTCCACTGCAGGAACCCAGCACTGCTCCTCTGGGCCGTACCCCTCCCCTGACGGGCTGCACCAGCAGTGGGACGACACCGGTCTCGAGGACGACCACAGGAACGTTGTGCGTGTTGGTCAGGGCCAGTTGCAACTGCCGAAGTTGCGGCGTCGTCGGACTGGCCAGTTGCAGCTGCCGATGATTGCATTGTATAGAAACATTGTAAATAACAGAGTACCCATTTTAAATTCAGACAATTATTTTTAATTATCAGTCTCTGTTGCCGTTTTGAATTGAATTACAAGCACTTTCTAAACCAGTGCTTTCATCCCTGTGTGTGTCAAGCAGGATCAAGAAATGGATAACCAGCACAAGAGCTTAGATGGAGGTGAAGAGGGAAGCTTCTCGGTTAACGCAGGCAGTTCCAAGTCCACCACATTAATTTCCGTGATGCATTTGCCTGGCTCCACACCCCAGCCTCCAGCCAGAGACTCCTCTAACGGACTGAATGTCACTAAGATTCAGGGTGAGCTCTCCACAGCAGGGACAGCCTCCATTGGACTCTCTATAGAGGAGGCTGAAGTGAAGTTAATGGGCAAGGCCCTGAGAATGCAGAACGCACAGAAACAGCAGCAGAATCATCAACAACAGCAGCAGCTGTTTGAGAACTTTGCTCTGTTGGAGGAGAGCATTTCAGATTTAAATCGATCCTACACCCCAGGGAGCTCCGTACTTGGATGTTCTAATTACCTTTTCCCTCTGAAAACGGAGGACTTTTCACCAATGGATAAGGACAGGCTTGACATGGGGACAGTCAGCTTTGAACAGTCACTGAAGGACTTGGATGTCAACGAGAGGCTCCTTGGTGACAATACGCTGGACATTCTGCGGGATTTGGACTTGCCTGGCTCTCTGTCAGACCTGAATGAGTTTTACCTGGCTGACGAGGCCGCTTTCCTGTCCTCCCTGTCAGTGGATGATGCCCTGCTCGGTGACGGCAACATGGAAACCAAGCCCATAGTCAGTAGCAGTGGGGGAAACTGTAAAAATGTGAATGGTGCGGACCAGCATCGGCAGCAACTGGGCCCAGGGATCTCCATGCCTGTCATCAAGACAGAGAAGGACGCTGACACCTCCTTCATCCAGCTTTACACCCCAGGTGTAATCAAGCAGGAGAACGAGCGCCAGAGCTACTGTCAGATATCCAGCCTGGACATACCTGGTACCCACAGCTCGGTGYGRTCCATGAGTGGGCCGAGTTACCACTACGGCGGAAACACATCGACGGCAGTGCGCGTACAACAGGATCAGAAGCCTGTCTTTGGCCTGTATCCGCCACTGCCCTCAGTCAGTGARGGCTGGAACAGAGGCCAGGAATTTGGGGATGGATCAGGGATGTCAACTCCATCCAGCTCATCTTTTCCTGTCAGCTTCAGCAGGTAAGTCACTTATTACACATGGTTTAATGTACTGTGTGCACGTTTGAATGATTTAACATTGCATGATTTATGAATAAGGAATTATTTTAGGAATATAAATAGATTTTTATTTGAACATTCCTGAATCTGAAACATCCTTGCTTTGTTGTTGCTTTGTGAATTTTAAAATGGAAGCACTGTCTGAATGTGTATGGGTGAACCTGTTACATAATTTTTTTTATCTGAATTGATCTGGCACACGTCAACCTCTCAATTTGTTGCAGTTGCCCTTTTGCAAATGCACTCATTTGTCAATATGAGTCAGAGTAGACGGGGTACGTTGTCAGCTGGGAGCCATGTTTCCAGATCTGCTTTGGTGCGCTGCCTTGACTCATCAAACCTCCTTCATTACAAACACATMGTCCCCTCTGAGTACTCCTTGCTCCCAAAAGGCGCATACAAATTCCTCAGGAGTTTGACGCTTTCTTCCTTTTCTATCCTTACTGTGGATCAGGAGCAATAATACTAGGGAGAGGAAGGATGTGACAGTACATCACTGAAAATGTGTGGGTTGATTGACTCTGTGTGTAGGCTTACAGCAGCAGATGCTAGAATTAACGGAGTAACCTGTCATTAAGCCCTTGAGCAAACAAGTTTATCTGTGTTTGCTCCAGCTGCTGCTCATTCAGAGATTAAAACGGACACACTACCGTAGTTTTGTTGTTAATCCCCATACATCTCTCTCTCATCCAAGGTCACATTGACCTTGGATGAGGGCTCATTGTACTTTCTCAGCAAAGTGCTTTGGCATCCACCACATCTGAGTGAGATATACAGTTGAAGTCGGAAGTTTACAACCACCTTAGCCAAATACATTCAAACTCAGTTTTTCACAATTCCTGACATTTTAATCCTAGTAAAAATTCCCTGTTTTAGGTCAGTTAGGATCACCACTTTATTTTAAGAATGTGAAATGTCAGAATAATAGTAGAGAATTATTTCTTTCTTTCATCACATTCCCAGCGGGACAGAAGTTTACATACAATCAATTAGTATTTGATAGCATTGCCTTTAAATTGTTTAACTTGGGTCAAATGTTTCGGGTAGCCTTCCACAAGCTTCCCACAATAAGTTGGGTGAATTTTGGCCCATTCCTCCTCACAGAGCTGGTGTAACTGAGTCAGGTTTGTAGGTCTCCTTGCTCGCACACGCTTTTTTCAGTTCTGCCCACACATTTTCTATGGAATTGAGGCCAGGGCTTTGTGATGGCCACTCCAATACCTTGACTTTGTTGTCCTTAAGCCGTTTTGCCACAACTTTGGAAGTATACTTGGGGTCATTGTCCATTTGGAAGACCCATTTGTGAACAAGCTTTAACTTCCTGACTGATGTCTTGAGATGTCGCTTCAATATATCCACACAATTGTCCTGCCTCATGATGCCATCTATTTTGTGAAGTGCACCAGTCCCTCCTGCAGCAAAGCACCCCCACATGATGCTGCCACCCCCGTGCTTCACAGTTGGGATGGTGTTCTTCAGCTTGCAAGCCTCCCCCTTTTTCCTCCAAACATAACAATGGTCATTATGGCCAAACAGTTCTATTTTTGTTTCATCAGACCAGAGGACATTTCTCCAAAGAGTACGATCTTTGTCCCCATGTGCAGTTGCAAACCATAGTCAGGCTTATTTTTGGCGCTTTGGAGCAGTGGCTTCTTCCTTGCTTTCAGGTTATGTCGATATAGYACTCGGTTTTACTGTGGATATAGATATTTTTCTAAAGTTTCCTCCAGCATCTTCACAAGGTCCTTTTGCTGTTGTTCTGAGATTGATTTGCACTTTTCGCACCAAAGTACGTTCATCTCTAGGAGACAGAACGTGTCTTCTTCCTGAGCTGAATGACGGCTGCGTGGTCCCATGGTGTTTATACTTACATACTATTGTTTGTACAGATGAACGTTGTACCTTCAGGCATTTGGAAATTGCTCCCAAGGATGAACCAGACTTGTGGAGGTCTACATTTGTTTTCTGAGGTCTTGGCTGATTTCCTTTGATTTTCCCATGATGTCAAGCGAAGAAGCACTGCGTTTGAAGGTAAGCCTTGAAATACATCCACAGGTACACCACCAATTGACTCAAATTATGTCAATTAGCCTATCAGAAGCTTCTAAAGCCATGACATCATTTTTTGGAATTTTCCAAGCTGTTTAAAGGAACAGTCAACTTAGTGTATGTTAACTTCTGACCCCAATGGATTATGGGCAGTGTTAGTGGTAGCAGGGTTTACCTTGTTAGCATTGCTGGGATATCCCCTTCTGAAGGCGTTGATGTGGAAACGTGTATGCAGTGCTGATTTACCTCAAGATGAGGTCCAGTTGATAAAGGCCATCGCACACGTACTGTATATCGGGTGGCCATGGAGGGAGAAGGAGGAGACGGGGGCTGAGTTACGATGATATGGCGTGGGAACACCTTTTGTAAACCTGCAGCCTGAAGAGGAAGTCTGGGTACAAGCATGGGCTGTATAGAGCCTTCATTTTTGTGGAGCCCAGCAGAACAGTATCCCAAAGGCATAAAGTCAGGCTAAGGGAGTGTGGGAATCATCATGTTATCAAACTTCATTTTTTGCCATATATGTTTATGCATGGCTTAACGCCAGTGGTGGGCCGTCAGGTTCAGCAAGGCCTTCTCTGCTGGCCTAAACATCATCAGAATATATATATTTTTTAAATATATTTTCCCACAAATATGTATTAAATTATTCCCCAGAGTAAGAATTATACTCTTCATTTCATAGCTTTCCTCTTGGTTGCACTGCTTCCAGCCCCAGGTTGAGATTTGGAGGGCTGGTCTTTATGTTAGATCTTTTATCCAATCATATTCAGCCATCATGTGTTGCCAGGGGTCTAAAATCTGCCCTCAGGCCTTCAGAATCAACAGTGCGGGCGCTTGTAGCTTAAAGTGAATGGAAATGAACATTTAGTGTCAACCAATCAGCTTTAGAGTTGGCTATCTGTACCGCTGCTAGCTGCTCCAGTGTTACACAGAGAGCAGCTAGCAGGCGAGTCGTGCACGTCTTTTGATTGGATTACAATATTGAGAAGCAGGTCCTATGGGCAGGTCTATGCAGTTCCTCAGAAACTAGGAAACTGAATTTGATAAACAAATTAATTTGCGTACGACTAAGCTGTTTTCAACCCACAATGGCGAAGGAGGAGAAGATATCGATTTGGTCGAGGAGATATAATATATAACGCCATTCTCAAGACGAACTTCAAGAAAATAGACGTGTAAGGAGAGGTCGCCGACGCCGACGCTACAAGCCTGTCACAGGCGGGAAAGGGTTCGTTCGCACTTTACAAGTTCCAACTACGAGCGCATCATGGCTCACCGGCTCCGCGACGCCCTGCACCGCTGTCCAAAAAAAAAAAAAAAAAAAAAAAAAAAAAAAAAAAAAAAAAAAAACAAAAAAAAAAAAAAAAAAAAAAAAACAAAAAAAAAAAAAAAAAAAAATAAAAAAAAAAAAAAAAAAAAAAACAAAAAGAAAAACAAAAAAAAAAAAAAAAAAAAAAAAAAAAAAAAAAAAAAAAAAAAAAAAAAAAAAAACAAAAACAACCACAAAAAAAAAAAAAAAAAAAAAAAAAAAAAAAAAAAAAAAAAAAAAAAAAAAAAAAAAAAAAAAAAAAAAAAAAAAAAAAAAAAAAAAAAAAAAAAAAAAAAAAAAACAAAAAAAAAAAAAAAAAAAAAAAAAAAAAAACAAAAAAAAAAAAAAAAAAAAAAAAAAAAAAAAAAAAAAAAAAAAAAAAAAAAAAAAAAAAAAAAAAAAACAAAAAAAAAAAAAAAAAAAAAAAAAAAAAAAAAAAAAAAAAAAAAAAAAAAAAAAACAAAAAAAAAAAAAAAAAAAAAAAAAAAAAACAAAAAAAACAACCAAAAAAAATGCTGGGAATGCCTATTATTTGCAGTAGTCGATTTGGTGTTTTGGAGCCACACTGGCTTGTGCAAACTTGAGTTGTCTAACCAAGGCAGCACGGAACACCAAAGTACGGCTGGGCACTATACAAGCAATGGTGCTTTGAAAACGCTTGGGGAACCAGAGTGGAGCTACAGCTCAACGAACAATCACGCAGGGCAACGGAGCTGCACCAATGGAAAGGTGAAGATAAATAGGGAATATTGAAAAGACTCATTGATGTGTCATGTTTTGGGTAAACAGGACTTTCTTTTTAGGGGACACGATGAAAGTGCTGACTCCACAAACAAAGGGAACTACGTGGAGCTTCTTTCTTTTCTTTCTGAAAGCAACACAGATTTACAACTACACCTGTCCACTAACAAAGTGTTCATTGGGACGTCAGGCAAAATACAAAATGACCTAATTTGCTATTAGCTGAAGTGAAGGGAGAAGAATCAAAATGGAGATAAAAAAAGCTCCCTTTGTATGCTGTTATGGTGGACGAGACAACAGATGTGGAAATGCAGCACAGCTCTCACTCGTCCTGCGTTATAGTGACGGACACGGGAGTCAAGGAGCGATTTATCCGGTTTTGAGATGTTGACAAAAGCGGCAAGCAGCGGAGAACAATATGCCGCTCTTATTTTCCGTTTCTTGGGAAAATGAATGTAGTCTGGATAAAGTGTGGCACAGTGTTTTGATGGCGCAGCAGTCAGGCATCTGGACTCAATGAGGTGCAGGCTAAAGTTAAGGAGAGGGCAACGATGGCCTTATCATTCACTGCTTTGCACATCGACTAAATTTAAGTACTGACTCAAGGAGCCCAAAGCTATAAAGAATGCAAGGTCTTCTTTGCCAACCTCAATGGCTTGCAGCAATTTTCTCACGATCCCCTAAGCGCACGCAACTGCTGGATGACATCTGCAAGCGCTGTCTTCCTAAGGTTGCACCAACGAGTGGCAATATACATCTAGATTGGTCAATGCAGTCTTTGAAAGAGAGTTGCCCTAAAGGTGCTGTTTAACCACTTACTGAACATCATGAATGACCATAGACGGATACTGTGCTTATGGCTGATGGATTTAATGCACGTTTGGATGATTTTGAGTTATTGTTTTTTGCTTGAAACATTCAATGGAGATTTTTAATTATTCGGATGTGTTTGGAATTCTACAGAAACAAACTTGGAATGATCAATTCTGCCTGACAAGGGTGAACGAGTTTTTGTGACACAATTGACGAGAGAGGTGCAGGTTCAGTCAGAAGAGGCCCAGCACAAGGAGACCCTCGGCAACATACTTCAACAACTCCACAGCAATATTCTGGATAATAATTCATTTGCCAGATAAGAAACAGGTTTCAAGACCACGAAAAATTAATGTTTCTCTCCCTCCTGGACCCCCGCACTTCAGACCTACCGGAAAAATATCCCGCAAACAGCCTTCTCCAGCTTAACAGAGAGTCACAGGAACACTGTTCGACCTATCCCAGCTAAAAACAGAACTGACTGTAATGTATGCTATGACTGTATTTTGAAGGGAAAAGTCCCTCTGATCTCCTTGATTTCCCTTAAGCAGAAATCTGAAATGAGGACCATGGGGCAACTTATTACACATTGGCCATGTGTGACAGTGACTATCCCTGTGTCCACGGCTTCTGTCGAGCGTCATTCTCAGCCTAAACAAGCGAATCAAAACGTATTCCAGAAATGCTACTGGACAGACTCGGCTTTCAGCATTAGCCTCCATGTCGATAGAAAAGGACTTATTGGTGGAACTAAAACGCACAGATAGACTGTACAACAGAGTCATTGAAGTCTTCTTGAGGAAAGAAAGGAGGAAGGATTTTGTGTTCAAATAATCAGTCTTTGGTGAGTAGGCATACAATGCATGTTATTTTTTATTAAATGTGTATGTATGTTTCGCATTTTATTTCGTTAATATTAAATAGCCTATATATTAACAAAATAAAATGGCAAATAGCCTATGTTGCAAATTATTTGTTTTCTCTTATTTTCAGTGAATAGTTATGTGTCTTTATCATCACGGTGAAACTGCTTTGGGTGCGACAATGCGCTGTTTAGTGAACACACTGTATTTATTTTTTGGGGGACTTAAAGCTCAAAGTTTGTGGACCAGAAATGGATAGAAGAAGAATATTAATATAACTCTGTTGCACTCGACTATGTTCTTGCCTATTAGTTGKACTGTACTGTATTGTACTCTTCCCCTGCAATTCTCTGYAAAAAATGTCAATTTCAAMGTGACGCAARGCCTGGTTATACTGCGTTTCTGTCTAAATGTATAGTGTCTAGAGCCATGGCATCTAAATGATGGTAATAACAGGTGGATTAATTCGGGTGGGACTGTGTAGGACCTCACTGAAGGCCCAGGCGCCAGGCCCACGGCACGCTACTGCTTAACGCATTACTAATACTTGTCATGTTTTGTGTTTTTATTTTATTTTGCTTTTCAAGTCTTTTGTTATCACTCTCTTAGGAACCTGAAGCAGGAAGAGAAAGTCAAAAGCTCCAGCTGAAATGTCATTATCAGTTGTATGAAAGGAGGGGAATAAGAGTGTACATCGTGTGATTGTCAAGTGTCAGTGTGCAGCGGTTAGGATGGAGGCCGGCGCAGGACACAGAACTGAGTAAAATATGTACTTTACTCGAAAAGAAACAACAATAATTTCCACGCAGGGAAAACAAACCAGCTCACAGAAGTCTTGGACACTAAACAAAGAACAAACACGCACAAAACCCTGTGGGAACCAGAGGGTTAAATAGGGAATAAATTATAACGTAATGGGAACCAGGAGTGTACAATCAAGACAAAACAAATGGAAAAAGAAACGTAGATCGGTGGCAGCTAGAAAGCCGGTGACGACAACCGCCGAACGCTGCCCGAACAAGGAGAGGTACCAACTTTGGCGGAAGTCGTGACAGTGATAGGTCATAGGCTATAAGTCTCGGCGGTGTAAACATACAAATCAACTGAGAATATGGTTTATTTTTTCAAAGTTTCAAAGTTTATATATAGTTGAACAGTATGGAGTTACTATTAAAAAAGGAGGGACTGTTGGGTTCTAGCTTGAAATGTACTAATTCATGTTATCATACTAGAATGTATTGATTACTTTACATGTACAAGGAATGTATATGTTGGGGTCAAGTGAGGGTGGATAACAACTAGGTGTATAGAAAGTTACTGAGTGAGACAAGGGGGAGTGCAGAAAGTTTTAACTTCTGTCAAAACATTGTTATTGTTAAATCTCATGGCTCCTAAGGAGGGAGGCAAAGGGCAACAGTCTGGTTTCAGTCACTGATAAGGTAGGACATTTGTGGATTAAGGAGGAGTGAGGAATTCGGCCCGAGGTCAGGTCAAATGAAGTGAGAAGGAACAGTTCTATTTCCCACACATACAGTATACTTCCACGCCCACGAAGGTTCTAGCATCAGGCAGGGCCATGACTACACCAGTGAGAGGAACCAATTAAGTTCCTGACTAGCAACAGAGATGTATTGGCTGTCTAGATGTGCAAGGAGTTGACTCCGCCTAGTAGGAGGGTTTAAATATATGTAATTGTGTAAACATGTCTTTGTCTTTACAGCTGTATGACTCAGTGGACGAATAAAGTTGGTTTGAGATTTTCCTAGTCGTCAGTTTGAGTTTTTACTCTGTTTGTTCAGAACCTAACAACGGATAATCATTAATTAATTGGGAGTAATGATAAGTGCGAAATTGACAGAACTATAAATATCATACACTCCCACCAAATGCTAACCTCCCCTGTTATCGGTAATGGTAATAGGTTAGCATGTCTTGGGGGTATGATCTTTGTGCTTCTGTAACTTTCTCACTCATCATTATTCACGATTTATTCATAATATCCATAATCATGGTAGCATCCACATTAATGTAGAAGTGTTCAGAAACATGTTCTTCTCTTATTTACAATAAATCTGACTCTGAAACACAACCAAAACAAACTGCAAATGCCTCCAACAAGTGTGTAGAGTCATAAGCGGGATGTAGTCATTGCGTGCTAGGAAAATTTCAAGCTGGTCAAGCTGGTCTGACTAGCAAGGTCTAGCTGGTCAAACCTCTCTGACCAGCATGGTCTAGCTGGTTTTTGCTGGTGACCAGACTTTGTTGTGATTTTGCTGGCGACCAGCATTCGCTGTGTTTTGGACAAGCTAAAGCAAAACCAGCATCAAGTTTTGATGTGCAGTTCACAAACGATTTGTTATTTTTGAACGACTCTGTTAACTGACTCAAGAGTTATGATACATTTTATCCGAGTGACTTGTTTATTTTTGTTTTTCGTTTGACCTATCCGCAATGAATTATACAGCAGGATTAATAGATGCTCCTCATGCTCACCGGCTCCGGAGTTGTGCTCCGACCAGCAAATGTCTATCATGCGTGTGCAGAAAGTACAGCATGTTGCAGCTAACATAGTGAAGAAAAAGATACATTTATAACTGATAATTTATCATATGGTACAAGAATATATGCAATGAATTGATTATTTAATGTTATCAATGTTGTATAGCTTTGTAGAAACATACACTGCCAGCCGTTTGGGGGGTTGCTGCAGTTGTGGCCGCAACTAGACCTTGTTTCAAAGGTTTCAATGAATAATCATATTTGTATACACTCTTAGAAAAAAGGGTTCCATAAGGGTTCTTCGGCTGTCCCCATAGGAAAACCCTTTTGGTTCCAGGTAGAACCCTTTTGCGGCATGAACTGACATGTTGTCCACCCAAGTCAACCAGGTGAGGGGGGTTAGAGAGAATATGAACTCAGCAAAAAAAGAAACGTTCTCTGTCAACTGCGTTTATTTTTCAGCAAACTTAACGTGTAAATATTTGTATGAACATAACAAGATTCAACAACTGAGACAAACTGAACAAGTTCCACAGACATGTGACTAACAGAAATGGAATAATGTGTCCCTGAACAAAGGGGGGGGGGGTCAAAATCAAAAGTAACAGTTAGTATCTGGTGTGGCTACCAGCTGCATTAAGTACTGCAGTACATCTCCTCCTCATGGACTGCACCAGATTTGCCAGTTCTTGCTGTGAGATGTTACCTCACTCTTCCACCAAGGCACCTGCAAGTTCTCAGACATTTCTGGGGGGAATGGCCCTAGCCCTCACCCTCCGCTCCAACAGGTCCCAGACGTGCTCAATGGGATTGAGATCCGAGCTCTTCGCTGGCCATGGCAGAACACTGACATTCCTGTCTTGCAGGAAATCACACACAGAACGAGCAGTATGTCTGGTGGCATTATCGTGCTGGAGGGTCATGTCAGGATGAGCCTGCAGGAAGGGTACCACATGAGGGAGGAGGATGTCTTCCCTGTAACGCACAGCATTGAGTTTGCCTGCAATGACAACAAGCTCAGTCCGATGATGCTGTGACACACTGCCCCAGACCATGACGGACCCTCCACCTCCATATCAATCCCACTTCAGAGTACAGGCCTTGGTGTAACGCTCATTCCTTCGACGATAAACGTGAATCCGACCATCATCCCTGGTGAGACAAAAACGCGACTCGTCAGTGAAGAGCACTTTTTGCCAGTCCTGTCTAGTCCAGCGACGGTGGGTTTGTGCCCATAGACGACATTGTTGCCGGTGATGTCTGGTGAGGACCTGCCATACAACAGGCCTACAAGCCCTCAATCCAGCCTCTCTCAGCCTATTGCGGACAGTCTGAGCACTGATGGAGGGATTGTGTGTTCCTGGTGTAACTCGGGCAGTTGTTGTTGCCATCCTGTACCTGTCCCGCAGGTGTGATGTTCGGGTGTACCGATCCTGTGCAGGTGTTGTTACACGTGGTCTGCCACTGCAAGGACGATCAACTGTCCGCCCTGTCTCCCTGTAGCTCTGTCTTAGGCATCTCACAGTACGGACATTGCAATTTATTGCCCTGGCCACATTTGCAGTCCTCATGCCTCAGTCCAGCATGCCTAAGGCACGTTCACGCAGATGAGCAGGGACCCAGGGCATCTTTCTTTTGGTGTTTTTCAGAGTCAGTAGAAAGGCCTCTAGTGTCCTAAGTTTTCATAACTGTGACCTTAATTGCCAACCGTCTGTAAGTCCTAACGACCGTTCCACAAGTGCATGTTCATTAATTGTTTATGGTTCATTGAACAAGCATGGGAAACAGTGTTTAAAACCTTTACAATGAAGATCTGTGAAGTTATTTGGATTTTTACAAATTATCTTTGAAAGACAGTGTCCTGAAAAAGGGACATTTCTTTTTATGCTGAGTTTAGTAGACGGTTGCTGTCAAAAAGTGATTGATGTGTTTTGCTGTGTCCTTTGGATGTCCTCTCGTTGACATCTTAATGACATCCTCTCCGGATGTTCTCGGTATTTGGTGCGGCAGGTAGTCTAGTAGTTAGAGCGTTGGTGTCATAGATTAATATTTCATATTGCATAGTAAACTTTAATAATTGTAATATGTATGCTTACATTTTTCTAGTAAAGTTTATGAAGAAAATAAAAGGTTTGAAAGAAAATGTAATTTACCTTCAATTAAACAAATCTCTCTATCTCTCTGTCTCTCTCTCTCTGTCTCTCCCCGTGGGGCTAGGTTGCATCCGTGGTGTCAGGTTAGCTGAGGGGGTTACAAGCAAACGAGGGCCATGCTCAAGACATTCTTTTCTTATATTTTCTAAGAAAAATACATTTAAAAAACAGTCTTTCCAACAACAAAAATAATTATACATATAAACATTTATTGGGTGGTAATCTGTAATATTGTGTAATAATAATGTGTGTGATTTATTTAAATGTTTAGGAAATAAAACATTAGTGTTGCCATTTAATATTGCATAGTAAAGTTTAATAATTGCAATATGCATGTTTAAATGACTGTAGTAAAGATTTTGAAGAAAATACAAGTTTTAAATTAAATGTAATTTACCATTAATGGAAGCTGTCTCCCTGATCTGTTTATCTCGCTCTACACAAGAGTCATTGGGTCCTTGGGATGTGTGCATGTGTGTGTGCATGTGGAGCTTGGTGGCAATAAATCGCTCTCTCCTCCTCTCTAAGTGTCTAACAGTTAACGCCTTAATGCGGTTCAATATTATGAACCTAGGGTGACCCTAGGTTCACAACATGCTTAGTGACTTGGGTCCCCCAGGTGTCTTTGAACCAAATGTTTTCTGCTTATGAAGCAATAAATGATTGACAGGCTTAAAACCACCTATAAAATATAATTGTACTCTGTAACGATGTGTTCTTTACTAATGACTTAAACAGATCATTTTACCCCTTAACCTTTTACTGCAGTGGGCTAAATCAGGGTCACACAGAGTGTTTCTTGGTAGACTTAAACAAATCTACTTTGAAACAAAAGTATACACCTAACACATGGTTATGGGCTTAAGAAAATAACACACCTCTACCATGTCAGATATAGAGTTGAAATGTATTCAATTTTGAGTTTGCATCCCAATATGACAGTTTAAATACATCACAGAACACTGAAATGTAACAAAACACCAAGTGTGTTTATTGAGCTGTACACTGAGATGCTCAGTTGGTCAACATTCCCCTTCAGTGATTACCCAACATTGTGTCCACATGTGCCCTACAAATGGAGCAGATATCATATACCAAGCTATTTGTATAAATGTTTGTCCATAACAAGGCCTAGGCGTGGTCCCCTATACTGTCCAGAAATCTCTCAAACATGTCACATTTTAAAGCATCTTTATTTTCATGCCTATAAATTAGCAAATGCAATTATTATCTTTAACCAAATTCACATTCTTAAGTGTAGACAATATTTTTTACATGTGTTCATGAGTGTTTGAGATTAGGTCCCTGAATGGTCAAAAACCTCTTCACAACATGTTTATAGCACTATTCACAACATACTGTATCTTCTCTCATCATGTCACAACCTGACAGGCTCCCAAAGGCAGGGCCATGAAAGGTCTCAGATCACTCAACTGCCCTTCCTGTTCTTATTCATACTTATTCTATACAATAGATTCTGCCCTCTTAAGTTCAATTTGACCTTCTTCATATATCAAAACCTCTAGAAAATATGATTAGAAACTATGACCATCTATGAAGTCATGTGTGAGTGTTGATCTCTCGCTCTCTCAATTCAATTCAATTCAAGGGGCTTTATTGGCATGGGAAACACGTGATTACATTGCCAAAGCAAGTGAAATGGATAAACAAAAGTGAAATAAACAATAAAAAGTGAACAGTACATATTACATATTGGAACACAAGTTCCAAAAGAATAAAGACATTTCAAATGTCATATTATGTATATACAGTGTTGTAACGATGTCCAAAAAGTTAAAGTAAAAAAGGTAAAATAAATAAACATAAATATGGATTGTATTTACAATGATGTTTGTTCTTCAGTGGTTGCCATTTTCTTGTGGCAACAGGTCACAAATCTTGCTGCTGTGACTGCACACTGTGGTATTTCCCCCAACACATATGGGAGTTTATCAAAATTTGATTTGTTTTTTAAATTCTTTGTGAGTCCGTGTAATCTGAGGGAAATATGTGTTTCTAATATGATCATACATTTGGCAGGAGGTTAGGAAGTGCAGCTCAGTTTTCAGCTCATTTTGTGGGCACATAGCCTGTCTTCCTTTGAGAGCCAGGTCTGCCTACGGCGACCTTTCTCAATAGCAAGACTATGCTCACAACACATGATGTGAGCTGAAATTTAGAGATAGAATGTTTGAAGGATGGACAAGTACCATTTACATTTATAACACCTATGATATTGGCCAGCAGTATTGCTGATGACAGCAGACTCTTGACTGTGCTGGATGGCTCTAACGTTAGCTAAGCGGCAGGCAAGCCTTGCACAATCGTATAATTACCTTTAACATCGTGGATCTATTGCTCGATCCATTTGCTGTATCCTTTAGTCTGGACCAATTTTGGAATTCGGAGGTCTTCAGCAGCCCATTTGTCAATAGACGCGACTGTAATTGGTGCTAGTATCTGCAGGTTGTTTGTCCATTTGCCTGCCGTTGTTTTGAAGGAGATGCTTCTGTATTTTCCCACCCTAGCCTCGTTTTCGTTGCCGACGTCATTCAGTATGGCCGCTAGCTGAATGCGATATATTGACATGTGTCAACCTCATGACACTCATCTTTTCCTTTTGACTGCAAATGTATTCATATACGCGTCAATTGGTTGAGACTTTTCCCATTGAATGCAATGTATTGACATAAGCATCAATTGGATGATGCTCATCTTTTCCCATTGACTGGAATGTATTGACATAAGCATCAACACTGTGTTAATCATCTTTTCCCATTGACTGCAATGTATTGACATAAGCATCAACTAGCACCGCAAAGCCTGCTAGAAGCATGCCCAATTGACAGAAGCTTCAATAGGTTGATGCCTTACATTTAGCAAAAAACATGACAGGATTAAGTTTTCCTACGATATGATGTTGGTCATGAAGAACCATCCGGTTACAGAGTTCTGTCATTTGTTCCTTTGGGCGAACCCTTTTGGGTGCCTCGTAGAATCCTTTGATTTGTACCTGTAAGGCAGTGGTAGTCTGTAATATTTTTGAGGGTGCCACTTTTGTAAAACAATATCACTGGGTGAGCCGCCATACCCTTCGGAGAAGGGGGGTTGAGGGGTCACAAAGTCAAATTGATTCATACATGATATAAAATGGATTCATATTTAAGATACTATTAACATAGTCAAGCTCTTTGATTATCTGATTTTCTATTTTAGGACACTTGGGGGTATCAGAAACAAATGTGTAAAATAATTTGACAAATCTTTAGAATCTGACTTTATTACTGTCACGCCCTGACCTTAGTTATATATGTTTTCTGTATTATTTTGGTCAGGTCAGGGTGTGACGTGGGTGGGTATGTGTGTTTTGTGTTGTCTAGGTTATTGTAGGTCTATGGTGGCCTGAATTGGTTCCCAATCAGAGGCAGCTGTTTATCGTTGTCTCTGATTGGGGATCCTATTTAGGTTGCCATTTACCATTTAGGTTTTGTGGGTTATTGTTGCATGTCTGCACTCGTTGTATTATAGCGTTCACGTTCGTTTTGTTATTTTGTTTAGTTTGTTCAGTGTTATTTCTTTATTAAAAGAAGTATGTATTCACATCCTCACTACGACGAACGTGACAATTACTATTATCTCAATAAAAGTTATAGCACAAGATACTGTATGTCAAATCAGGTAATGGCAAATGTGAACCTGAAGGAAGTTTGCTTTGGTATGATTTGCATCAGAAAGGTATTAGAAAGTTCAGGAAAACCTCAGGGATGATCATCAAACAATCTTGTTAAGCCCATGATCGTTTGTGGAGAATCAATTCATTTACCTTAGTTATTCTATGCAGAATCATCACTCTCTCTTTAAACGTGTCCTGCACAGATTGTGTTGCATCATATGAAACATGTTATTTCAAATCCAAAATGCTGGAGTATAGAGCCAAAATAAATACATTAGGGGAGTGTAACTACAATGTACTGTGCTGTAACAGTATTTCTGTTACATTGAATTGAAATACATATTTAAAATTACATTTGATTATTTTATCATTGTATTTCATTGGCCTGAACTACAATCCAATGTATTTTCAAACAAGATACTTTCGAGACCTGTAATTTGTATTTTGAAAATACATCATCATTTTCTATACCATTTTTTTTTMMMYWTRKKKAWTTMTMMRSCCRRTTRWCKCRSRYRWMMMYTKWSAYYWSTSWMYMSYCKKRYWMYTGKRAAYAMTSKARWYMYWWWRKRWYTMSAKTRTTYMCARKWRYMMGRSKRKWSASWRRTSWMARKKKWYRYSYGMGWYAAYYGGSYKKAKAAWTMMMYAWRKKKAAAAAAAAATGGTATAGAAAATGATGATGTATTTTCAAAATACAAATTACAGGTCTCGAAAGTATCTTGTTTGAAAATACATTGGATTGTAGTTCAGGCCAATGAAATACAATGATAAAATAATAGCAATTGTACATTTTTACATTTACATTTTGGTCATAGCAGAATGTCACCATGTCATTGGTTTTAGGTTAGAGTTGGGTGAAAAAAAGACAAAATTCCCTTATGTTGATGATTTTTGCAAATCCAATCAGTTTCCCACGTTGATACAGCATCATCACATTGATTTTATTTGTTGAAATTACGTGTACCAGTTTTTAGCCCAGTGGGTCTTATGCAGTGTGACTAAAAAGTCAGTGCATTCAACTAACGTAGATATACAAGCACATTTCACAGTCATAGCAAATAAAAAGTTATTTCATTTTTTACTGTTACTGAGAATGTTGCTGTAGTGAATGCGTGGCACTTGCAAATGTATTTTGTGTTTTCAAACTGACAAAATACCTCAATATACCTGTATTTTATCTAAATACAATACTTTGCAAAAGTATTTTGTATTTTGGTTTAATAAAAATGGCATTTAGAGTATCTTGTATTTGTAACAAGATACATTTTAATGTATACTTTGCCCATTTCTGACTGTAACTGCAATTCTTTGTTTATGTAAGCATTGGAAGTTTATCATGCACATATTTGATTTTCATTCTCTTTTTTATCATACACACATTTTTTTTCGGTGCTTGGGAATAGTCAATCATGTTTGCAGTGATTTGCAACACATTTTTTCTCACCTCAGTGACAATTGTTGACTGGTAGACCTCTTTGCTGTATTTCCAACCGTCCAAGCAACTCTCCAGCTCAATTTCACTCACGTTGATATCCACATTTGGAATGATATTCAGGCTAGAGAAGTTTTTAACTGTCTCCAGTTTGAGTCTTGAGCACGAACTACGCTGTGACACACCATTCGTTGTCACCATGGGGATGGTCACATTTCTCCACATGTCACTGACATTATAATCCTCAGGAATAAAGCACTCATGTGGCGGGGTATCACCTACAAACAGTATATAAATACCAGTAAATCCATTGGGCAGGATGCTGATGGCCAATGCCAAAAAGATTGTCCGCTGAAAGGGTCCCCATGTTCCCAAGAAAGCTGTAATTCCATCGTAATCTCTCATATTGGTGCTGTGTTCAGTTAACCTTTATTTATAGTCAAGTAACTTCTTTACTTGAAGAAAACTGCCTGAACTGTATAGCTGCTCCGGAGGTTGCTGTAGAGTTGTTGGATAGCATCTGTCCCCATCTGACATTGACAACAAACAGCAGAGCTCTCTCCTTTTATGGGCCATCCCCTCAATTGGAGGCGATAAGATAACACACAGTATTAACGCATCTTGAATTACCCCACTCCGTAGAGCTAATGTATTGGAAGGCCATTAAAAGTGAAGGTTAATCATTACAATTTCTTCTCTGAACTGTGTTAAAGTGTGGTTCACAGAATCCCGGCCAATAGTGAATCAGAGGACAATACCTGTAACTAAATGGCTGTATGGTTATGCCTTTGAAGAATTGTTTTACACCCTCGGAAATAGACTGAAATTACCAATTAGAATGTACGGGCTGGGAAAAAAAGGAACTATGTGCTGGAGTTCAAATTGGTTAAACCTATAAAAAAAGAAAAACAGTAGGACAAACGTATGTCATAAAATACCGACTACACCACCTGGTGGAGGGTTTGAGCACCTAGACTCTTAATAACTTCAGGTTCATTTAGCAGTGACCAGTTGGGAACCACTGTAATCATAAAACACGAAGTTGCAAGATTCCTACAAAAAGGATGGACATTTATTTTGGAAATGTATCAAAATGATGGTAGATTGGAAATTTAGCAAAATTATGTAGGTCATCCACTAAAGGGTTTAGGGTGGAAATCAATTCAACAAAAAGGGAAAATTGTGTTTCTCCTGTCATACTTAGGTAGCCTGTTTTCCCACTATGGGTTGTGGGTAGTTATTTTCCGTTTCAATGTTTGCACCATACGGGACTGTGTCGGTTTTCATTTATTCTCTTGTTCTTTTTTGTATTTTGTATTCATTCTCGATTAAATTATATTATGGATACGTACCACGCTGCATTTTGGTCCTCCTCTCCTTCCACCAACGAAAGCCGTTACAGAAATGTTGATTTTAAGGCCCTTTTTAATGGGTCAAAGGTCAAATATGGTGAAAATGGACATAATGGAAATACTAATAGATTTAGGTTAWATAACCTGAAATTCTCAACAAAAACAGAGTGGATTATCAAAAATAAACATGTACACTATGGAAAGGATGCATTAATAGTTACTTTACATAGAGTTATTATGCTTTAATGCAGATGTGTAAATTAACCAAATATAAATGTACAGTACCAGTCAAAAGTTTGGACACACCTAGTCATTCAAGGGTTTTTCTTTATTTTTACTATTTTCTACATTGTAGAATAATAATGAACGCATCAAAACAATGAAATAACACATATGTAATCATGTAGTAACCAAAAAAGTCCAAATATATTTTATATTATAGATTCTTCAAAGTAGGCCTTTGCCTTGATGACAGCTTTGTACACTCTTGGCATTCTCTCAAGCAGCTTCATGAGGTAGTCACCTGGAATGCATTTCAATTAACAGGTGTGGCTTGTTAAAAGTTCATTTTTGAGCCAATCGGTTGTGTTGTGACAAGGTAGGGGTGGTATACAGAAGATAGTCCTGTTTGGTAAAACACCAAGCCCATAATGACAAGAAGAGTTCAAATAAGCAAAGACAAATGACAGTCCATCATTGCTTTAAGATATGAAGGTCAGTCAAACTTAGAAAGTTTCTTCAAGTGCAGTCGCAAAAACCATCAAGCTCTATGATGAAACTGCCACAGGAAAGGAAGACCCAGAGTTACCTCTGCTGCAGAGGATAAGTTCCTTAGAGTTAACTGCACCTCAGATTGCAGCCCAAATAATTGCAAGTAACAGACACATCTCAACATCAACTGTTCAGAGGAGACTGCGTGAATCAGGCCTTCATTGTCAGATTGCTGCAAAGAAACCACTACTAAAGGACACCAATAATAATAAGAGACTTGCTTGGGCCAAGAAAGACGAGCAATGGACATTAGACTGGTGGAAATCTGTCCTTTGGTCTGATGAGTCCAAATGTGAGATTTTTGGTTCCAACCTCCGTGTCTTTGTAAGACGCAGAGTAGGTGAATGGATAATCTCAGCATGTGTGGTTCCCACCGTGGAGCATCGAGGAGGAGGTGTGATGGGTGCTTTGCTGGTAACACTGTCTGTGATTTATTTAGAATTCAAGGCACACTTAACCAGCATGGCTTCCACAGCATTCTGCAGCGATACGCCATCCCACCTGGTTTGCACTTAGTGGTACTATCATTTGTTTTTCTACAGGACAATGACCGAAAACACACCTCTAGGCGGTGTACGGCCTATTTGACCAAGAAGGAGAGTGATGGAGTGAATCACCTAACCTCAACCCAAATGAGATGGTTTGGGATGAGATGGACCGCAGAGTGAAGGAAAAGCAGCCAACAAGTGCTCAGCATATGTGGGAAGTCCTTCAAAACTCTGAAAAGCATTCCTCATGAAAGTGGTTGAGAGAATGCGAAGAGTGTACAAAGCTGTCATCAAGGCAAAGGGTGGCTACTTTGAAGAATCTAAAATATAACACTTTTGTGTTTACTACATGATTCCATATGTGTTATTCTAACAGCTGACCTTTCAGCAAACTGATAGTTTGGTTGTTAGAATCTGTAAAGGCCGCTTTGGAACCACCAAGACTCCTCCTAGAGCTGGCCGCCCGGCCAAACTAAGCAATCGGTGGAGAAGGGCCTTGGTCAGGGAGGTGACCAAGAACTTGATGGTCACTTTGACAGAGCTCCAGAGTTCCTCTGTGGAGATGGGAGAACCTTCCAGAAGGATGACCATCTATGCAGCACTCCACCAATTAGGCCTTTATGGTTGAGTGGCCACTCCTCAGTAAAAGGCACATGACAGCCTGCTTGGAGTTTGCCAAAAGGCACCTAAAGGACTCTCAGACCATGAGAAACAAGATTCTCTGGTCTGATGAAACCAAGATTGAACTCTTCGGCCCGAAGGTGTGGAAGGTATGGAAAATATATTCCATTGCAATTATGTTGTGAAATGAATGCAATCAAGCTTTTAGTGTATGTGAGCAGCAGTACAGACTACATATTCCTTTGTTACGGTATCAATCTAGCTACTTGTACTCGGAAATGCTACTAACGTGATACTTTACTCATTGTTATTTTTTACGTCGTGGCATTATTACTATGCACACAAGAAAATATAAACCTGAGATAAAAAACACTTTGATATATTTTGTGAAAATTGACAAAACCATATCCAGGTGTTTATGTTTACTATATCGACACACAATATAAAAATGCTAATATTTGGCGATACATAATACATTTGTCTTGGATTAAGTGTTTTTATCCTGACTTTAGAGGGTGGCTAAATTCCCATAGAATGCTTTAGAAATTATGTGCATTTCCTTTTGTGTCATAAATGTATGTAATCATCTTTAATAATATGCCATCATGGTTTCCGAGTATATATATGATATATAATTTTTTTGTATTTACACTACCGTTCAAAGGTTTGGGGTCACTTAGAAATGTCCTTGTTTTTGAAAGAAAAGCAATTTTTTTGTCCGTTAAAATAGCATCAAATTGATCAGAAATACAGTGTAGACATTGCTAATGTTGTAAATGACTATTGTAGCTGGAAAAGGCTGATTTTTAATGGACTATCTACATAGCCGTACAGAGGCCAATTATCAACAACTATCACTCCTGTGTTCCAATGGCACGTTGTGTTAGCTAATCCAAGTTTATCATTTTAAAAGGCTAATTGATCATTAGAAAACCCTTTTGCAATTATGTTAGCACAGCTGAAAACTGTCGTACTGATTAAAGAAGCAATTAAACTGGCCTAGTTGAGTATCTGGCTAGTTGAGTATCTGGAGCATCAGCATTTGTGGGTTCAATTACAGGCTCAAAATGGCCAGAAACAAAGAACTTTCTTCTGAAACTCGTCCGGCTATTCTTGTTCTGAGAAATGAAGGCTATTCCATGCTAGATTGGACCTTCCACAGTCCAATAGCATTAACAACATTTCACTTCCCTCTGTTCCAGTCCGGGTTTTGCCAGTGGACTATTGTATGTGCTGCCAAAACTGCCCCCTTTTCCAAGCTCTGCTGCCAGTTGTCCCGGTCAGTTTTCATCGAGTCCCGAACCAATTTGGCACACTTTGCTTTCATGGTCTTTAAATACACACCTCAATCTTGTCAAGCATCAAAGGGAATGTACGTATATAGAATTACTGATACTTGCATTTATCACAGGGGAGATGACATTCTCATGAGAGGTTGAGAATTCTGGGAAGCGATGTTCCTGTTTGTACCCTTACAAAAAAGTCCCACAGGAATCTTGCAGGATTGACAAAATCCTGCAGGAAAAGTCCCTGATGCTCCTGCATTAGTATGACTTGTCCTGCAGAATTTAAAAAAATCTTGTACTACCATGACAATCCCTGCAGGAATCATGCAGGACCGAAACCTGCAGGATTTTGATATTTCCTGCATGATTTGGCAATTCCTGCAGGATATGAGAATTCCTGCAGGACCTGACAATTGCTGCACAAACAAGTAAATTCCAGCACAAATCCTGCAGGATATGGCAATTCCTGCAGGACCAATTCCAGCACAAATCCTGCAGAATTTTGATATTCCTAGGGACATATCGGGTAGTCAAACTACTGAAGGAGGAGATGAAGGTGGGTGCACATAATTTTATATATAGCTAGCTAGTTTTTTTAATGAAAAAAAGTGTCTTGAACTCTCCTTTACAATTTATAACAAGAAGATGAATGATCATGTGACATATTGTTCACCATAGCAATAGTCAGCCTGGCTCAGAGCCATATGAAACATAGCCTACTGTATGTATTTCTGAGCTCCTCCAAGACGTATTATACCTACTAATAGGCTAGTGGTAAGGCCCTCCATTTTTGACACCCCTACTGGAGTCAGAACATAAAACACAATCATGACTCCTATTTATTAAATTAATGGTTGTGTAAAAATATTTTGGGGGAAAAGTGGTTAATTTTATAGATATTGTGACACACCCCATCAACTTAAAAACTGAAGAAAAATGCCTGAATGTATATGCTTCGGTTTTTCAACACCAAACCCACCAGTGGTGTGCGTGGCCAAAGAGCTCTATTTTCATGTCATCTGACCATAGCTTCTGGTTCCAATCCAAGTGCCAATGCCATTTATCAAACTCCAGGTGGTGCTATGGTCAGATGACATGAAAATAGAGCTCTTGGCCACGCACACCAGTGGTCGATTTGGCGATGAAAAACAGAAGCATAAGCAGAAAAGTACCTCATGGTAAAAGATGGGGGTGCATTGGCTATTTTGATTCCAATGGTCTTGTGGTCCTTGTTAAGGTCAACGGCATCATGAACTTTATCAAGTACTAAGACACTTTAGCCACAAAACTGGTTGCCTCTGCTAGGAGGCTGACACTTGGCTGCAAGTGGCTCTTCCAGCAAGGCAATAACCCCAAGCACACATCAAAATCGTCAAAGAAATGGTTAATAACTGTAAGAGTCTTGCATGGAGGAATGGTCTAAGATGCCTTCCAATGTGTTCTCCAATCTCATAAAACATTTTTGAAAAAGGCTCAGTGTCGTTATCCTCGCAAGGGGAGGGTGCTGGAGTCCTGAAAAAAAGGCAATAATGGCAATAATTTTGACCCCTATCTTTTATAGATTTGTTAAATAAAACGTCTTTCTCTGAGCAATTTATTTGACCATGCAATACTGTATAGCTCAGTATTTTTATAGCTCAGTATTTATTTTATATGGTATTTTTGCACATGTTTGTCAAAGGTGCCAATAATTATTGGCTATTGTAATTGGCTCTAAGGAAAACAAGTGGGCTCAGATATATAAATTACATTTTTGGGGGTCCAAGGTTATGGTTGAAGGATTTTGTATCTTTAACCCCTACTCTTGCAATTAAGTCAGGGGGACACCACAGTTTGTCTTCGGGGCCACCCTGGATTTTGCCCCAAATCCAATATGGAGTCCAAAAGCCAATATGGTTGCCATAATACCATTTGATGGAGGTTAAATCAAGTGTAAATAGGAATTTTGTAGATGAGGCATTTTTTCAGAATTGTGTACACTGCCCTCCCATAAAGACTGCTTTGGTGTAAATAAATTGTATTCTGAATCCAATTTGACCAACATGATTACACTCAAACACCTTCACCTAGTGAAAGTTTACACACCCCTTGCACAGTTTTTAAATTTTGCTGCCAAAAATTGTAACAATTTTTCAAATGTTTTCCTAATGATCAATACAACCTACTCCACATTTTTTTTTTTTTGAAAACTCTGTTTATTAAGTTTTACACACACAGACAAGACAAAGCAATATAAATAATATACCTAACTAGAAAAAATACAAATAATACATATAAAAAAAATTACTTTAAAGATACCATACTTTAGACAAGTTAAACACACCAGGCAGAAGGCTACAAAAGGTTAAAGGGCAATCTATAGTATAGGGAGAGAGCAAACACCTCACCATTGTTCCTGTAAACAGTCAAGGGATGGGGTGGAGAAATGCAACCACTCCCAGACAGTCAAGGCCACAGACCAACCATCCACTGGACCAAAAATAAAAAGTTTACAATGCTTTAAAATAAAAAATGAATAATAATAATTTTATGTAGGCCTGTGAAACAGATATTAAACAGATAAACAATAAAATAACTGGGAAAAAACAAGCTCACACCTTAGTCTCTGCCCGGGCAAGATGAACAAGGCATCCACAGGTCACAATCAATAAGCACATCAACCTAATGCCCCCCAGCCCCACCCCAGAAAAAACACAGAGAAATGCTCATCCAACCTCTAAGTCACAGGGGGTCAAATACAGACTTATTTTGGTTTTAATAGGAATGCCATCAGAGCGATGGACTGTTTAAAGTAAGACCGGAATGGAGCCCAAGCCTCATTTAAACAGTTTGGGGTTCCCACGTGAATTGAATTGAATTTTTTCTAGTTCAGAGAGCACAGCACATCTCCACCCAATATATTATAAGATGGGGGAGCTGCCATCTTCCAGTTCTGTAGTATTAGCCGTCTAGCTAAAAGAGTTGTATAAGCAACAGTGTCCGACTGGATTCTTGACAGGGGGGTACCTATGGGCAGTACTCCAAAAAGGGCTTGTAAGGGGAGAGGATCTATAACAGTGTTATATATATCAGAGAACACATTTAAATATTAATTCCCGAAACCTGACAGTTTATGACAGCCCCAGAACATATGTCAACAGTGTGGCTGTTCAATTTTACATCTGACACAGGTAGGATCAAAATCAGAGAATATTCTTCCAAGTCTGGCCCCAGACCAGTGGATACGGTGAACCACCTTGAATTGAATGAGGCTGTGTCTAGTGCTAAAAGAGGGACGAATGCACCCTGCGCAGCACAGATTCCCAGGTGTCTTCCCCAAGTTCCTCCCCCAAATCCTTTTCCCATCGAGTCTTTAAAGGCACCAAAGAAGGGTTCTGTAAGTCATGAATGATTGCATATACATCTGAAATTGCGCCCCTAGGAAGCTTGTTCAGCTCCAGGATGCTCTCTATAGCTGTATTCGCAGGCCTATGGGGAAATTCAGGTGTGTTAGCTCTGACAAAGTTCCTAGTCTGGAGATAGCGGAAAAAGTGGGATTGGGGGAGGTTGAACCTTTCCTGTAGCTGAGCAAAAGAGGCAAATGTATCATCAAAGAATAATTGGACTAGTGAGGAGAGGCCTAGTGAGTGCCAGATGCCAAAAGCCCCATCATTCAAAGATGGAGGAAATAAAATGTTCTGATTGATTGGGCCTGATAGAGAAAAGCCTCGGAGGCCAAAGGCTAAACGGAACTGAATCCAAATTTTAAGAGACTGCTTTACAATTGGGTTGACACACCTTTTGCCTAGGGACACTGGGAGAGACGAGCACAACACAGAAGAAAGTGCAGCAGGTTTACACGATTCAGACTCCATCTGGACCCAGATTGGTCTAGGGCCAGTAGGATCAGTCTGCAGCCAGTACAGAAGGGCTCTGAAATTTGCAGCCCAATAGTATGTCTGAAAATTTGGTAGAGCTAAACCCCCCAATGACTTAGGCTTCTGTAAATGTTTTCTACCAATCCGTGGTACCTTGCCATCCCAAATAAAATGCATAAATGTTTGATCCAGTGAAATAAAAAAAGATTTTGGAATAAAAATGGGTAAACATTGAAATAAATATAGAAATTTGGGCAACACACTCATTTTAATGACATTAATCCTTCCGATAAGAGAAAGAGGTAGCGCATTCCAAAAAGTAAAAGATTGTTTCAAACTGTCTGCTAGAGCAACCAAGTTTTCCTGAAACAGATTTGAATATTTCCTTGTCACTTTAACTCCCAAGTAGGTGAATTGATCCCGGACAATCCTAAACTGAGAACTTGTAAAAGAGCACTTTAAAGCAGCCTTGTTTACAGGAAAAAGCTCACTCTTGCCTAGATTCAGCTTGTACCCTGAGATTGATCCAAACCTTTTAAGACCAGATAAGGCGCGTGGCAATGAGGTATCAGGGTTAGAGATAAACAAAAGGAGGTCATCCGCATATAGCGAGACTTTCTGCTCTGAGCCCGTCCTGCTTATTCCTTGAATGGCATCATTAGAGCGTAGTGCAATGGCGAGAGGTTCGATTGCCAAAGCAAACAACAAGGGGGAGAGTGGACAGCCCTGTCTGGATCCGCGGTGCAAGGGAAAATAGTCAGAGGACAAGTTGTTAGTCCGTACCAAAGCCATGGGGGAAAAATAAAGAATCTTTATCCACGCAATGAATTTTGGGCCAAAGCCAAATCTATAAAGGGTAGCTGTTAGGTAATCCCACTCAACGCGGTCAAACGCTTTTTCTGCATCAAGTGAGACCACCACCTCTGGGTCCTCCGACGCTGGGGAGTACAGTATATTCATAAGGCGCCTAATATTGAAAAACAAATGCCTATTTCTCACAAAGCCAGTCTGGTCAGAGTGTATTACTTGATGCAGCGAGCCTTCCATACGGATGGCTAAAAGCTTGGCTAGGATTTTGTAATCACAGTTTAAAAGCGAGATTGGGCGATAGGATCCACATTTCAGGGGGTCTTTGTTTTTCTTTAATAGTAATGAAATTGAAGCCTGATAAAGACTAGGCGGTAGCTTTGAGGTATTAAGGCACTCTGCAAATAGTCGAGACAAGAATGGGCAAAGCAGACCAGAAAACGTCCTGTAAAATTCGGTTGGAAAACCATCCGGACCCGGTGATTTACCACTTTTCATTGTGGACACTGCTGTTGCAATCTCCTCAGGTGTAAATTCTTCTTCTAGACAGTCATGGGTGTCTGTATCAATTGAAGGCATATTCAGGCCGTATTCAGGAATCAATCAGCAAAGGGTCTTGAGGGGATTCAGAGGTGTATAGCGCAGAGTAAAATTGTTTGAATTGATCATTGATCTCTTTATGTATAACTGTGGTGGCACCAGACGGGGTCCTTATTTGTGGGATTAAACGTGAGGCCTCAGATTTACGGATCTGATGTGCAAGGAGTTTACTGGCCTTGTCGCCTTGTTCATACACTCTGTACCGAGCTCGCAAGAGTAACTGTTCAGCTTGTGTCGTAGAAAATCACTTCAAATATAACTCTTACAAGAACTTTGTGAACTCAAATAAGATTTTTAAACCAAATTGTATCACAATCTGGAATGTCCGCGGAACACACCCCGCGGCACACACACCGCGGAACACCCCCCCATTCTCAGAGCCTTAGCTCCTATATTTATACACACATAGCACTATGTCCATCCCTTATGCAAATGAAGTCTCCCTTCTCAAGTCATTCGCCACCACTATCCTCTAGTTCAAGCTTCCCGCTTGTTCACGCCCAATAACGCTCATATCTGCTCTCAGCTAGACTACAATGGTGGCCGGACCCTCCATCCTAGTGTGTCAGCAGATTCTGTGTCTCTTCCTTTCATCAATGTGTCAATGCACTTTGCCCCCATTGGAATCAGCAGATTCTGCCTTATAGGCCTTCTTTTTAGAAGCAGCTGACTATGGATCCCTCTATCTTTAGTGTGTCAGCATAATGTGTCAATGTACTCTTTGTTTTGTTTGCCTTTATTGGAATCAGCAGACTCTGTCCTATAAACCTCTGTGTAGAAGCAGCTGACTATGAATCTCTTTATCATTAGTGTCAGGTCAGCAGACCATGTGTTCTCTCCCTTTCATTAGTGTCAGGTCAGCAGACCATGTGTCAGGTCATCAGACCATGTGTCTCCCTTTCATTACTGTGATCTATTTTTAATGTTCAGCCATTTTATACATCTATGTGCTGTCCTATATATTTCATTTACTTCTACAAATCCCTCCTCTGGGGCTAAAAAGCCACATAAATTATACAAATATGACTTTGGGATAGTAAATGAGAATACCTATGATGGACAAGAAAATACAAAAACAGAGTAAACCATATAAACCAACTAGACCAAACATCTCTAGTTTTCATAAGAGTAAAAGATCTAATGTGGTATATAAAAACAAATAAAATAAAATAATACAATGAGTATAATAATAAATGAATATGAGAAAATCAAAGACCTACATGCAGTTACAAAASAAAATTGACATATACAGGTAGACCATCCTTACGAAAATCATGGCAAGCATAACCACCTCCCTGCACCACTCCATGTAGACAATTTGGATTACCAAACGGGCAGTCTAGAGTCCACCAACCACATTAACATAGTCATCATGGGGTGATTTAATAATGGTAACCTGTTGAATTGTTCTAACTAAGGCACAAAGACCAATCCATTCATTATGCAATACATTCAACAGTTAGTTTCTGGATGTGTGGAAAGAACAATCAGCAATACCTCTGTCTTGATTTTTCAACATAGTAAGAGATGCAAAATTAAATTGGCCAAACGAGGAAACAAGAGAAAAAAGAAGATTACAACTAATTCGACAC